>NW_028301554.1:20981250-21312500 GCF_042242905.1 Orbicella faveolata
TTTCTTCGACTTAAGCAGAAGACGTGGCGATAAAAAGCTCCTCAGGCACCAGAGTAAATCGAGCGGTTTTCATTTGAGTGTCGAAAGTGATTCGCGTTTGCTTGTCTGCGTTACCATACTACATGACTGGCTTGGGAAACTCGCGCCACTTTGTCGTCCCACCAGAAGTAGAACAACGTGACGAGCGTGACTCGCGGGCATATGCTTTCTCGTACTTCGCATCAGCCGCATGAAATTACTTCGGGTTTTGATTGGTTCATTGGATTGTTTGCGTCCTTTGTTATTGACTAGAGTTATATATTATTTTGGTTTCGGTTTTACGACACTCAATTGAGAAACGCTCTAAGGACAATTTTAATTGCCTAAATTCACCAAAAAAGGGGCAAATAAAAAGAAAACCGGGTCGCCTACGTTTTAAAATATTTAGCTCTGGTCTTTCTTAAAGATTTCAGCAAACATCATGGTGCAAGATATAATAGATATTTCGCTTCATAAATGAAGCGACAACTGCACATGTTTTAATTACAGTTTTAAGTAAATGCCGGTTGACCTGTTTTTCACCTTGTCTGTAAGAATACTGATATGACTTCCCGTCCACACTACGCCGGAAAAATTTGAAAACGGTGCCGTTCATTCCGAAGACGCATCAAGTGTTTTCCGTGTACACTACGCCGGAGAAATTTAAAAATGCAACAATTATCGGTCATTTCGGATTTGTGTTTGAGGAAACCTCTGGCAAGGAAATCACATCATGATCGCGATGTCATCGTTTTCGAAAAGCCCCGTTTTCAAATCGTTTTTCGTCCACTCTAAAGCCGCGGAAAGCTAGCGTTTTCACATTTCTCTGATTTGAAGAGCATTTTCGAAAAGCTTCGTTTCCGTGACGGATTAGTGTGGACTGTAGGCCTAACCGTAGAAAAAAACTGCGTTTTTAAATTTCTCCTGCGTAGTGTAGACGGGACCTAAGTCGAGAGGAGTGGAGTATCACACTTGAATTTGTGATGAGGTTCAATATCACTTGCTTTGAAATTGTTTGATTTGCAAAAAGAGTGAAGAAGGAAGAGTGAAGAGTGAAGAGTGAAGAGTGAAGAGTGAAGAGTGAAGAGTGAAGATTGAAGAGTGGGAGTGGAGAGTGGAGAGTGGAGAGTGGAGAGTGGAGAGTGGAGAGTGGAGGTTGGAGCGTGGAGAGTGGAGAGTGGAGAGTGGAGAGTGGAGAGTGGAGAGTGAAGAGTGAAGAGTGAAGAGTGAAGAGTGAAGAGTGGAGAGTGGAGAGTGAAGAGTGAAGAGTGGAGAGTGGAGAGTGGAGAGTGGAGAGTGGAGAGTGGAGAGTGGAGAGTTGAGAGTGGAGAGTGGAGAGAGAAGAGTGAAGAGTGGAGAGTGGAGAGTGAAGAGTGAAGAGTGGAGAGTGGAGAGTGAAGAGTGAAGAGTAAAGAGTGGAGAGTGAAGAGTGAAGAGTGGAGAGTGGAGAGTGGAGAGTGAAGAGTGAAGAGTGAAGAGTGAAGAGTGGAGAGTGGAGAGTGGAGAGTGGAGAGTGGAGAGTGGAGAGTGGAGAGTGGAGAGTGGAGAGTGGAGAGTGGAGAGTGGAGAGTGGAGAGTGGAGAGTGGAGAGTGGAGAGTGGAGAGTGGAGAGAGAAGAGTGAAGAGTGAAGAGTAAAGAGTGAAGAATGGAGAGTGGAGAGAGAAGAGTGAAGAGTGGGTCCGTATCAGATCGTACAGAGGTTCCGCTCTATCATTATAAGATTTGTGGGCTTAATTAAACGCTTGACCTTGTTTTACATTTGTGTTACTCACAACGTGCACTACAATCTCAAACTTTTGTGCATAACATCTTTATTGTCATTTTCTTTTACCCATGCCCTGCACGAGCCCTGTACTAGAATATACTAGAATAGTATAGTCCGTAAGGAAGGCCATATTTTTGTTGTCAAACGCCTCAAAATGCTTTTTAAAGGATTACACGAGTAATCCATGGTGTATGCTCTTGCAAGGCCTTTTCCTTAGTCGCTGCCTAGTTCTTAGCTAGGCCTCGATGTTTCGCCTCGGTCAATCGTTTTCGGGTCACTTAATCCGAGGCGAGGTCTGGGCCGTTCGTCTCGGATACGTCACCGAAATCAATTGACCGTGAAGGCCTAGGAGAAAGTCGTACAGGAACTAGGCAAGGCACGTCGAGCCAATCTCGTTCCTCGAGTCTTCGTTCCTTATTGCGCAAGTTTAACGAGATTATCGACTTTCCCCCGACTTTCGCTAATGCAATATACTTCCAATCGGAACCCCCCGACCATTGGTCAGGAGGATTGAGGACTCTGTGTAAGAGAAGAAGAAGGGAAAAAACCTTTTTTGCCGCAGAAGTATAAGGAAAAAGAATCGCCGCCCGTAATCGGGCTCAGAGGAACTTTGACGGAGTTATAAAACGAACGAAAATATCTAGAGGGTTGGTTCAGGTTCACTAATAAAAAAGAGTAATTATTTGACCAATGATCGTCAGTGGCCCAGAGTCTTCCTGGCTCGGGCAGCGGTTGGGTTGAGCTCGAGATTGCCGACAGTGCATGTTAGCCTATTAAACAATAAAAGACCTGAAATGTGAAAGATAAGCGAAGCAACAACATTGGTTAAATGACGGTAATTTGATATGAACAATGCAGCCCCCTGTGCTGTTCGGCAGGTCACACACGTGTCTGAAATGCGCGGAATAAAACGGGTTCTATCTTTGTCAAAGATCCGGGGTGAATTCCACAATATATTCACACCGATTACAATTACTAGCAAGGCGTTTTTTTCACCCCCCGTCAGCGAAACGGTAAGCAGTTGTTACCTGACGTATTTCTTTAACAGCTTCTGTACGTAAACAAAACAAGCGAGTGGCTCAATTGTTACATTTGTACTTTCAAGGTAATATAATTTTCAATTGTTTAGCCCTTGGAGAACAAAGGAAAACAAATGAAGACACTTCTTGTAAACTGTCGACAATGTTGACCATTTTACGAAGTCACACTCTCAATCTAGGAAATATTTTGCAAAATATATCTTTATTGGTCGGCTTTTGATACGTTGGAGTCTTTTGAATTTTGGGAAAATTTGATGACTCTGGTTTCACTTCTCTAGGGCTCAAAACAAGTACTGAAAACCACCTACAACATTTCCATACGAATGTTCATGTTCATGCAAATGAAACTCACTTTCACAAGAAAGGTTTTGCAGCAGGAAACGGTTAGAAACGGACAGAAAATGGTTTATTATTCGTTTGGATTTAGCCAGAGGCATTTGGGCAGGTGGAGGGCACGTAAGCAACGACAATAAAGCGCTTATAGCAATGCTTCACCTTTTGTTCTAGAGGTTCGAAATGACAGCGTCCAGTTCCAAGGCCTTTACGGCCCTTGTGTTACTTACTGGGGCCTGGATCTATGCGAGTGCCAGCGAAGTAGTTTTTCAAGGTAAGTAGTATACCAAACCTCGTTTTTAGGGGCCTCCAGGATGGGAAATACTTGTTGATTGAAAACCTGATTTTACCACGAAATATCAACCGATTTTTTTTTGTGGCCTTGGAATGTCACTCAGAAAGGTGAGGAGAAGTAAGGGGAAGAAAGCTCAACGATTGCAAGGTCTTCTATTGTGCAGTGTAGTAAACGGTCTTAGCCTTGAAAGCAAATCATTTCTATACGTTCATAGAACTTCGGTGTTTTCAGCAGTGAAGAAAAAAAAAAAAGTACTGAAACGATATTAATTAAGTTAATTTTCTCTTCTGGCAATTTCAATAGGAAACGATGATGAGGCATTCAAAACATTCCTTAACAATGCGTACAGTAACATACAAGTGAACGTCCAAAAGAAGGTCAGCGTGAAGGTAAAGTTGTATGACGAGCTGGCTAAGATCTTGGCGAAAGTGGCCTTTAACGATCCTTGCTACACTTTTAGAGTCGAGTTCAAGGGTTCCAGCTACGAAGGCCTGAAGATCGGCAAACCAGACGAGTTCGATTACGGATTGGTGAACGACAACTGGAAGGGTAAAATTTCCGTCTTGGTCGATGCAACCACACCCGTCGGGTTTGGTTACGCGGTTCAAAACATCGCAACCTGTCTGGACAAATTCAAGGTACCAGGCACCAAACGCGTCGACGCTAGCAAGGTCAGAGGTCATCTGCGCAATTTGGTGGAGGAGGCGATGCTCCAGCTGGGGATGAAGGGCAGGTTCGTGAAGAGACCTTGGGAAGGAGGGCCCGCAGTCACGTTTGAATTCGTTTCCGGCGATCCAGAGTTCCTCTACATAAGCATTGACTTGGCGATCGGGATCGATCTGCCGCACTGGCCTCCGGGAGCACGACCACACCCTGCAGGTGTCAAGAGCGCCAAAGCACAGCTTGTACCGAAAGTCAAGGACGAGAACTCCGCATTTTGGCAAATTTCCTTTGCTCAAGTCGAGAAGGCCATCATGGAGAATATCGACAGCGACGGCGGTTGTCGGAAAAAGGTCCTCCAACTGGCCAAGTACTTCAAGGGGAAATCTGTGGGAAGATGGCATCCACTGGCCTCGTACCACCTAAAGACCATCCTGCTCCATATGAATGACGAAAAGAGGCATTCTAAAGACTGGGCACAAGGAATGCTCGTACCACGCTTCAAAGAGTTGATAGACAGGCTTTTGAAGCGCCTACGAACTGGGATTCTCTACAGCTTCTTTATGCCAACACAAAACCTGTTCGAAGGGAAGCAGGCAGAGTTGCCAGGGGCTATAGTAAGTGTGAACGACTTCTTGAAGACCCTTCGGGGCAATCCACAAGCTTTGCTACAATAGAGATTTCAACTGTTATGTTTAGGAGACAAAATAAAACCACAGAGAACAATCTGAAGGCTTTTTGCTTGTGGTAGTACTTTTCTAGATTGTTACATCTGAGCGATTTCCCTCATTTGCTTCAACATCGGAGATTGAAATACGTATTGTCAAGTACCTATGTTAATGCTAGTTCTAGATAGATAGTTATAGGTGACTGGTTGTACGCTATTTTTGTGCTAAAACTGACACAGCAATCTGCTTCCGAATAAAACACCGAAAAGGCTCTGGGGTCCGTTTCTCGAAAGTCCCGGAAACTTTTCGGGTCCGTAAAGCCATTTTTAGCCCATCTGGAGAAGTGCATACGCCTGAAACTTCCTGTATGAAGGGAACTTTTCTTCACATTAAGAATATGTGAATAAAACAGCTCTGTAATCGTAAGGTTCAAGATTTTGCTATGGCTTTACGGGCCCGAAAAGGTTTCCGGGTCTTTCGAGAAACGGGCCCCTGGCCCGGTACTGAAATACAGTGTACACCACCGAGAGACTAACGTTACCTTTGTAGCTTCGTAATGAGATTTCTAAGGAACCTGTCGGGGGCTTTGGATTTAAAGTACCCGCATCACTAACAATGCTACTGATACTTTTCCAGTTAAACAGGGTTGTTCAGCTGGTAACCTTAGAGCGCTTAAAGCCTTTACCCCTGACTGAAATAGCAGCATGCCCACGTACGAGCGTGCACGAGCACACGCGCGTCTCGCGTGCGAGCACTTACAAAAACAGAAAATAACATAATATAGACGCGTCTGTACTGCCAGTTCCTCAATTAGTTGTTTATAAAACGGTTAAATAGCGCGCTTTGGAGAAATATGTAGCAAGTCACACAGGAATATCTTTAACCACTCAAAACGAGTTTTTAATAATGGAAATATTTGTAGATGCTATTTTATATTTGCTGCTTTGGGGAGAAAAGAAACATTTATGACCTTTCTTGCAAATTCTACATTAAGAAGTTCAAATTAAAGATCTCACAATGCGTAGGAATTTTTAGCCCTGAGAACAACCAAACTAAGATTGGATTAAAAAAGATCACATAACGTTCATAGATAACAGAGCTGATGCTTAAGCTCCAGACTTTTAATTCTATTGGTTTACAAATGTGCCTCCTTCCGCAGCTTCCTTTCCCACACTAGAATCTTCACGACTGTACACTGACTGCATATTGACCAGCAAGCTGATCGAAATCTTTTTCCTGAATAAAAACAAATAATAAATATTGACTCAGTTTAATCCCAACAATATTTAATTTGCATCTCCGGGCAGAAATTTGTTACCAGAATTTTCCTTTCAGAACTCTCAAGCATTAGTTCTGAGGCACAAGTGTTTGAAATAAAGTGGTCTAACTATTTTCAGTTACTTTTCCCATGAGATACCCCAATACATGTATACATCTACAATTAGAATTAGTTTACAAATAGTACAATTACAAGTAAAATTTTTTGCCAACCTTTTCCCATTACTGTTAGGAATATTGCTAAGCCCGTAAGGTCTTAAGGTGTGTGGTTGTGTTAACAACAGACCGCCAGCCAAAGCTGAACAAATGACCTACCTTTGCTACAAAATCTTTGGTAAAGGGGTGATTGGGGTGACTGTCTTTAAGCTGAGAGATGTATCGTGTTGTAACCTGAAGGGTGTACAATTATAAAGTGAGAAACTATTAATGCCAGCATTGTTGTAAAAATTATTTAAGGCTAATTTAGCATAAAATTGAAAATAGAAGTTCAGCGGAATTCCCTCGGAGGGGAAACCGGCATTGGTTGAAAAGTTAAAAGAGCAATGTTGCAGGCATGCCATCAATACAAGTTCGCATAGATGTCCTACTTACCTCGGGGGCTTTTCCCAAGTGCTGTGACAAAACTACCATGTTAATTAGAGTCTCTGGATTACTACTGTCCTACAAAGGGAAACAAAACAAAAGAAAGGAAATTTTCTACACTTTTCCAAATAATAGCTTGCATTATCAAGTAGAAGTTTAATGGGATTCGACTGCCAAATACAATGAATTTTGCATAAGCTACATGTACTGTAGCCTTGATGATGTCTCATTTCTCTTGTTGGTCACTCATATCCATCTTCTGCAAGAATGACATCTAAGATTCCAGCCAAAAATTCTAGAAAGCACTAGTCCCTGCATTATAGTTAGCTACCAATTGGTTATGTTCTACTGAGTTTCAACAACTCAACCAGAGACATGCTCTTTTGTGCATTTCCAAAATCTCTTCGCTGAAAAATCAATGGAAGTTCTTAGCTTGAATCACAAACATCTTTCTAATGAGAGATGTAAGAAGGTGTACAATGAGATAATTGTGTTCTTAGGCTATAAATACAAGTAAGGCAAAATTTTTCTTACTTTGTCCAGCGCATCTTGCAGCAAACTCTCTGCATCTTCAAACTTTCCCATGTGCATGTACGCAATGGCTTGGCCATTGAGCAACATGACTGTAGGAGTGTATTTGTCAGAAAGCTCCTGGAAAATGTAGTAGGCATCCTGATATTTCTCTCCACCCTATGATGAAAGGAAAATCTATAGTTGATTCCAATACAGCATATGTTAACCGCCCAATTACTGCATTACACTAATTTCTTGCAAGAATACTATTGCGTATGACAGACAAAATCCCTACTCAAAGTGACATTACAGCTGTACAAAGATTTTTGCAAAAAAGCATAACGTTCATGCACAAACACTATCTGTACATGAATGCATTGCAGAAACATAGGCAGGCAAGGCGTGCAACAGTTAACAGTGTCGGAGATAGGAGCATTCATGGTGCTGTTTACAGTAATGACTTGTTAATTTATGATGTACACGCAATGTTACATCGGTCATGGTGAGACAGTTAAATAGTAAGCCATAAAATGCTTGACTGAACAAACTACAGTAATCTGACATGTCTCCAGATTAATGTAGATACCATCTTATTTTCTAACAGGCAATTTGATTTATTCTTTGATACAACCCACACTGTGATTGGTGTGACACACGCACATGCATAACTCCCTCACTCACCAATCACATAGCCCTTCCAAGCCCCAAGAGGAATTTTTGCTCAAAAATACTCAAGTTAAATAAGAGACCTTTTCCCATTTTATACAACTCGTAAGTTTACCCTTTTTACACAACACAACACGACACTACCTCACCGAAAATACAAAAAAAGAGAAAAAAAACCTCTCTGACATGTTGAAAGTCTGATTTAATTAAATTGCACTTTAACTTGGTGCAACGCAGTCTTCAAAGAACATTTGAGCAGTTTTCATGATTTTTACCTTTAAAAATATCGGACTGAAATGAATGTCATCAAATAAAACTATTAAACTGCTACTGAAGAGACGTAAAAACCGTCCAGAAATGAAAGCTTCTTTTTTGTTTAATACCCTGGAAACAATAGCTGATAACTTGTCAGCTCTAATTGAATCTACTCCCATTTAAAAAACAAAAGTGTTAAGTTACCATTTGTAACTAAAGATAGCAAACATCTCATGGGAAAGAGTGGTGACGATTCGTCCGCTCTAATTGAATTTACTCCCTTGTGAAAAACAAGAGTGTCAAATTACCCTTTGTAACTAAAAAATAAAAATATCACGTTATATTTGCATGCAACAAGAACAAAACAATCGTTACCTGCACTTGATATTGTAAATGTTAGAACTGATTCAAATCTAAATAATCTCGTCCCCTCCAAAACAAATGTCCTAAGAACTAGAAGTGACGATTGGTGACCTCTAACTGAATTTATTCCTTGTGAAAAACAAAAGTATTAAGTTACCTTAGTAACTAAAAATGAAAATATCTTGTTCCACTTCCATACTACTAACTCACGAAATGTTTCAAACCTCAAGGCTCATTTTGTTCATAACTAAAATCCTCAGCCTAGCCCACAAAAAATGTCGAAGTAAACCCAATATATGAATATTTCCTCCTCTTTTACAGAACAATAAATATGGCCGTTCTGAACTCTATCAGGATCAAATCTTCTCACGTGCCATTTACCTTTACGACAAGAAATTTGATTGGCTGTTTATAGTAGATCCAATCTGATTGCTGTGACATACATACATCTCTCTCACTCACTCACTCATAATTCCATTGACCCGTCCATAACATACCCGACTCACTGACTAAGAGGTATTTTTTTTTACAAACAAATAACTCAAAAATGTTGTTGAAAGACCCCCCAAAGCTACATGTACAGTGTACAATGGGCAACAAAGGTCGACACAGACACTGATACATGTAATTATTTCAAATTCTATTTTCAAGTTTCACAGGATTTCATTACTAAGACAGCAGGACGGCCACTGATTTTCACAGGCTGGCAAACCTATTTGAACTAAACTTCTTTATAAGAAAAACTGCTCCGCTAGATGCTCAAACCAGGTGGGAAAAGTCATCCTCACAGCCCATCAATTTGCCCCATGCCCAGCCCTTAATGAAACCCCTGCAAGTACCATGGACATGTTTTACTCTGTCTGCAAGAGCAATATTGGATTTTCTATCTCTAAAATGACACAGGCCTCAGCAGCAGCACAACAGTAAACTACATCAAAGGGCAGGGGTATCAGAGATTTATGACAACAGAGGTACACTAAATGCATTAAAAGAATAAGTAGAAGTAGCAGTGAAATATTGTTAAGTGTCATTTCCTCATACATTTGTACACTGGAGGTGTCTCAGTTACTTTTAATGCTGCATTGTAGCACTCAGTTCCAACTACAGTGTTGTATGGTGATATGACAGTATGGTATTAAAGGTAATTTAACTACAGAGACAATCTCAGATACTGCAGAGTGTAATTTACGGCTCTGAAACAGTAGTCACACAGGTCCTAACCCATGCTGTTCTCTCCCTTGGTAGTCAACTAGGCGGACAAAAACTTGATGAGACATACATGTAGTCTTAGCAGTATCTATGTTTCATGTTTATGTTTTCTTTCAAGGCCCAAAGATAACTTACAATTACCGTTTGTCAAGACGATTTTAAATTTATCATGGTACACTGTACTTTATGTTGAGTTAGCAAATTTTACTTTTCACGGCAACATTTGTAATTTGATACTTTTGTTTTCCATGCCAATGTATGCAACAAGATACTTTTTTTTCCACGAAAATATAAGAAAGATGTCTATTTTTTTACTCGCTGCTAGAGATAAATGGAATATAAAAGTTATCTGCTGAAAAGTTGAAGAGGAATGATTTTGTTTTATTCAAAACGCAAATTTTCATTTCACCAGTAAACAAGAGCTAATGCAATTATCAAATAGTCACGTCGAGTCACAGAATACTGCGTTCTCATTCTGTTGCTAGCTATGGTGTTAACAATAAAACACGTCAAACTAATACACAATGCTATGGATTAATAGAACTGAGGAGCGTTTCAACAAGAAGTATTGACAGAAGGAAGAGATCTTTACTTGACCAACATTATATCCCACATTGGTGAGGGAGTCACCTCATTGACTGATAAAATTCATTGGCGGTTTTCAATAAGTGTCACGGAGTCTGCCACAATAATAACAAAGTTTCAAGCTCCTAAGGAGAAGCAATATGTTTCCATTCTTAATTTGAACCCTGGCAAACACACAACGGACAACATTTCTTGAATCGAGCTATGGAAGATTCCAGAAGATACGAAACTACAGTAGCATTCTTTGCAACAAAAAAGGAGAACTGATGTTACCTGAAATATAGCTGCTATCCCTGGCCAAAATGAGAGTGTGGTATCACTCATCGCAAAAAATAAAAAATGCGTGCATCTGAACTCAAGAATGGACTTTATCACACAAGCAATGCCAGAATGCATGCGTCTTACATGTTATGTTCTACCACAAGGAAAAGAACTCAACGTTCGTGGGTAGTCTTGTATGAAATGTATCTTTCACTTAACATATGGTCAACTTTGATGCTAACTAATCTGCGCATGCGTTTAGGGCAAATTGCTTTTGTTCTTAAGAGAATAGCACCACAAGGATAGCATGAGATTTGCAAAACCATATATATATATTTTTGTCATGTTATCAAAGAAAGTAACGTACATTGTAAGTATGAAACGTTTTGCGTAATGCACACGGACACCTATAGCTACCCCACCCAGCCCTCCCCTTCCCACAAGGCTAATTGATTAATTGAAATTAATTAATTAAACAAACATTAAAGTTTACACCTTATTGCGTTATCGCCTTATTGGACTAGTGCCTCATTGCACTAGTGCCTTAGTGCTTTATGGTGTTAGTGCATTATTGCGTTATTGCTTTATTGCATTAGTGCCTTATTGCTTAGTACCTTAGCGGACAGCAGCCCCCTAAACCATCCTAATAGTGCACTCTGCACTAAAAAATGTACAGCTTATTGCATGTTCCCACTTACCACAGCAAGATTGAACCATGCCAGGGAGAGTTGTGTCAGAGTGGCATCATCATCTTGGTCCTACAGAAGAGTTAAACTACATTGTACATTTAACCTGGCTGAAGGCATTCTACATTAACAAATAAGAAATTGAAGTTTCCACAAACACAAAAAGTCATAGCATCACTATGTATTCAGGGTATTACAGACATTTGCATGAGCATGAGCATGTACCAAGGTTGCAATGACTACATTACAAATAGTTTACTTGAGTTGAACCAATGTCCAATCAGTCATGCAAGTAATATGTAACTAAGAAGACATACCTGCATTCTTTTTAGTTCTTTCCTACCAAAACAAAATAATTAACATGACAACGATTAGCCCAGCAATTTTAGGGATTTTTAAACATATCTCAAAACACATTCTTTTATCAAAAATTCAACTCACTTGGCTAAGTCTATTCTGTCCATGCTAATGTAAATTTGCACTGACAGTGATGAGCTGGAATGGAAAAAAAAAAACATAAGTTCTGCAATTAGAACAAGAAAACAGGTGCTACTGTACATGTATATGTAGAAGAACACGAGTCATGTACATGTAGTAGAGTAGAAATATAGATGGCCTCTTTTGGTTTGAAGTCAAAGGTAATGTAGAATATTACATGTACATGTACAGTGCAACTGACAACCCAACCTAACAGCTGACAATTACAGACAATAGAGGTGGTACACGTAAGTACATGTACGTCTGCAGTGGACACATTGCTCTACATGTTAACAGATACAACTTTAACCAACTGATTCTGAAATATTTTAAAGCATCAAAAAACTCGTGTATTGCTTACCACTCCAGTGATTCTGATTGATGAAGACATCGCAATGCAGATTCATAATTCTGTTTCAAAACAGAAACAACATCAGGTTGGAATTCATAAATTCTGGTTTAAAAGTTTAAAATCCACACTGCTACACAAGTTTATTAAACTGAGCATGGAAACTCTAACATCGCTGTTTATACAGTGTACTTGCACTATTGCACACACATGTATATTCAGATGTGTGTAGGTAATTACCTTAAGAAGCCTCTTTTGTCGACAGAAACCCTGATTAGACAATTCCGAACAATTCACCACACAATTGAATTATCTTTTCCACTCAATTTGCCTCCAAAATCCCACACAATACAATTTGTTTTCCCATACCCTGTGGGAAGCCCTGATATTACTGTTGTACAATGTTTGAATCAGTTGAACGGTATAGTAATTAATTATAGGAAAAATTTTACTTCACATAAAAAAACTGTACATATAAAGTAAAGTTGTATGACTATTGTAAATCAAAAAGCAAAACTGAGATTAAGTTTCCAATGTACATCTGTACCTGTTCATTGAAGTATATAGATGCAGCCATTAACAAGTCATAGTCATTGAGATCACTAGAGTTTAACTTCTTTTCTATGGACTTCAAGATTGAATCCCTATATTGAGCCACATTGTGAAAGGAATACAAATATCATTATGGACAAAAAATATTTATTTTTTTTATTTTCACCATACTGTATCTATAATATACAGAGCACAGTACAGTACAGCCATATAGTGCCTCCTGACATGAGAGGTGATAGGGGATCATCATTATCTGCTTATATCATCATCTTCTGCATATATCTGCACTGTACAGTGCATCCCATGAAGGCCTTGATTATTACAGTAGCCTGTATAGCTGGTGGGATTCGCAATTAAGTAAGTTCTGGCGGCAGAGCCACCATTTTATTCCCTCTCAGGTGTGCAAGGGATCTTGTGCACAAAATCCCGCCAGCTACACATACGCAGGCTATTATTACAGACAGAAACTTTCTTTTGAGTGGTACTGTAGCTGTATAGCAGCCATCACCAGGTGACTGAGAGACAACAAGTGAGAGACATTACTCATTACATACCTCTTGCTAGGATTCTGGTGATAATCGGCTAACATTCTGACAGGCTGTACTTCAGGAGGAGATGATGATGACACCTCATCCAAAACAACTCTGTGCTTACCCTAAGTAAAATAACAAATAAATACGTAAATAAAAAACGCGCCACCCGAGATGTGAAAAATTCTAACTTAAAATGTTCAAATGTTCAAATGTTCAAGGGGTCATAAAATTCAATGCAGAATCCAAGTACAAACTTTGGGCGTTTTACTGCCCTACATGTATATTACATTGATCAATTATTGATCAATGTACATGTAACTCTCCTGTAAGTGGACATCTGCCATATTTTTCTTGATGTCTGCTTATGGGTATAATTCTCGTAAGAGGAGAGCTCTACTAACGGATACTTTTTCCAATTCCCTAGGGTTCCCGAGGCTTACTAGAGAGTTGACTGTAACTGGACCATTACTATCATGGTGTAGACCAAAGGCTTTGATAGAAAAAAATTGGTTTTAAAAGTAAAACAAAAGAAAGTGAAAAAGACTTTGATAAAAAAAATTGGTTTTAAAAGTAAAAACAAAAGAAAGTGATATCACTTAAACCAACAAAGGTAAAGAGCCTCAGCACTGTTGTGCTAAGACTACAGTATATACATGTCCAGAGGTTGAAGGATCAACATGATACCTTGAATCAATCTTAAGTCTTTCTGAAGTCAAGATGCAATCATCAGCGAGTTATTGATGACTGCTGTATCTACAACTCGGCGCGAAAAGTTCTGCACTTGGTATTCAACACCCACTGAATTGTAATAAACGCTTTTCCACTAGGCTTAAGCTTATTGTCGGTCACCACAAAGTTAATTCGAACACGATCGAACAACCCGTTACACTAACCATACAGTACATGTACACGAACAAGCCAGAATCTTGTTTACGACATTTCCTTGGCAATCAGATGTCTTTAACAAGATTGAAAGTTACTTACCTGAGCTGTATAAGCCCTGTACATGTAAACATCCTTTTCAATGGCCAATTCACGAGAGGAAGGCTATAAGAGACAATGCAGCTGAATTCAGACAAGTCACAGTGCATAATATTTCAACCTTACCTCAAGAAGTTTTCACTAGAAGAGATTGAAAATGTAACATAAGTTGCAAAACTTACATGTAACTTCTGGGCTTCGTTTACACAGAACTGATAATTGCCGATGTAGAAGGAATTCCTGATTTCGAAGAGTTCATCCACGTCACCACTGGTAGCCATGTTGCTTTTCTTGTCGAAATGTTGCTCGTGCCCAGGTCAGCCGTGTACCAATCATTGCCCTGAGGGGCCCTGGGGACAACTTGAGCCAAAGGAGTCTTGGACCATGGTTTTTACCGGTTTCCTCTGAGTTTGGATTAATCTCTGGCTAAAAGTCCTTAAACTGTTCAACCGCAGCACCTACAGACCTTAAAATATTTTTTTAAAAGAAGGGAATTTAACCAGAAGTAAAATTTTCGGTCAACTCCCGAATAGGAATATTTTAGGGACGAAAACCAGTGATGAAGATTGGATTCTTAAATCCGAAAACGGATTTTGCGTTTCTTCACTTAACAGATCAATCCAAGATCTCTCAGATCATGTTGCGTCAAAGGAACCGAAGAATCCGCTCTGGGAAAGGATTCTACGGTTCCTTTGATGCACCATGATCCGACTGATCTTGCCGGATTGATCTGTTAAGTAAGGAAATTAATCTGTGTAGAAAAGAAACGCAAAATCCGTTTTCGGATTTAAGAATTCAATCTTGGATTTTCTTAAAGAAACGCACCCTTAGTCAAGGATTTTCAGTGCCACCTTTCTCATGTCCCAGGTTCCCATCGTCTAAGGGAACAGAACAGGTGACTCTGGGGGCCCACGAATGATATGAGCGTGGAATCTAAAGCACGTGTCCATGAAAAACCTTTCTAATTCTTTTATAAGACAGGTGGATTTTTACGCGGCATTTGAAAACGGAGGTTTCACTCTGAAAACGCATCAAATGTTTTCCGTCCACACTACGCCGGAGGAATTTGAAAACGCAACAATCACCGGTCATTTTGGATTCATGTTTGGGGGAAACGGCTCCGTCAGGTAAATCATATGATAACCGTGACGCCATCGTTTTCGAAAAGCTCCGTTTTCAAAGTGTTTTCCGCCCACAAGAAAACGAAGAGCCGAAGTTTTCAAATTCCTCCGGTTTAAAGAGCGTTTTTGAAAAGCTCCGTTTTCGTGACGGATCAGTGTGGACGGTAGACCTAACCGTAGAAATAAAGCTGCGTTTTCAAAGTTCTTCGGCGTAGTGTGTACGCTGCCTGAACTGACACAAGGATTTCGATCTCGTTCGTGAAAGCGTTATTTGCACCGTTTATCAGTTTCTTTCATAGATATACCGATAAAATAATTGAAAATACATGCTGTACAAGCACGTCTGGCAAACACGAAATCATGATAAAAAGAAAAAGCTTAAGAGAAGGGCTGCTAGGGATACTCGTGAACAACCCGACACAGCAGAACAACGCTTTCCTAAGATGAGTCTTCTACTCTTCAGTTTTGGTTGAGAGTGCAATGTCCCCTTTCACGGCTTCGATGTCTTTATAACTTAACAACACGTCAAGCCATACGAACTACCTCAAGCCATATCGTTTAATTATTCACGAATTATCAACAAAATACCACTATAAGTTCATTTTCAACCGCATTTGAATTTGACTGAAGCATCATCCGTCAAGAGCAAATGAGCGGATCTTTTGTATCCGCTAAACGCTCAAGAGACCGCACTATAACTTCGAATTTGTCGGATATAAATGAACGTGACATTGTACCAAGGAAGAATGGGTTCATTTGGACAGGCGGATTTGGAAAACTGCATTTGCGGAAAGCACCTGCAGAGAACAGAAGCCAAACTATATACAAAACAATACAGAATCGGTCTTTGATGATAAAAACACAGAATGCATGCAAAATAGAGTGGTTCAAATGAGTGGCTTCACATCTTTGGCCGAATCGAATCAGTTCAGGGCGTTTTCATGTATATCGATAGACAAAAAGTAAAATCGCACCAGCTTTTTCGGTGGGATTTACAGACTGCTCCGTTGAGCTGATGCAAAATTAAAGGCATGACTGTATTTCAAATCAGTTGCAAAAACACAGTGGTGTTCTTTAATTCATCTAAGTCGACTCGTGTTCTGTAAAATTAGAAAGTTCAGCTGGTTATAAAGTTGCAGAAAAAGAAAGTTAAAGGGTCTTTAAGAGAAGAAGCAAACAGCAATATTTTGATAAGCATTTCAGTTGACAAAAGACTATACTTACATGCAGGTTCACTTTCAAAAATAAACTAAGGAGAAACAAGACGAGAGTAAAGAAATATTTTCTTTAGTTTATCTCTAGCTCATAAACTGAAGCGTCTTCATCCCACAGTAACTGTTGTTGGAAAAGACGCTCGCGAGCGGTGAAGACTATATGTACACTGATTTATATTTACGATCAACCTTTTAATATGAAATTTTTTCAATAATATGCTTCATAACTCGAATTCCTTGAAAACATTTCCATGCAGTGAAGTATTCTGAAACTTCTATAGTTGGTATGAGGTCAAAATCAGCTTGGGCACCTCAAGGAAAAGTGATCTCGAGTTACAAGATTTCGGTCAAAAATTAAAGCATAGAATCAGAACTACAAGTAACCACAGTCTAAATTTAGGACATTTAAAACTTTGGATATGTCGTACCACTGAAATATTTTCGATTCGACTGGAAAAGACGGAGCACTTCAACATTTTATGATTTCGCCGAGTTTCATTCAAAGTACTCAAGGCATGCCTTGCCTTGATAACCGCGCGTGATGTAATAAACAAGGTCGTAACGTCATGTAAATTCATTTAACAGATATAATTCATAGTTTGGCCTTATCAAAAACGCCGACGGTATTTCTACATCAAATATGCTAAATAAAATTAAATATATTGGCAGAATCGTGACGAAATTAAAACATTGGATTTAAATGGGCTTCGTGACAGTTTCTAGAATGCGCAGTTCTAGAGATTATTAATTTGTCTCAACGCTTCGTGCTAAAGACTGGACAACTAAGAGCTTGCTTGTAACTGGCTCCGCTGTTCGTAAACCCCATTTGCGGACAAAACCTTACATTTGATTTTTATTTTCAGCAGCGAATCATAAAAGACCGTGGATAACTCTTGTGTTTTACAGAAGATTAGGCCAGCTGTTTATATTCTGGTAATACGTTTGATATAAATGCGTTAAAAAACAGCGGAACTAGTGATATCTACATGACAATGACGAGAAGGAAGTCAATAGACGATGCTTACGTCTCTGGAACAAAAACTGACTTCCATGTTGATAACAAAACCGGCAAGGAGAAAAAGGGACTGATTTTCTATATCAGAATATTAATGAAGCTCCGAACATATGAAAGATCAGTACCGTCGAAGCGTACATTTCTCGTCTTCAGCTCCTCTACGGATATTTTTCTGGCATAGTATGGCAAATCAATCTTATTTGGAATATTCCGCTAACAGATCGCTCTCAGTGGAGAATAATCTGCCGCATGAATATGATTACGGCAAGTTCTTTTTGAGCTTTCTAGTAATTGCTTCCACTTTGCTAGGTAACTCGGTAATTATATTTTCCTACTGCCAAAACTACAAGATGAGGACTGCCACGAACACGATGGTGTTGAACCATTGCCTCGCAGACACGTTCCTGGTTTTGTCAGACATTGCGTTTTATGTAACGCCAGCTTACATCCCAAGTCTGATGGACGGCGATGTCTTTTGCACTCTGTCAGCTTTCTTCGATAACTTGTTCAAAGCAGCTTCGATTCTAAGCATGTGCGGCATAGCGCTCGACAGACACGTTCACCTGGTTAGAAACTCTCGTAAGCGAATGTCCAAAGAGCGAACAATGGTGGTCATAACTTGGTGCTGGTTGCAGTCTGCAGTCGTGGCGACTCCATGGAACAAACTGGCAAGACTCGAGAAAATTGTAAACAAGGGAGCTTTATGCCATACACTCCCACGCCTTTTCGAGGCTGGATTACCGTTAAAAGCCCTGTCCGTGTTCTACAAGATGGTCTCCGTTCTCCTTCCTTTACTCGGTATCTGCTACGTTTCTTACCGCGTTTTTAGTACAGTGCGGCGGAGACGGAAAGTTAAAACACACGAAGGTTCATTACAAGTCGCAAGACGAGTCCCTTCGGAAAGTTTCGTGACGCGCGCGCATGCCAGATCACCGATTACGGCCATCATCTTGCTCCTGGTGTATATTTTATGCATGACACCGTTTTTCGTCGCAATTGTTTGGACGATGTTCCCGAAAACTCGCGTTCTCGCCCCCGGGACGGCATTTGCTGTGTACTTCTTGTTTCGTCTGAAAGGATCTCTATTACCAATCCTCTACATCTTGAGAAACCGTTTCGTTCTCAGCTACCTTCACAAACTTGTGTGCTGTAGTTTTGCAAAGAAGGCAGGTATTGCGGAATATTCGAACGCGTTTGTTACGAACAATTTAGGAGGTCGTGCAGAGTGGAACTGGGTTTCACCAAGGAGAGCAGGAGGCGGGAATGGTTTTAACAGAAGAGGAGTGAGACAGGAGTCAAGAGTATTCTATGGAGTAAAAACTCTGACAGTAACTTTTGATTTTACTGATCTCAAAAGAGCAAGAGGAAACTCTCGTGTATAAAGCGGCAACTCGATTTAGTTAGTTAATAATCGGTTGCTCAAAATCATACTTTGTCTCAATTTAGGCGGGCGCAACAAAATAAAGCTCTTCGCATTAAAATATAAAGAACTTTTTATTGTTGCTGCTGTTTCTTTGGAGGCGAATAGCTCGATTTTATAATAACAAGTGTTATAATTTTGGTCACAGTTGTAAATTATATTGAGCGACTTTTTTATGAATTCAACCTCAACCTTACTAAGAGTAGACCATGAATTACCCGAGCTCAAGCTGATGTTTCCGCTAAGAAATGTTTGAAATGACATCAGTTAATGATTTGTAAACAAACCTAAAAAGAACTCGATAGAAATTTAAATTAATATACGTAATATATTAAACACGAAAGACCGTGTTTGACCACATTTCCAAACACCGAGAAGAAAGTTGGCTATACAACGCCTAGCGGAGCATTTTTGACGAACTTGAAGGTGTTTGGAAATGAGGTCAAACACGGTCTTGAGTAGTTGATATATCTTCTCAATCGAAACTTAAACTAAGGAGGAAACGTGCCGTGAATAAAATCGTAAAAATCTATGCTAATTAAGATCAGATATCGAAACACCGTCACGCTCATGATTTTCTTGGTTTAAACTTGATGAATTACAAATGAGTATGAGAAGCAAATTGTAAGTCCGCGAATAAATGATGGTTATTTCGAAAGAAAATTTTGTTTCATTTTTTTTTTCGAAAATTATCAGGATTTACAGTAAAAATAAAATGAAATAAAATAACAATGAAAGAATGTTTAGGAAAGAGGACTGCAGGTGAAGAAAATGTTAATGAACGTATTTCCATTCAGCATTCTACAATATTTATCAGAGCTGTCGAATCAAACCTATCATCACATGACGGGAATTAAAACATGCAGGTTTTTCCAAGTGGAAACTGGATAATCGAGTCCATCACGCTTTAAATCGCAATTCAAAATTTGTAAGCAATTGAGTTTAAGAGGGTCTGAGTAGGTAAAGGAGCCTCAACCCACAAAATCATTTTGGATTATTTTCCGTAACCAACATTTTAAATCACGAGGCTTCAAATGCGACGTATTGACGTTGTGATAATAGAGAGGTTAAGCATGACGTTTACGGCAAAAGGCAAACGGCAAACGGCAAACGGCAAAAATGAAACTTTTGTCGTCTCTCTTCAGCTGTGTGTACAGTAGAGTGAAATTATTTGTATTTGCAATGAATAGTACGAGACGTTATTCCATTTTTGTGTGCTTTATTTACGGATTAGGAGAAAAGAACTGAAAATCAGAAGTTTTCTTTGCCGTTTGCCGTCTGCCGTCTGCCGTTAACGTCATGCTTAACCTCTCTACTATACCAAATGACGTCACAGCAGCTATATTGGTGTTCGAAAACAATGAAACGGCGGCCATGTTGGTGTGCTGAACCAATCCTGTAGGAGTTAAACTCTTTTGTTATGTAAACAATTTCTTTTGTTCCAATAAATTTGCATGGCTGCTGGACTCTCTATTTTCATAGCAGGTCTATCAACTACCAAGTTTAAAACCCGCTCTTTCCATGGAATATTGAAACTTTTCTTAAGGTTGAACAGACTGCGGTTTCTTTTCGAGCGGCTTTAGATGACTCTCGAAGGATTTGTGTTGCCTGGGCTTGAGTTTCTTGAGTGAAAGAAACTGTTCATTCTTTTTTCTGTTTGTTTTATTTATTTTCAGCCAAACAAGAACAAAACCAGACCAAATTCTTATTATTTCAGAGCAAAGTTGTTTTATTTGCATTACGTAGTCAGGAAGGACTTCATAATAAAGCTCCATGCAGTGAACTGGGATCCCTAAAACCAAACAACAAATAGACAGTTATCGCTTACTGTAAAAAATATAGCCTTCACTTTACAACGACTCGATAACGATAACGGAAACATTGGTTCAAAAATACGATCTACCATCTTTTTAGAAAAACTGACCGAGAAGCTTCTAGCATTTTGTTTCGTCGATAAAATTCACCAACTTATGGGTTAATGTTCCGCTAAACGTAGAGACTGAAAGCCTGTCTGTAGTTAATCCATAATACTAACACACGACTACTTCGTACCGACGTAATAGGGTTGATCGGACATAGTAAGTGAAGACTTGTTTTGGCAGCGCAATATCATTGAACTACATACTAAAGTCAAACTGTGTAACTTTACCGCTTAGTGCAGTAAACATGTTGCAAGTTTTTTTTTAAAAATATTCAACACGTTTGCCCTGATTTTTCTCAGAGTCGCTTTGCGATGTGTTGAGGTAGCTCTGCAAATTATACAGAGCAAAATGCGGCCACTACTGATGGAGACTTTGTTCTGTAATCGCACAAACATTCAAGCGAAGCGTGAGCTTCGCGCGTGGCTCAGCTCTTCACTACACGCGCGTGGAACCTGGTGGAACAATTATGTCGCCGCTCGAAGAGCGAAAAGAATCGAAGTGAGTAGACCTTGCATGAAATGAAGCGTTTTTCTTGAACAGTAACGGTCTATAAGCTAAACAAATGAACATGAACTTCCTTTCTCCGACTCAGATAAATGATCAAACTAACAAAGGCCACAAGGATATGAATCGTTATCGGGTTTATAAGGAAACCGAACGAGGCATTTAAAAGTTTTTAAAAGTACTCTTCTATGGGACTTCTCTCGAACAGGCCCGGAAACAAGCCTTGGGCAAACAAAGCGGGTAGAATACTAGCATGGGGAAACATGGCCATTTCGCGCTCGTCAGAAGAACAAAGCTCCTTGTCTTTTAAAACGCGATCGACCAGAGGTTGAAGAATAGAGTGCTGAGAAGTTATTTCGTCAGTGAGGTTTTTGAACAAGGATCCGCTGGAGTCGGAGATACTGAAGGCTCTCTTGGCGGTCTTTAGCACTTCCTTGAGTCTTGTGTTCATTAGCTGACAGTGACTCAGCTCGTAAATGAATTCTGACTGCTCAAGTCGGCGTCGATCGCGACGACGAACAACTTCATCGATCGAGGTTGACATTTCAGGGCCCAGAAGAAGTTTGGAAAATTCATCCAAGTTCCTGGAAACATAAGGGAAAGGATGTTTCATCTCTGCGTTAAGAAGCTTCGTAATTGGCTCAAAACCAGAACAAGAGTGTCTTTTTTTGGTTAAGCCTAGTTTTCATGCAAACCAAACCAATTCATAATTTGCAACTTACCCAAACGTATTTCCTCACTTTCGATTAGTGACAATAATTCCAACAATTTTTTTCCCCTCAGGCGTTATTGTTCGCGTCCAGTCGGAGTAACAAGTGCTGTTTTTGGCAAATCTTTGTCGAAGGACTAGTCAAAATTCTAGGTAACTTTCACACGAAAGCAACGGCTATTTTCGGGTTACCTTTTGCCTCGTTGTCACAACGAATCTTGGTGAGAAACCAGTCGTACGAACATTTATTTCAACTGCACGTTCATTTTCGTGCAAATTAAACATATTTTTGTACGTAAAGCTTTGCACGTTGAATTCGTTTTCAAACAGAGGCAAAACACATCTAGAAAATTGTCAATTCGCCATCAAGATGTACTTGTTCCACCGGCCCTAGCCCTTATGCATATCCCTTCGAGTCCCAAGAGTTATTACTGATCTTAAGTTAAAATTCTCCCAACTAATGCTATAAGAAATATGCAGGAAACCAGTAAAGAGAATTTGTAAGTTGGTAACAGGTTTGCTTACCTCTGTAGTAGAAGCTTCACCGAGGGATAACCTTGACAAGCCTCTTTGATCTGAAGGTTCTGTCTTTCTTGCCTTGATGTTGGACTGCTACGTAGGACTTCCGTACACAAGTGATCGCCAAGCTAAAACCGAAAAAAAAAAAAAAAAATCAAGGGCGAAAAACATTGACGATGCTGTATAAGGCAGCGTCCGCATTACACCGGAGAAATTTGAAAACGCAGCTTTATTTCTACGGTTAGGGCTACCGGTCACACTACACCGTAAAGAAAACAGAGTTTTTCGAAAACGCTCTTCAAACCGGAGCAAAACGCCGGTTTTTCATTATCAGGTGGACAGAAAACATTTTGAAAACGGAGCTTGTCGAAAACGATGACATCACGATAATCACGTGATTTCCCAGACCGAGTTTTCCTCACACACAAATCCAAAATGGCCGGTGATTGTTGCGTTTTAACATTTGATGCGTTTTCAGAGTGAAACCGGCTCCGTTTTCAAATTCTTCCGGCGGAATGTGGACGGGGACTAAGAGGAGAGAGGAACTTGCCAGAGATATCAAACCTTAGCCATGCCGAGCGCCGCGACTGAGTCAGAAAAAACGCGACATTCCACGTCTAGCTTGGTCGAATATTGCGTAAAACGGGACACCTGGGGTAGTGGGGTCATCACCGTTATACTAAGAAAGTCTCATTCACTGCATCGTGTAGTCTTCATTTAGTCAAGTAGATTTAGTCAAAGAAATGCAATGGACCATTTGCGTATGCTCGGTATTGAGTTGGAACTAGCTTGCAATGGGGACTCATGCGGGAGAATGATATATGTATATTAATTTCTATATTATATAGATATTAAGATATATTAAAATATATTAAAATTCTAACTTAGCCCCGAGGCTTAAAGGGAATAAAACAAAAGAAATGAACTTTTCATCTGTCATGCTAGATTCAATTACTTTTGTTTTATTCTCTAAGCCTCGGATATATCGACATTGGCCTGTTGAAAAGACTCCCTGCCTGCATTAGCCTCAGTTGCAAGCTAGTTTCAGTCCAATACCGGGAATACGAAAATGGGCTGTTTATCTGTCTATGCATAAGTGTGTTGACAACAATTTAGTGTATTATCCATAAGCTGAATTACTCGAACGCCCCAAACAAATAACAAATTAACGGTTCCTTTGAAATACCTCTTGAAGCACCTCGAAAAGCCACAAGGGATTACTAACGCCACTGATCAAAGAACAAACGAACTTGTGAAGATAGCAACTGTCAACAGACGTCCTTGAGTCAGGCTGAGATTTGGCTACAATTAAAATGAAGCAGGTTGTAAGGATAATTAAAATAATCATGACTTCCACTGATGTGCTAAAATTGTTTCCGTAATCAACAGCGAATAATTATTATAGCTACACACCCCACGGGGGAAGGGAATGCTGAAATACTCAGTACGCGCCTCGCTCGCACACGTTTTCCCGCGTTTCGCGTCAGCTACATGTATTTGCTTCCAGTTTTGATTGGTTCACTGGATTGTCCACGTCCTTTGTGATTGGCCAGTGATTATTTTAATTTTTCTTTGACGAAACTCAATTCAAAATCACATCGCTCACACCGTGTTTTGGAAAACAGGTTCAATCATCTATACAAGAATCATCAGACGTCACAGCTCACCATCAATCCAATGGCTGCAGCCTGGTTTAGCACTGACAGACGGAGGTGTTTCGTCTGCTTTCTTTGGTGATTTTTTGATCTGCGTGGGACTTCCTGGTGCATCTGCCAGCCATTTCTTGTTGACCATATAGCACACAAGTCTGTAAAGTCGAAAACATACTCCGTCACAATCCACAGAAGAGGTTGCCCCCCACTCACCCCAAAACATAAACTGAAGTGTGGTAAAAAAGCAAGAGATGATCAAGGTACATGTGAGTACGTTGATCTTCCCGTAGTAAAAGCTTGTATTAACCCCTAGCATACCTACATAACCAAAATTAGTGTAAGGACTCCACCCAAATAATGAAACAGTAACTTTGTAAGTCTATTGAGGAAACCTTTGTGCGTGACCATTCAAGTGAAAATTAAGTTCATAATAACCCACAACTGAAAAACATCGCTGTAGGAGTCAGACACATCAGTTTCAACCACCGGGACCAACTGGCCAAGTTTGACGTCAGGGGTGGTTGATCGATATTTGACGGTATTTGAATCAAAATTTGACTCCATTTTTTACGTCGTTTACAGCTCGAAATTAAAAAAAAAAACACAGCCATTGCGACTAGAACGTACTGAATGCAAGCAAAACAGACAACAAGAGCACGCACCTGCAAAATTCACTCAAGTGTTCCTTGACTGGACAGCGCCGATAGTGACGATACCCTCCATCTAACAAATCAGGTTTCTCTTTGAGTTTCTCTAATCCCATCATGCCCAGATCGAAGGCGGTTTGAAGGAAAGGATGGGGCTCGGGAGTTCTGTACGGGTTCCTGTTGACAAACGTACTTTCACCATCTTCATTGTCTGAGTCGTCTTCGACGTGCACACCTTCGTTAAATAGCCTATCCTGAAAGGAAGAGGTTGAAAAGCATGAGAAAGAAATAGTTGTAACAAAATTCAAAATTAATTGTAGGTTTTCAATAAATGACTGCATATCAGTCAAAACCAAAGTATTGCCTGGCCAATCACAACGCAGCCAAATACTGCAACCAATCAGGGCTCGCGGAGAAACCTTGCAACCGGTGAAAAGCGCGGGAAACGTAGAGAGCCCAGAGAACCAAAAGTTTAAGATTCGTTTTGATCTATCACCTTATTGGTTGAGAAAGTAGCCGGTTTTTTTCTTATCGGTCAAACCATGTTGCACGAGCGTTTTGAACCATTAACAGAACTCAGTAAAACGTCAATAAGAAAAAACAGCAGACAAAGAAAACTGAAAGCTTTTCAAAACTTCTCGACTAATGACGAATTACGCTGGAACATTAAACTTTTTTTATTGGCAGGCTTCCAAGCAAAAGTACATAATAATAATACGGATGCCATACACGGAGGGTCACAATATTACCAATTGATTTGTTCTCCAGAAACCGCACTTGAATAGCCTGCGTTGCAGCCGGACGTGCCATAACATCCACCGGCGGTTTGGACTGTCTGCGACGCAGGCTACACTTGAACGGTAATTTCTCAAGTTGCAGTAACAAGAGATACACGTACACGTACACTTACCAGATGTAGCGCTCCTTTCTGACTCCACAGCACCCTGTTAAGGTTCTCCGTTGTTGCAAGCTTCCCTTTGTAATGTTCAAGCATGCCGTGACTTGCGTCCATAAGTACTTCAAATGGTAAAAACCCATTGTTATATGCTAAAGATTGCAGTCCTTTGCAGATCCAAGGCAGTAAATCCACTTTAGTTGCACATCGCTTCTCTCTAAAAAAAAAAACAGTTACCACAATGTACAATAAATTCCAAAAATCGGTTTACTAAAATGTGACTTACTCTGTTATAAGCATACTGCTTACTCACAAAGAGTCCAATCTCCGACAATATATTGATTGTAGGCTCCATAACGAATATTCACTTAAGAAGGTTGGGTTGGTTTCGAGAGGCCTTGACCTTGTTCCTGTCCGACTTTTTCCTATGTCTTCACGATCAAGTTATTTGTGTAACGTATCCGAGACGGCCGGCCGGTACCAACTTCCTTTAGAAAGTAGTAACACTGTATGTTGCATCTCCCTTTTGCGAGCACAGTTAGAAAATGAATACGATCATAAGCCAGCCAACGTCATTCAAATCACATAGTAGAAAAGCAACACTGGATCAACGAATGTTCACGATAGGCTCGATTTCCGCCGCTTTCTCGAGTCCGGTCTAAGTTCCTCCCCGAGAAGAGAGAGTGAGTTCGGGGGAGGAGCGCGGGCTCCTTTCCCGAACAGCGGCTGGTAATCGAGCCTATTTTCACAACTGACCGGAAAATTTTCAAAAAAATATTATCCGTACTAATGATCAGCTCGGTTCCGATTGTTTCATACACAACGAAATCGAATGGGTTAACATTATAAATTGTACATGAACCGAGCCGTGAAACCATTTCTTTAAATATACCTGCAAAATGAAACAATTCTCTTTAAGTCTTCTGAAGCTTGTGATTGACTGGCCTTTTGCAACAAGGACAGAAGAATGCCTTGGACGATGTCCTGGCCGTGACTTGTGACTACATGATTCTCTTTCTACAAGGATAAAAACAAACAAACAAACAAAAAAACTGCCTCACTCACACACACATAAAAATTATCTTGTATGTGCTGAAAAAGCCTCTTTGGGAGCAATTTTTAAAAAAATGTTTCCTGATAGTAACCCAGATTTACTTTAATTTGCTTCACTGCGTTCTGTAACTGTTAAAAACAGACAAAAAAGAAGAAACAAAAACAAAGGAACAGCTCATGGCAAAGATTGGTTTGTTCCATCTTCCAGAGGGCCTTGAGTTAGGCTAGAAGCCTGGACCCGAACTGAGTAGCCACCCACATCAAAACCTTGAGACGTGTGAGGAGTTAAAAACATCGCATATCAGATCGTCTAACCGACAAAAGAGGACTGTCTATTCAGAGGAGCCAAGAAAACGTGTTCATAAAACTCCTACCAAAATATTTTGATAAATGGTAGATTCCATTACTGCACTGTACATGTTCTTACCCTTAGGACTTTCTCGCAGAGATCCAGAAGCTCGCTCTGCGCGAGAAAGGAAGTGACGTTATCTTTGCACTTTACAAGACACCTCACGGTCTCCATTCCAGAACTGACCACAAAGTCTGTCAACCACCTACATGTACAGTAAGGCATACGATGGTCAGGTTAGCTTATAAGTTCCTAAAAATTGCAGTCAACGGGGATAAGGAACAATTCCTTTGTCCTCAAGAAATGAAAGAACAAAATTATACATCGAACACTTAATGTGACCTACATGTATAGTGTACATGTAAGTCATTCTTTTACGTGTGTGGCATTTGTAGATGCGAAAATACACCCAAGGCTTAGCACAAGGAACAAATGTACACGTAGTTTTCTTACAATGGCATCGATATCTGTAAAACATCGCACATTTCGTAAGCAAAAAATCACAGTAAGACTCGCTAAGGCTCAATTCTCAATTTACAGGTCTTAGTCTCGTTGTCTGATCTTTATGTCTGCCAAAATGGGGCTTATTACTCAATAAGAAGGGCAACCTACACCAAGCCTCGATCTCATACTATAAAAACAATCTTGTGCCAGTTTCTGCGCAAGTGGAATATCGGAGACAAACTGTGTAACATACCTGACGATATCGCTGTGAATACGGCTTCTGTCAGACAGCTTCTGCAACCACAAACTGTGAGCAGCAATCTGGACGGCACACAACTTAAGTGCGTTCTCAACGCCCGACTTCATGATCTTCCTCGGCATTCCCATCTCAAAGCTCTCGCTTCGCGGTCCTCGATCACCAGTTTCCGTTTTGTACTGTATCATCTTTATGGAGTTCCCCTGCTTCTCGCTGAGTGACTTGGCTAGGCAATAAGCAACACGACATTTGGCTCCAACAAACTCCACGTCACGCAAGCGCGACAGCACGTTCACAGGCGTCGATTCAATTAGCAAGTCCTGCAAGGACTGTGCACCGAGCATTCCATTTGGTTGATGAATGTAACCCATGGCTTTCTCCAACAGCTCTTGCGAGTCAGAAAGCGAGCGCAGAACAACTTCGGCCAGTTTGGCCCAAAGTCTGCAGTTCGCATACTGAAACAGCATCCAAGACGAAGAGCACTGCTCAACAGTGTACTTGTTAACATGTCCGAGGACATGAAACGCTGCTCCGAGCCCCTGGCTTTGCCGTTCTGTCAGACACTTACTGAGTGCAGCAGGGGCCCCCTTGAAGAGGTGGTGGAATATTACACGGCATAGAGACGAGGGTGGGGTGACCCTGGGTGTGGTCGTACTTTGGACTTGTTGTCCAAGATGTGTGAGGAAGGATAATTCAGAGTCGGCTGGAGAACTGCAGATCAGCTGGTAAGTCAGCCAGGACTCATAGTTGTACTGCTCTACCTGAGGATAGAAAAGAAAAATTCTCAGTAGTTCTAAGTACGTGTACACACATGTATGACAACGATCCTCTGGCTCATTATATTGCATATAAAATCAAACCTGTAACCTTTGATGAGCAAACAACATCAGGAGAATGCTTTAACCAATCTCATTGGTTCGCCCATTGTCGGATATTAAACAATTAGACCACGCCTGTGTAGCTGATTAGATTGCGCGTTTACTTAATATTCTGTCACTGGGTTATGTTATGTCGCTGTTACCTATTTTAAATGACCACTTAAAAAGAATTTGCCGGTACCCACTTTTGTGGACGTACATGTATAATCAACAGTACACACTGTATGTAACAAAAATGTAATTACACTGTACAAAAAAAAGAATTTTCCTCGTTACATTTTGACTATTTTGCCTGTGTGACGATTAGACCAACTATACTTCAAAAAAAAAAGTGCTGACTGTCAGTTCATTTGTACCTGTACGTTAACATTTGAAATTAATCTCTGAGTTTTTCTTTTGAGCAATCAAAAACAGAGCTGAGGTCTCAATTTCTCCAAGGAATTGAAGTACATTTGAAGGGGTGCACAGAATAAAGTCCTAAGTGACTGTTGATGTAACAGCAAACTCTCCTTGTGCTTCACAAGGGAATACAAGGCAATCTGGAAGAGGGATCTAGCAGTTTACCTGAAGTCACTTGGGGCTTTTTTCCAGGCACACCTTTATTTGTACATGTATGGGTTATTGACCAAGTGTGAAGTCAAGATAGCTGGATATTGGCCAAGTTATTTTTTTGCGTGTTTACAAGCCGAGACGCAGTCGAGGTCTTTAAACTTGCAAAAAAAAGAATGAGGCCAATATCAAGCCATCTTAACCGAACAAGCTTGGTCAATAAAGGATTTATTATATGGCTTTTGGGGAAAATTTTCTTGTGGGACATGGCGGATAGTCCTGAGCGGGCAAGATAGCTCCATCTTGCCTGCTCGGGTAGCCAATCACAGCGCAGGATTTGATTCATCTTGCCCGCTCACGGAGCTAGCCATGTAATAAGTACATATACTGCACAGGTACATTGTCATGTTGCAGAAAATTTCACACACCTCATGATGGAGGGATGGTGCTGGCAATCTCTGTAAAAACAGACCAAGAACTCCTACATGAAACTTGAGAGACTGAACACTCTTTAAATGATCAGGGACAGTTTCTGCAGACCCCAGCTTTGACCTAATTTCTACCAGACATGATTCAGCTAGGTCAGCCTTCTGTGAAAGCAGCTGATACAGAAATGCAAATGTTGTTATCGACAAAATGGTATCCTCTGGCCAGGCAAGCCCATTGTTTGCCTTCCCATGAGACGTCTCAAATTCCATAGGTGATTCTCCTTTTTCCTCAGGCTTCATTCCAATCTTATGCACCGTTCCCAGGAAGCATCTTGCAGAGATGGGCAATACGTTGACATCGCAAATTCCAAAGAAAACACTCCTGTAGAATGCCACAAGGGCAGCGGATAGTGCTACTGTCAGGCGCATAGCTCCCACTTCATAACCGGTTGTATTCAAAGTTTCGATCATGGAGGAAACTGAATGTATGTCAGTGTGAAAATGTGCACCAAATGAAATGCAGTGAGGATTGTGAAATGCTACTGACATGGTTGAACCACTTTGAGCAGCATTCTCATTTCTTTTGCCTTCCTCCATTGCCATCCATTCTGACACATGCTGATTCTTTGATTGACAGGTTAGCTGGATTGCCATACAGCTGCTTACAACAGGAAGCCACACCCATTCTCCTTTGAGCACCTTCTGGAATTCAGTGGCATGCCAGTTGATGGAGGATAATCGAATAGCAACCTCTAGGCCTTGCCAGGGACGTAACGTGCCAGTTACAAAAGGTACAGAAACTAAAAGGGACCACACAACAAAAACTGGTAAATGCACTACCATATAACATAAGGAGTGCCAAAACTAGGGGTACTTTTAAATCCAAATTAAAATCTCACCGTTTTTGTCAAGCATTTTTATTAATTAATTATTTATTCCATTTTCAATATAGTTATGCACATTTGAACATATGGATTTTGCACAATATAAAATATTTTTATTATAATTATTATTAGTAGTATTCTTATTATTATTATAATTATTATTATTATTGTTATTGTCATTGTTATTGTTATTGTTATTATTATTATTATAACCCCAGCTGTTTGTGTTAATGCACAAAAAAAAAAAATGTCACCCAAATTACAATTAATTGGAGTTGTTGCTATCTTCTTACAACAAATACAAAGCATGCCAGCCAAAAGCTATTCAGTCAAAAGCCATTTTCATGTCCATTTTTACACCTTGCTTGAGATAAAAATGAAACACTAAAAAAAAAAGGAAAGAAAATGAAAGCTTAAAAGCTCTGGTAAGATGATAAGTTGGCCTGATGCAGTCCTGTATCTTCCTAGTGCCTAGACATGTACATGCTGGAACATATACTGTATATATCACCTGTTTGATTCAACGTTCTCAGCTGATCAATCATCCCTTGGCGCTGTTTGGTGGGAATGCCAGGACTGAGGACAGCCAGTCGCCAAAGTCTGGAAAGTTCATCACTTAATGTCCTACAACTTGGATGAGAAATTATGGGCATTGTCAAAAACTTGCAATTTTCAAGAAGGCTTGACATATTGTGTCAAGGTTTTTCTTGGTTTGAATAAAGTTTGGAAATCAAGTTGTTTTTTATTTTTCCTTTGTCCAAATCCACATTCTGTTTTAGGTTATACAATACTAGTACACAAAAGTACTTATTACATGTAGGCATATCAAGTTTTTAACCAGGTTTTGAAAAAGTGAACATCCAAATGTTCTCTTGGGCTTAAAGTGCCACCCTTCCAAGACAATCTGGGGGGCAAAATTGCAGTATCTGAGGCAAACTGATTTGCTGAAGAAAATTCTCAGTTTGGCAATTTTTAATTTACTATTGGCTGCATCTTATGGCGAACAAGCCATAAAAAAAAACATGATATACGTAATATATAAAAGATTTAGCCAAGCCTAAAAGCACAGCTCCTAATTGTGGCTTATAAATCATAGTTTCAAGAAAATTTCAGTCAACTTCGAAATAAAATCACAGATAACTCTTCAAGTCAATGTTCAGTCCTGCAGTCAGGCTGTTCCATCTGCATGACCCATGTCTGAGAACAGAGACTTTCTCTTTTAGTGAATTCTCCAAAGGGCCACTACTTTTGGGAGGGCCCCTACTCTCAGGGGGAACCGTTGCTTTTGGGGCTTGATAAAAAGGTAAAAATTTAACATTACTTCCTGGGAGCTGTTATTTTCAGGGGGGCCTTTACTTTTGGAATTCTACATTATACATTTTGTACCCTCTTACCCTGAAACTCTTGGAGTAAAGCCTCCAGCTAGAGATCCACACAATGTAATGGCTTCTTTTTGTTCTTGTTTTCTCCTATGAACTGTTCTGTATCTGTCATAAGGAGAGTCCACACGGCAGATCTTGGTCAGTTTTTCAATAAGCTGCTCTGTGCACATCGTCAAAGCTGACACTGCACTCATAAAATCATCCTGAAGAAGATCAGCTATGGTTTCCAGGACTTGAAGAACACTGTGGCGTCGGGATGAAGAATAGCTGCAATACTCGTTGTCAAGCTGTAGGTCCATTTCATCTAATTTGAAGGTTTTCAAAGATGACAGTTAACAATGACACTGTTTACACATAACATGATAAATTACATTGCTCTCAAACAGCAGTGGATTGTAAGGACAGTCAACAGTAGAATTTTAAAGAGTTTGTGTTAATTAATGTTTGCAAAAATGTATCTGTTTCCAGTTCTCTTAAACCACTCTCTGACAGACAAAAGTCAGATAAATGTACACCTGTGCATATTTATACTAATTTTCTTAGCATAGGCAATGTCCAAACATTTAAAGTTTTATTTCTTTCTACATTGTTTGCAATTAAAGAAATGTAGCTTTAATTTACAACAGCACACAATAAATCAACTTAAATGCAGTCTACATTGAATACCACAGAAAAATCAGGACAGATAATCTGCTACTTAATTACGTCACTAAAGTATTCATATGTGTTTAATATGTACATGTACCTCTAACAAGTGCTCGTTGAAGGCAGTTCCTATCCCACAGTTCAGCTACGGAGCTTCCTCTCTCATTGTCCTTGTCATTGTACATCACAAAACCCAGATCCGTTTGGGACTCATACATCAGGCTTTCACATCGAGACTTGAATCCAGTCTTAGACACAAACCAGTGAGCTTCTTCATCCAAACCTGAATTTTTTAGCAGGTTAGCGTATTTATTGATGTACATGAACATATGACTCATAGGCTAATGTAACAAAATCAGTCATGGAAAATTTTGGTTACTGAAAAAGTGATCTGTCTTGTGTATCTGCAGTCACAATTAATGAGTCACTAGCCAACAGGCCAGTGTCTAGAAAAGTTTGCCTCACCTATGACTACGAGTAATTTTTCACTGCTGAATGAAACGAAATAAGTGTAAAATGTTCTTCTCAAACACTGCTGGGGCTTGGGTATAGGTCATGTGACCTGTGGGGAGAGCAGTTCTTTCTGTTTGCAGCAGTCAGCTTGACAATTGTCGTTGTCCATTACATGTGTGAGAAACATACTTGAGGCTCCCCTATGGCACATTTAGAACTCACAATCTTATGCTACTTGTAGCTTAATGAACATCCTTACCAGGGCCAGCAGTTGGATCAGGTGCACCAGCAATCATATTGATGTCCTCTTGTTGGTCTCTCTGTTGTCTTGATAACAACTTTCCAAGCAACTGCTGTGCGGTTTCTACAATACGTTCATTCTGGTGTTCACACAGAAGGTACTGTGCAAATTTCAACAGCTGCTCTCTGTTCAGTGAATTCAATGAATCTGAGACTGGCATATGAATTGTCACAGCATTTTTGTTCTTTATTCGAGCCAAACATGTTGCAACGACATGTGAACACCAGTTTGTTGACAATTCACAAGAACAGTGTGCAGATGTGATCTTCCCTCGGTCAAAATGGACAGTCACATAATACTTTCCATTGTCAGAGCTTCGGATGCTGCTTCTCCTGTCATCTACAGAGGCACTCAGACGAAAGCCTGTATTAATTTGAAACACAAAATGACAGTGTTGGTCGGTGTATCACAAATGTAATGCATACACGGCACATCAACACAACACACATGTTATGCAGACTGATATGGATCTACAATGTAACTTGTACCACTGCAATAACTTGTTATTGCTTTAAGAGATAAAAGCACTAGAGCTTCACCTACAAGCATCCCCGGGGGAGGTACTTTAGGAATTTCTGGGTGGGGATGTGCCGCTGGGACCCTGGAACCCTTAGCCTATACCAGAGCTAGTTCAGCTGAATTTTACTAACCTATACTAGAGTAAACTCCCCAAATCCTCCTATCTATCGACACTGTTGAGGCTGATTTGTGTAAATTTAAACTTGCCGATTTGATTTGTTTATATTTTTGAGTGGCAATTCCTGGTTTCCTTAGTCTAGATAAAATCTTCAACCAACTAGTCAGTTTTGGGAAAAATGATACCCTATTCTAGACCCAAACGCTCTGATTTATATACCCTATCCTAGAGTAAACTGCTTGAAAACCATACCCTTCACAGCGGCACAAACCTATATACATGTAGCCCATATATGGCAGTGCCTCCCCCCCCTCCCCCCGGGCAAGCATCCCACTCACCAGCAAAAATTTGAGTCACTCTACCTGGGCTTCACCACCCATTTCATACAATGTACACATTGTAAGCATATATGAGCAATTAATGTTCCTGTCAACTCTCCTGGAAGTACATGTTTTGCATGAGGGGAATTTTATGCAGTCAAATATCCTAAAGCACTCTTTTTTTCCCCTGCCATTGCAACACTCCAGATCATTAACGAGCATCTTTGTTACAGTGAGTGAACGTGGAAATTTCCACATATTGTATGTAAGGCCACAATGTTAGCCCTAAAACTGAGCTGAACACCAGCTCTAGCTAAGGCGGAGGAAGCGGGGAGGGGAGGGGGGTGACCCTGGGAACACAGAGTGTCATTGTTTGAAGCATTATCATTCACACCTACCAATCTGATTCATGTCCTTCACATTGCCATTGTCAAACATCCTCTTCGCAGCGCAGTAATCGACATTGCTTCGACTAAACTCGGCATACTTTTGAATCATCTTCTCATCTTCAGGAAATGAAAACTGAATGATTTTAAGCTGGAGTTCGTCTGGAATGGGAGGCGAGCGGTGCTCCACAAAAGCGAACGGAAATCTTCTTGCAATGAAGCGACAGCACAAGTCTTGAAGAGAAGACACTTCGTAAATTGGCATAGAATCTGTCTCTGAAAGCGGTACGCTTTCGTTGCTTATTGCTCGATGACGATTACGAGCGAGAACGAGGCCGGAGCAATCCTCGCCGCTGCTATAGTAGTAATCATCATACGCATCTTCGAGGTAATGATCGTCACTGTCATCGTCCATGTCATCGTTCGAGCCGAAGTAATACGGCGAGTATGAAAAATAGTCGTCGTCGTCGGACCACATTACTCTCCTTTAAATTGTCATTACACTATCTACTGCTGAATCTACAACCAAGGTGTTCGGCGAAGCATTTCCACAAATCACAAAGCGTTCTCCAATTCCAAGAAAGGAAGTTACGGTGTTTTGGTCACGTGGCACGGTAAAAAACAATTCTTGATTAAAGTCTGAAGTTAATTTGGTCAATCCAATAAGACTTGCTGTATATTGTGAAGCCGTCAAAGCTTTAACACGGGAAAGGAAGTAAAATATTATACTACCCACAACAGCGAATTTTTTTCTCAGCTGCAACAGTCTTTCACAGTAGATTCGAGGGGTCAGATGCATCGATAGCTCAAATTAGCGGTGTTCCCCGAGTAGAAGAAATTATGTCATGTAAGAACCCTTCAAGTGTCTACCATTGAGACTTAAGCAAAATCATCTCTTGGACCCCTAATAACCTGTACTTAGGGGCAATTTCAAATACTTTTGGATAAAATGTTTGCGACCTTTATAAATACTAGACCAGGGGCGGGGGATAAAGGGCTGTACTAGACGTGCGACAAATATACGCCCGCAATACGTGCAAAACTGAGGGATGACGCACCAACTGGTGGGGTGGTGAGATTTTTAAAATACGGACACTGATGGAAACAGAACCAAGTGTAGCATTATGGAGGTGTCCGTATTAAAGGTAGAGACGATATGAACACTCGAACACCAGCTGGTTCAGACTGCAGACTGCAAACTACATCTAGGCCTGAAATTTTATAATTTGCCTGAACATCACTGGGCCGAGTTCATTAAAAGCCCGATTCAGGTCATTAAGCTAGCCTAGGATTGGCAAGAAGTTTGATTTCAGTCGTGTAACGTGTAACGTTTAGTGAAAAGCTTTTTCAAGCAAGAAAAATTAATACTTCGGTAACTTTTAATCTTGAATAGCGCTCAGGTTAGCCTGTTTACGGTTAGGTCTCTGTAATAGAAATGAGATTAATGATATTAGTTAAAACGTCTGCTGTCTGCGGTCTGCAGTCTGCAGTGTGCAAAAGTCACTGTAGGTCATAATTGCTTCTGTCTTTACCGTTTACATGTCTTTCAATTTTCGGAAGTGGTTACCCGCCCCTCCCTCGGGCGAATTATTATTTGCCCCTGTTGCCCCGGTTAGAACAAAAGGAATGGTTACCAAGCTTATTTGAGTTGAAGATGGCGGCTGAATTTGAACACATGTAGATGCATGTCTTACAGAGGTTGGAGAACTGGCGTTCTTCTTCTGAAAATACCGCCAGAGATGACATTATTCATTGCTTATGCGTTCCTGAAAGTTTTCAAAGGAGTCTCGAGCTGGCCGACATGCTCTGCAGTGGTGAACGTGAAAAGCAAAGATTCGCAACCTATCGTAATTCAAGGTACAAGTTCCTGGACAGGATTGCCATACTTACCGTTTATGTCGTCGCAATCTTGCTCTAATCATGCAGGCAGCTCATTTTGTAGGTAAATACGTAAATATTTTATCCAAATAAGTTATAGCTCACTCTGTTGGTTAAAACCTTCTACCAAGAGCCATCTGACCGGCGGATTCCAGGGTACAGACCTCGTCCTCGTGTCGAACTTGTAAATCGATGTAAACCTCATATCAGTCGAAATCTGTGTGTGACTGGTTGAAATACCGTTTCGTGTGGCTGAGGTGTTGTGTTCTTGAGGAAGATAATCCTCTACGAACAGCTTCTTTCCAGCCCGGTGTATGAATGGGCACCCGACAGCCGGCAACCAGGCATAAAATGCGGTGGGGAAACTTTGTTGAAATGGTATTTTTATCGGGAATAAGCAATGTCAGGATTGTCCCTAGTGCCGTTAGCCCCTCCATGTTCTAGAAAACTGGATAAGTGGTGGGCATACAATGAAAAGACCATTAGATAGAAATTACGCAGGTCTAAGGCAAACTTTCTATTTTTGAAAATAATAATAATATAAAACATGTAGCTGAAAGAGATGGAATCTCTGTCTCGCAGGGTATTGCCCGGAGAAGGTACTCCTAGAAAAATTGGGTAGGGGTGTGCAGCCCGCTTCCCAAAACCCCTTCCCTAATTATGACCAAAACCTGCGATTTTCCCCATACTATTTATGACCTGAAAAAGTAGCTTGTTCTAAAAAACATACCAAGTTCAAGACTAGAGTGCAAAAACCATACCCTATTTATGACCAAAATGGCCAAAAACGATACCCTGCTTATGACCAAAACGGCTGAAAAACCCTACCCTTTGGGGCTGCACATACCTATACAGCCCATATAAGGGAGTACTCCGCCCCCCCGCCCCCCTCCCCTCGGGGGTATTTAAGCACGGATCTGGGACTGCTAAATATATGCTGTTTCCTGTGACAAAATTACTGAATGGTCGATCGATGAAGATGTTTTAAAATCTCTGGAATTAAACAACAACAACAACAACAACAGCAGTAGCAAAACCAACAAAAATCGTGCTCTGAACTTTATTCCTCTGAAGCAACATGCTGGATACATCCCAACAATTATTATTTTCAGAATCCGGAACAGAAACATCTTTTTGTCTTTCAAAACTCAGATAATTGCCTGATTTCTTTTAGGTTTCAAAACTGCAAAGCACTTACGAAAACAAATGTGTATTTAGTGCTAATTAAGGGAACCACTTTTTATCCAATCAATTAGATTCTGTAGTATAGAAACGGACGAACACTGACAAAACTGCTTTCAACTTATCTTTGAATTTCATTGTGTAAGGGTAATTGTATTTACTGTTCTAAAGTACATCTCGGAAGAAAGAAATGGCTCTTTGCATCGCGAATTTTCGACCTTTGTGTGAGGGGGTAAGGAAGGGAACCCGATTGTCGTGGATTTTCTCCCAAAACAACAATAGAAACGAATTTAGTAGTGATGAATGCCATTTATTTAATTTATGGTAAATTTGTTCTGATCCGAAATTTGGAATATGTGTCAAATCTGTCGTTTTGTTTTTTTTACATTTGCTTCACTGCACTTATGCTTGTAAGTGAACTGCCTCTTTTAACAGTGACAGCTACAGTGAGATGCCATTTGGAGTCCAATTTCTCCGCATCGTTCACAGCTGGCGACAAAATCCCAGGCGTGAAGGGTTTCGATTATCACGGCCCAGGACGACAACAAGTACGTGACAAGTGTGTTTCTTTATTATTACAATACTGTGGGTACCCTGTGTGTTGATGATAGATACTTATTGGGTATGTGTTCAAAAGATGGATGACACTATCCAACGGATTAATTACTATTCAGCGGATAGTGTGGTTCGTTTTGAGAATACTTATCTACTGGATAGTGATTTGTACGGTGAATAGCGTTATTCACCCTTTGAACAACTGAATTCTGTGAAAAGCTGAAATCATTTTAGGTCAAATGTTAAACAGTTTCAGTGGACTAAAGTTCGTCAACAACAGAAAGAAGAAGAAAATTGACATTTTGGTGCCATGAGTTGTTATAACACTTTTGTGTCACTGAAATAAACTATTCTCAACTATTTTGCCGTATTTTAGCAAAATTTTTCACTGTATTTCACACGATTGTTTGTTGTGCGTGAACTTATGAAATACACGATGTTTATTTTTGAAACACTTCTTCGAATCTTATCGGTTCACCTCTAGAACAAACGGAGAATGTAATTAACTTCCGTTTCTTAAATTTAAAAATAGACATTGTCTCTCAAGAATGAAGGATTTTACAAACGTCAAGAACTTTGCTAGCCCCGATTTGAGAACTGGATTTGTGTCGCAAAATTAAGGGAAATGCTCTTACTGATTTCGCCGAGTCTGCATCGAACGCCGGACACCTGCCAAGGGTGGACCTTGAAACACTCAACTACAAGCACGCGAAGAAGGCTTTTTTTTTTAGCCGTGTTCAATTGTTCTTTAAATGAATACTGATCGTAAAACGGTGTCAAGCCTTTACCAAATGTTAAACGGTGTTCGAAAAACGGACAATATTATTTAAGACTCAAGCTGTTTGCGAATAGTTGCTGCCTAATTCTTCGGTTATTGTTGTTATTGTTGATGATGTTTTTTTCGTATTGCTCTAGTTTATAGGTTATATCACATTTCATACATTTCTGTTTATTCTGATTCCGGTCACTGTAAGATTTTTTAAAGAAAATACTGAAAAATTCTTTTCTTTGCGACTCAAGTCATATGGAAAAATGTAATTAAGTGTTTTGACCGTAGTACATGTATGAACTTGATTTTGATAAGCCTTGACAGGTTTGCAAACAAACCGGCGAAAAGACTCTATGAACCATCAAGAAAACAATTATTCTGATCTTCACATTGCTCGAATTCTTCAAAACTGGTCCTATCATCGTGGTGTTTTGTTGGAAAGCGGTCATTGAGGTTTTCTAGTTCAGTCGTCATCGCAGTCAAAGTATAAATCTAACCATTTCGTGAGAGAAACATTCTTGCGTTGTAAGTATGTATTCGTTACAATATTCCTGTAATAATTCCTTTTCCATTTCACGATTAATCTAGCTTTTGGGGTTGCCTGCCGGGGAAAGAGACTTATTTTGGTCAGTTGCTAGTGACTGTTAACTGAATTTTTTCCCGTTAGTGCGGATTTTTATAAGAGCTTGCTAACAAATAATATTTCTTAACACAACGTATCATTTCATATGCTTTGTAGTAGATTTTGCCAACATCATTTTTTTTTTCACCGTAACCTGGCAAAGTATTTAATTTAAATTTCTCAGCACGGCGAAAGAGGGGAGCGACAGTCTGTAACATGCAGTATGGACCGCAAAACGAAGTTGATAAGTTGTTTATTTGACCTCTTGGTCTTGGGAAAGGCTGAAGTCATTTCTTGTCAAGTTTTAACAGTTCCAGTTGACTGACGTACGTCAAAAACGAAAGGAAAAAAGCGGTTTGCTGCGATGAGTTGCAAACACGATCTGTCATTGGAATTCAAACTTCACTGATTGCTATCAATTTTTACACGGCTGTTTGCCGTGAGCATATAAAAAGGACGATATTTATTTTTGAAACGCTTCTTCAAATTTTTTGGGTTCACCTGCTTTAACAGAGATAGAAAACGCCGCGAACTCAATCTCGCGATATACAGCTAAAGTTTGCTAATCTATCGGCTCTTTGGTTTGGTTTAACAGATAGTTTTGTAACCTTTGTGGGTGAGCATTGAACCCAGATTTCAATTCATTTTGTAGCATCGTTTTGAAAAAGCGGCCTTAATTGTTTCACCAAGCCGGCAAGAACGGACACCTGCCAACAGCCGACCTTCGGCAAATATTCGGCTGCAAGTACAAGAATTTCGCTCATTATGATCAAGATACTTTTTACTGATACAGTTTTTTTTCCCGAAAAAGGACTATTGCCCATTTAAATAGAAGTAAAAACGGTGGACTAGGAATGGCCAACTACATTTGAATCCTTGAGGCGTAGTGACGTTTGCTTCAAAGGTAGTTGTACACATGGAATAAATTCATATTTCTACTAGTAATGTGAATCGTCATTTGATATACGATCTTCTCTTTGGAAGAAAATCCTCTAAATACTATTTTCAGTGCGAGTATTACCATTGGAAAATCGGTGTTTATTGTATTTTGACATGGTACCAGTTTTCATATGCCTTGACAGGTTTGTAAACATACCGGCAAGCGTCATCAAGATAATTACTCTGTTCGCGTTATTACAATGATCGTAATGTTTTGTCGAGTATTAGTCTTTCAAGTTTCATGGTTTTGTATTTTTCTCCATTTCTCCATTTCTCCAAGTTTGCAGTATAAATCTGTCTGTTTTCTGGTAGAAACTAATTGAAAGTGTAACCTCTGTATTGACTATTTTTTCCTTGCGAAATACGATTGTGTTTGCGAAGACAATTTTGGATCGTCGCCGTCATTTTCAGAATTGAACGAGTATCTCTGGATGACGTTAAATTTTCACATTCTTGTTTGAATTTTTTTTACCCGTTTAGTCCAATGAACAGTGAAAATCATTCATGGATCCTTATTACTCTCTAAAACTAATTTCCTTTCGGTAAGGGAAAACGAGAATATTAACATTCAAATCAGTCACGGTTACCTAATTTGCCCTTTAGAGCTTGCCGACAACTTTTAAGAAGTTAAAATCCACTTCACACTTGGCAAAGTTTTGCCCATGTACATCTATATTTTAAAAGGAACAATTTTCATTTGCACTCGCAAAAATGTGATGAAATGGCTATGAATTTGGGCAGCTACAAGTTGTCTCAGTCGTAAAAATTACAGTCCAGTTGCATTTACAGATCAACATATTTCACTGAATAAGCATTGAAAACCAGGCATAGGATTTCATCTTGATATAGAGTTCTCGAGCACAGTGGGGTGTTTGTTGACAGAAAAATGATTAGCGACCTTGTATAGGATATGAGGTGCACAGTGTGCGATGATTACATATTATCCGAATAATACTTCCGAAAGGAACCGGGATATCGTTAACTTGTACTGCACGAATGTAGTTCGCAAAAGACTCAAAACCTGCAGATGTAAGATATCAAAATTATTTCGCACAAGTCCAGAAAAAAAGCACGGTATCTTCATGTAGTGGGGTTAGCCTTTTTCATTACAGAGATTTATTGCATAGTCCATCCAACATCTGCAAATTAAGATCGCTATTCAATTTTTCAGAGACACACCATCTAAACTAAGGCCTAGTCCACACTACGCCCTAGAAATTTGAAAACGCAAATTTATTTCTACGGTTAGGCCTGCCCTCCACACTAATCCGTCACGAAAACGGAGCTTTTGGAAAACGCTCTTCAAGTCGAAGGAATTTGTAAACGCCGGCCGGATTTTCGTTTTCATGTGGACAGAAAACATTTGAAAACGGAGCTTTTTCACGGCGATGTCCTCACGATAATCAGGTGATTTCCCTGCTCGAGTTTTTTTCAAACACAAATCCAAATGACCGGTGATTGTTGCGGTTTTAAATTCCTTCGGCGTAGTGTGGACGGAAAACATTTGATGCGTTTTCAGAGTGAAACCTCCGTTTTCAAATTCCTCCGACGTAGTGTGAACGGGGCTTAAATACGGTGTCCATATTTGTATTTTAACATAGTGGAACGAGGCTATCCACATGGCGATTGCTTATGCAAAACCATTGCGCTTTGAAATAGCCTCACACACTTTTTAACATAAACGACAAATTTAGTTTTCGTAATCGTATCAGTGCTAACGTTATTAAGGATTTACACTGTGTGAGTGATATTTGAATAGACCAATTCCGATATACTAAAATTCAGCCTAAAACAATAGACCCCAGTACGAGGCTCTGCAGTTATTCCCCAGAGCCTCGTGGTGAGGTCTATTGTGTAAGGCTGAAGTTTAATATATCGAAATTGGTCTATTCTCTTAAACTTCCACCAGTCTTTAGGTGAATGCAGTTTGAAACAGTTTTTTAATATTATATGAGTAGTGAAATTGATTGCAATGCAAATTAAACATTAAAGATAAATTTGCCTTCCCTCTCTGCCAGTCGAAGTTGCTACGAGCAATGAAGTAATTTTCTCAGTCATACAATAATATAGAACGATTATACATTTCTTAGTTAAATATATTTGTTGAATTCAGTCACAGCTGATTCCTTCATAATAATATTTCCTTGTTTTATAGGTGATGTAGTATACATTAGAAATCTTGATTGTGCAAAATAAATGACCTCAATTTTAGTGAATGTTATTGAATGCGCTGTACTTCTTTCGTGGCGTAGGGTGATTTGCATGTCAAAGTGGCGAAAGAAGTTATTATCTCCGCAAAGATGACAGTGATAATTGTTTATTATTAGTAGGAAGATTCCGCAAAGTCATTCTGACAAAAAGTTTAAACTATAAAATAAATTTTAATAAATTTTGCGAATCTGTTGTCAAAAAAAGAGAAAAGTTTCAATCTGAAAAATTTATAGCTTTTCGTAATTTTGTAAATTCCGCAGCCCCGCTGGCGATAGGAAGTATAAGCATATCAAAGGGCAAAAATAAATGTCTTATTTTTCACAAAGATAGACACGAGATAAAATCACTAATTCTACAGGTATTATTTGTAATTTCAGCAAGATTGCCGCTAAATGTGTCAACGTTACATCTGCGTTGGGCATTTGGGACGCTTGTGAATATTCGAAATAATTGTTAACGAAATCTGCAGCTGCGAAGAGTTAAACATGGCTTTGTTTGTGAACTGAAGTTGCTTGAATTATATTAGCAACCTGCTAGCTGGTAGTTGACCTCAGCGGTAGAATACGCCCTCAAGACGAACGCGGTGGAACTTGTTTCAATCGTCGCACAGGTAATTTAGAATGAGAGCTTTTTCAGTTGTGCTTTTAACCTTAAGTATTCGAGTCCTCCTGCCATCATATATTGTCTAGGTGTAACAGCAAAATGTAGAACTGGAAAATTTGCCAAAATCGAATGAGAGCTTGTACGCTCTTAACAATGAACATTGTGACTTGGTTGTAAGTCTTAAGATAAAAATGTAATTGTAAGTATATCACGCGACAGAGCTATAGTTAACACTTGACATGCACGGTATATAGGAAAATTGAAGTAGGATGTAACTGATATTTCAGACATTTTCGTTCTTTCAGTCTTTATGTTAGGGCACAACCAAAGGTAAAAATTTTTGGCCCGGGATCATCGCCAAAAAGACAGTGTTATATAAATGTTCCTATGAATTAAGTGGCAGATTGTGCATGCCCTTTTTATTGACATAATTTACATGTGGTATCTTTTAAAAATACTCTTTACAGAGGAACTTAAGTCGAACGACAACAGCGTGTTATGGCGAGGTAAGGCGTTCGAATACGGTTGTCGTTGTAAATCGTCACGCCATCGGAATAACTCTGCTGTTTACTGTATCACATTTAAGAAGAACAACGCAAAAATAGCAGGTTTTTGAATTTTTTTACCATTGGAAAGTTGATGCTCCGAAACATTTTGAAACATTTGGGTCATCAGTTTTAAGGAAGCCTTAAAATAAATAACTTAGCAAGGAAGGAATTGCTCAGCGGAGAGCGGTAATTACTCTTAAAGACGCATGGATGGTTGGAAGTGGCGAGGTTTAAAACTGGTGAAAAGGTCGATGTTGAGTTCTTGGTCTGTTGTGTTTATTGATCATGAAGGTTCAAGATGGTATTTCGTGTCTGAGTGGAAAGAAAAATCACAAAGCCGGCAATAACAAACGCATGGCCTTATAAATTACTGTCATGACATTTTGAGGTTGGTTCAAGAGGAACATGAATCTCACTCCTTATACCAGCTTATACCGCTTATGAAGGCTTACGAGAGATGCAAACGGTTACTTCTATGACACAAGACTTCAATAAGTGCATTTATTTCTAAACAAAACGATGTCTACCAGGATAGCAAAAATGTTACTGTTTTGTAATAATGTTGATATCAAATTTGGCTCCCACACTTAGTTGATACACTAAATTTAAATATATTTCCAATTTCGTTAAACGTTCCAATCTAAAGAAGAAGGATAAGATACGTACGTAATGAGAAAGCTAAAGAGATTTATTTGCTTAGTGAAAAAGGGAAGAGTCCAAGAACAAGCAAAATCACAGCTACTTTGCGGATCACTCAGGTAGAAATTTATTTTGTGACATGCAGCACATCAGATATTAAGTAGAAGAGCGCACATCAGGTGTTCTTGTGTAAATTATAAATTGCGTCCTGTCATTGTTCGGTCGTCACTTTTGTAACTTTAACAAGCACTGATGGAGGTTTTAAGGCCTTCAGTCGCTTGTCAAATCTTAGTGAGGGCATCTTGTGTTTTTTTTCTACAATGCACTTGGCATTGTGAAAATCAAAAACATATCACTGCAACGTAAATTGATGTGAGTTCTAGTAAACTTAACAGGCATTGGACATCAGGAAACATTAAATTGCCATTATCTTGTGCTCTTGTCTTTTTAGATCGTGTATTGTGCAGGAGTAGGATGATGATTCTCCTACAGAAAACACATTTGTTGTTGATTTTAACTTTTAAATTTTTTGGAATAAGAGATGGCTCTTCGCAAGACCTTACTGGTAAGTTTTCCCCTGTAGAATAGATCCGTAAGTTAATTTAAAATTTGGTTTAAAACTAATTTCGTTTTCGTTTTGGCACACGGGAAACGTAGCAATCACAAAACACGTCGAAGTTTGAATTACAAAAGCATCAATTTCGTAATATTGTTCATCATTTATTTTCCTTCAAGACTTGGTTTTCAACGTTTTTTAAAGTTCTATATGAAACATTAACGAGAGAACCAATCATTTCACCCTTTAAAATTTGATGTTCATTTAAATCTAGCTAAAACGTACAAGTTTTGTAAACAGTTTTCGCTTTCACAAATGCAACAAAACAATTACTGTCACTGTGTGTTTAAATTTGTGATCAATTGTGATACACCAATAGAGGTAGAATTTTTAGATTAACAAAAACATCTGGTTTTTCCAACAATTCTTTCTGACTCTTTGCGTTCATTGACTGTTAATTATAACCTTTGTCATCTGAGGCATAAAAAATGGTCTAAATTTACAAGTGCATTTGAGGAGCAGACAACGTTTCTGGTTTTAGTTCGCAGGTGGCAAACAGAAAAAAAAAGATAAATCTCATTTGATGTATACTTTATGCAGTTGCTTTATAGATATTGATAAATGGCTTGTAGGTCACCTTTTTACAATTAACCGATTTGCAAATATTTAAACAGACAGAAACATCCTGTATAGGCAGTTTTTCACAACTATTTGAGTTCGAGACAAAATGCAATGGCTGTTGTATACCATTCGCCCTCACTATAAAGTCACGTAAAAACTGAAGGAACATCAACTTTGAGGCATAGTAGTTGGGTAGTTAGGACAGGCCACCTCGCATTTCTTTCTCACCACCGGGAATGTTTTAAAATTCCCCATCGCCCTGGTGTGTATTGTTTCACCGCGGAAAATGAACATGATATTTTAAACTTAAACCTCAGTTTTCGTAGTAAATACACAAAAAGCAAACAAAGTGTTCACATTTTATAATCAGCTTGAATATAGCCATTCAGTACTATACCTGTTACTGAATCGAAGAATATCAATTTTTATTCATTAAGATTTTTAATCCACCGTTTTTGTCCGCATTTTAGGAAACTGTACTTTTGACCAACAGTCACTCTGCAGTTGGTCTAACGATAAACACTCGGACCACTTTGATTGGCTGCTTTGGCAAGGAAGTACTCCTGGCAATAATACAGGACCGGCCAGCGATCATTCAGGTAATTAATCATAACTTAATGAAGAAATTTGTATTAAACTAGAGCTAATTAATAGATTAGCATATCCAAGTTGATATAATTAGGTGTTTGTTTTTGTGACTTAAACGCCAAACAAACAAGAAGCACTTCCACGCCACCTATCTGCTATGAGGTGGGACTGGTAAGAGAGAAGAAGAATGACAGGAAAGAGGCTTTGAATGATATTTATGGCATTTATCCAGAAAGACGAACGATACGTGGCAAATTAAACGTATAATGCGTGTGGTATTGTTAACGAGCATTGCAGCAATTGAACTGCATTAACCACAGCACCGTCCTGCATAATTAGCCATGAAAGGGCATTTTACTTGGCAGTAAAGAATGTTTTCACATGACTTCACGGCAGCCATATTGGTATCCCAAAACAATAACTCTGCTGCCATGTTTGTACCCTTATCCAATCCTGTGGAAGTTAAACACTTTCTTTTGTTCTAATAAATTTGCATGGCTGCTGGTCACGTGTGTGAAAACGCCTTATAAGATAAGCGATTTGTACCTCAGAATATATCAGAACGAAGAAACAATTTTCTACAGGTAATGGCTCATATATCTACATCGAGACGTCACATCCTCGTAAATATAACGGGGAGGCCAGGCTCAACAGCCCTTGGATGAGAGGCGTGCAGCGGATGACGTTTTTCTACTCCATGTACGGCAGCACTGTTGAGTCCCTGTCTGTGTATCTTAGAATCAATGGCAGCGAAGAAAAGATATGGAGTCGTCATGGCAACCTGTTATCAAAGACCTGGACCGAGGGCTGCGTGTCTATAAACGTTCCTGGGACCTACCAGGTAGAAAAGGATTTCTTGTTGAAAATTAAATTCCTACTGTTTAGATTCCCCATAGTATATTGTGAAGTACATACATACATATACATACACTCTATTTAAACACGGCAAAAACATCAGTTACAAGATTGAGATAGAAAAAACCAACTGATTGTCATATTTGCCGTGTGGGGGTACGAGGAGGATATCATTTTTAAGCCGGAGATTGCGTTAGCAATCTATAGGGTTTTAGTGGTGGTGCAGATTATGCAAATGATATGCGAATGATCTCCTTCCATCATCTGTAAACTTTTTGGAGTAATTCCGCTAAGCAGTAGCTAAAGCTCCTGAAATCACTGTGTAAGTCAATATTGCAGGCACGTATATCGTTTTACATTACTAGGTCTAGCTGCGATTGTTGCACTATAAATGGAAACTTGTTTTGTTTGCTTTCTGGGTATAGTTCAGTTCAGTAAATAAGACCAAATGTTGGCTTTTGTAATACGAATTGGAACGTTTTTGATGACAGAGCTGAAGTTGTAATTGCTGGAAGCCGCTATTGTAAATTTCCGCTCCGAAGTTTGAAGTTTAGTGAAGTTTGACAAGAGACAATCCTCTCTACATATCGATGGTACTACTACTGAAGGTAGAGCTCCTGAAATTAAATTTAGGAAATGAAAACGAACAGTTTCGTTGAGGGCACCGTAGCGTTTGTCGAAAAAGTCCTGAATAAAGAACACCGCGGTCTTGCGAGCCTCTAAAGGGCTCATGATTACGCCAAATTACTGATAAGTTTCAATTGTGAGCGTGGAATCCACCGCGGTAAAATCCTGCTCAGTCTTGAGGACAAACTCACATAAGTCGCATTGGAAGACGAATCCCGCATAGCGGGAGTGAGGAGAACTATCGACGAGTTTACTTATAGAGTATTTTGATTAAAGTATAAAGTAAAAGGTAAAGTAAAGCGTAAATCGTGACATCGGGCTCCCTTTTGTGCTATAAACGCACCTGTGGGTTTCCTGCGGTTAAACGCAGTTAGCCAGAGGGGTTACTAAGAACATAATCCATAAATTGTAGATAGGTTATCAATTGAGTGTTGGAAAATACTGAACGTTGTTTCTGTTTAGTTTTACTAAGCTCCATGATTGGTTAAAATTTAAAAAAGATCTCGCGCTTGGCTTGGTGTATCCCTTTGTGCTTTATTTTGCTCTTTACGTCAGTTTGGTTTGAATTTCATGGCGCGAGATTTAGAACTGTCCTTATCAAAATGTTTCGTCCGTAATAACCCCAGTCGCGCTTCGGTTGAACGAAATTCTGCGAGCAGTCTACTAAGTTGGCTCTTTATGTCCCATTTTACCCTGTATATGGATTTTTATTCCACAGAGTACACTATAAACAAAGTACAATATTTCAATTTATTTACCTCAGGTTATAATGGAGGCTGTGGCAGGCGTGACATATGCATCAAATATCGCCGTTGATGACCTTAATTTCAGCACCAACCTGACCTGTTTTTCTGTTGGCAAACCCACACCACCTGAAGTATTTGAAGGTAATGTTTTCCGAGGTTGAGGTAACTCTTGCAACTTTCTTTAGTATCCAGATAGATATTCATATGACGACGGCGACTTGGGCAGCCGTGGTTCGGTGGATTTAGTGGGAAAACCAAATGTAAAAGAAAGGTGTGGGGTAATATAGGCTTGTGTTCGTTGGGAAATTTTCCTGTAATTAATCAAGCGATCGCTAAATTTGCTCAAAGTATTTTGTTTTGAAATAAATATCACAGAAATCGTGAATGACGCTTATACATATAGGAAATCGTGCGAAGACGAGTTCATTTTGTGATTTATAGTCATGATTGATGTTTTGAAAGCAAAACGAAAGGACAAATAAGATGGAGAAAAGGCCCGGTCAGATCAAGATCTTATGCAAATGCATGCATGGCATTTTCCTCTCGTTCAGTGTGGTCTAAGCCGTAAAAATCACACTGGCTTTACCACTTTATCTGACATCGTTGTAGGGTGATTACTAGCAAAGTTGTCAAATCAGGATTCACTTAGAACTTGTCTGACTTACATGTATCGAATATTAAATCTTTAATTCTTGGTTTTCGTGTTTAATAGTCGCCGCCGTAATGTCGGTCGGTAATAAAAGATTTCCAACCAGCTTCTTTTGAACTACCAATATGACCACCACGCCTTTACATTTTGCCATTCCATTTCTCGGGGCTGGGGCCTGTTTCTCGAAGGTCCCGAAGAATTACAGAGCTGTTTTATTTACATATCCTTGATATGAAGAGAGGTTCACTTGATACAGGAAGTTTCAGGCGTATACAGCTCTGCTTGTAGACACAGATTAACTAAAATTGGCTTTGTGGGCCCGAAAAGTTTCCGGGGCTTTCAAGAAACGGGCCCGCCCTGGTCGCAAACAACTCATCAGAATAACGCCTCTTGTTTCCGTCAAACCCCGGTAATCACACTTTGGAAAAGAATGAAATGGTGTTATGCTTGAATGTATCAGTTTTAAATGAAACTCCTCACAAAGGTACCCAAAAAAAGCGATCAGTGCTTGAGAGTCGAGGACTATAAGTTCATAAGGTCAACGTTTCAGTGGTGGTTATTGACGTCACATTTTGTAATTTTGTATATAATTTTAGTAAACTGTACCTTTGATGAGAACTACTGTGGATGGCGTGACATGTTAACACCGTCGAATGAACAAGTCAGTTGGCACCGAAAGAGATCTGGAAACCACAGCCAAGGAACTGGACCGAGTCAAGATCACACAGGTAAGACGGAGTGATTGAGGGCATGATATGTTGACAGACGTTCAATGAAGGTTGCATGTAGGAAGATTGTTGGGACACTCTGCGTTCAGCGCCCTAGCCACTAAGAATTGTGACTGGGGCAATGCCAATGGTCAGTTTATGGTGTTTTAAATGACTACATTTAAACACAACCTGAGATCACGAAAAACAAAACAAATGACTGAGGCAAGTGCCTTGGTTTGCCTCATACTGGCTGCGGCCCTGGTATTATCTGTTTCCTCGTTCTCCTATCTGTTAACAAAATGACTTCTGACGCTAAACATTGATTTAGATGTACAGGAGAAAGAGACACGTATTCCTGGCTGAGTTGTTGGTTCTGACCTGCAGCAAAGTGTCCTAACTTGTCGTGATGTGAATTTAAGTTTTCTTTCTATATGGATGTAAAGTTCTTGGCTAGTGAAATAGAAAATCGTCACAATACATCCTCATAAACGCTTCTTTATCCTAGGCCTACTCACAAGGTCTTATTTTGTCCTTGCTCAAAAAGGCTTTGGGGGATTTTCGTAGTCTAAGTTAAGTCCAATTTCTGTGTTGTCTACTAAATAAACGTGCGTCGCTTAGCGCGATGTTAGTTTTGGTCTCTATTTTACTTTTTTTTTTGTCATAAAGGAGGTGGATTTTACATTTTCATCGAGAAACAAAAACTTGCCCAGGGGAATCAGTTTGCACAGCTGTTGAGTCCCCTCATCCGGGGCCCGAAATGTCTCCGTTTCTATTACTACATGTATGGAAGCGATACTGGAAATCTTGATGTGTTACTCTGGCCTCGGGAGCAGCAAGACAATTACTTGATGTGGCGAAGGTCCGGTAAACAGGGTAATCAATGGATGAAGGCTAGTGTCGATGTTGGCTACACTGGCGAGTCTCAGGTAGGCAGAGAAAACTATTAAACTATTAAACTAGTGAACTAGTAAAGTAGTTTGCGATAATTCCAGTTTCTCGTATGAGAAATGCCAGATCTGTAGATGATTTACTGTTAGCAAACTGATAGATTAATTATCTGTAATTTTTTTCTCATGGTGGATGTTTAATACATTTGGGTTTTATTGATGGGTCGTTTTCTTTAATTCGTTCGTTGTCTGTTCGTTGTTTCGTTTATTGATTTTCAGTACGATCCATAGACCACTTTCGATATATTAAGATTAAGTTTGGCAGCGAGGCCCAGAGGACGCAAACAAAGGAAATTGAATGACCATGTTTATTCATTTCTTTTGTTTGTGTCCTCTAGGCCTCACTATCAAGCTGAATTTTACTATATCATTAACATTGTATTTCAGACTGATAGTTGAACAGCTTTTTTTCTCATAGTTATTGTTATTTAATCATTATCATCGTTGTTTATAGAATATCTCACAAACGTGAACCGGACTTAATGCGGTTACTATTGTCGATTTTGCTATAATTTAAGGTTCTACTGCAAGCAACAATTGGCAAAAACTATACAGAGGGTATAGCTATAGATGATGTCACATTAACTGATGGACTCTGTGATGAAGAAATTGACCCTCAAAGCAATGTAAAAGGTTTGCCGTTCGCATCTAACTTTAACTACGTGTGATGCTGTATTTTAAATACTCTCCTGGTGTCACGTTCGTCCGCAAACAATGAAAAAGCTGAAGAAAGTTATTGAATTGCTTAATCATAATGCTGCAAGGCACAATAAGTTTTCTAGCATGCGCAGCTTTCTTAGGAAAGAAAGCACCATGAAATACACATTCATCTTAAGCCACCGCCATATTGGATTTCCACTTAGGATCAGTGCCTTTCTACAAACAACAACAAAAGGCTAGATAATTGCTTATTCGCCTAAACATTATTACCAATTTGTAGAAAAGGGGCTACTTTATCCGACTTCAGCATTTAAACGTGGCATGAAACAAAATTTAAGTCAATAAAGCTTGAGGTAAACGAGTTCCGTGAAAACCTACCCCATTTCACGTTCAAAACGCGAGTCGAAAAGCTCAATCGTGACGTCTGATATTGGTCACGTGACCCATGGAGGTTCCCCGTTAGCGGGAAACTTGGATCTAAAAGTCTATTATGTTTATAATTTGAAACTTACGTTAAAAATATTTACTGATTGTCATTATGGTATAGTGAAAGGTACACTTGCAGTGTTCAGTTTTAGCATTCATATATATTTTTTTTCAAGGAAATTGTGACTTTGACAGCTATATGTGCTTTTGGAGGAATAACGCCAGTTTCAATTTCGAATGGACACTTAGAAGATACAGTACTCCTAACTGGCTCACAGGGCCAAACGGGGATCACACCTCAGGTACCGTTCAGAAAAAAAAGGATTAACTATTTCTTGAATAGTTGCTGCCGCAGTGAGCGAGCCTGGGCGTAAACTGCGGTAATGTAATTAAAATTTTCTCAGCAACAAAGACAAAATAATACTTAAAATCGCTTGACATTTTTAAACAAAGATCCACTATTCTGAGAAGAATTGAATGAGAGTTTTCTTGGAAATTCTAACAGAGTTTAAGACTGCAAGTTATCTGGTTCTTTGAAAACACTTCCCGGCTGCAGAGTATATTACGTATCTCGACCCAATGTATTGGACATACGTGAGAACGGCAGTATACAACATCTTTACGTTTCGCTGATAATTTGTGTTGTGCAAACTCGTTTCTTGATCTTGAGATAGTTTCATATAAATTTTTATAAGAATTTTGACAAAACGCGGGGAGATTATTTCCTTAATTGTATACCTAATAAGTAGTGAATGCTACCCTTTTCATTTGTGAGGTGCGTGTAATACGCAATTTAGACAAAAAATGATAACAGTTCTTTCCTCCAGGTGAACAGTTCATGAAAGGCTTTTCTGTCGCATAAGGAAAGAAATTGATTCTACTGACACACTAAGCGGTTGCATGTGCAGTTTGAACATTAGCAAGTACATTGAACTCATGGTGTCGCAGTGACCTAAACGAAATAATTAGTATGGGTAGTCAAATGGTGACGAGTGAAATTATTGCTTCTTCTCGTAGTGATACAGATAGTATCTCTCGCACGTTTTCTGCCCTTGATCGTGCGAGATACTTATATAAGAAGTATCTTTTTTCGAAAATGCGTGCTTCCATGCTTGACTCTGTATTTCTTCCAAATTTAGGTTATGGTATGTACATTTATATCGAGGCTTCTGTTCCACGAATACCGGGAGACACTGCACGACTCGAGAGTCCTTGGATGCGGGGACCGCAATGCATGACGTTCTACTACCACATGCGTGGCTCCACCATGAGCTGTGTTGTTATATACATAAAAAGACTGGTCACAAACAGGTTAAAACCTGTTTGGTTGAGGTCTCAGGATCGCGGAAACCGCTGGATAAGAGGGCAAATAAGCATCAACGAGACTGCAAGTTATCAAGTGAGTTGTGAGATGTCTGAGGAGCTCAGTCACGGTATTTTGAGTTATTTTGGCCACGTACGAAATTACCTTCAAATCAAAGGAAACCAGAAAATAGTTAACTATGATAGAAAACTCCAAAGAGATAATAATAAACCATAAAGGAACAATGATGATTAAAAAGTAAAAGATTAACAAGGATTACAATCGATGAACTTGAAAAATTTTGGGTTAAACTTTTCAAGATGCCCAAACCGTGACAAAGCTCCTTCAAAGCGAGTTGATTAATCATGTCACGTACAGCAAGCGCTCATCGTATGTATCCAGTCAGAAGATATAGTAGTACTTAAGCCGACTCGTTCAGTACACGTGAGCGTTCACGTTTGGTAAAGTCTTTTTTTTTTTTCCTTTACCTAGATAATTATCGATGGTATCAGAGGCAATAGTTATCTCGGAGATGCAGCATTGGACGACTTCTCGTTTCAAAGAGGAACTTGTCAACAAACAGGTACTAGAAAGTGTTTACTTCACGGCAGCGAATCGTCAGTGAACACATGTATCTACATAGGCCGCTCTATTTATACAGGCTGGTCTATTCAGACACTACTAGACTACTATTACGTGTATTAGTTACGTATGGAAACCAGTTTGTCAGCGGTTTGTGTACGTGAGAAATGTCCTTTGATATGGGCGTGTACCATCAAGCGCTCTTGGTTGTCAGTCTAGTTTTCACTAAGATCAGCGACATAAATCATTCGGATGGTGCAGCCATTAAGATTAAGTTTTAAGTCAAAACATAGCTAAATCAGTGCCTGTTTACAGTGAAGTTAAGAAATTAGAACACCCTTCAAATTCGGGATTGAAGACCCTCGCTGCTTTATACATACAAATTAGACATCTACCATCTAATCTCCTTTAGAGTTCCTAGCTTGGGCTGAGAAGGTTTACGGAAGCTGTAATTTTATTTTATAGTCATGTTTGACTCTTGAATACTTTTTTGCAGAAGAAACAACCTACTACGTGTCCTCTTACAAGGGAAAAGACTTCCAAATATCCACTCAACCCGCCGAGCACAGTCTCTACTCCGAAGAGTTCCGATTTACTCTCGAACATCCGCGAGGAAATCCGAAAGAAACACCATACTTTATCTACTCACACGCTACCGACGAACAAAGTTTCATTCAGCCGAAGTTGGATGTTCTGGCGGACTATACAAACTTTCCCTTAGGTGTTGTTGTCCTAAGTAATCAGGGGCTGCAACGAAATTCCAGACGGATTCATCTGATTGAACGAATTCAATATGGGCCAATGATAAGCCTTGATGAGCACGAGATAGCGAATTGTTGCAAGACAAAACTAAATTTCTGTTTTTATGCGTACAATGTTACGGAATCTGGTAAGAGATCAAGAAAAAATTTCCTTAGTTTTGTGAATGCTGTCCCAGTTTTGATAAAAGACGTCAAGCAATTGAACGTGGCAAAGTTTAACTAAACATGCTAATTTGTTCACAGGTAATCGTTCAATTTCTGGATGTGAGCCAGGCTGGTTTAAAACCAGCAACTCGTGTTATTTGTTCCATTTCCAATCAACTCGGATATGGCGCAACGCGCGAAATGCATGCCACAGATTGGGTGCTGATCTTACGGTGATCAACAACGAGGCTACAATGGAATTTCTAGCCAAGCAAAGAAGAGAAATAAAGCTCGATGACCACGATTTGTACATTGGGTTAAGCAGCAAGTTACGGTGGATCTGGTCAGATGGAGAAAACATGTCTGATGGATATAATTTGTGGGGTCCAGGCCAACCGAACGGAGATAGCAGATGTGGGTCGTTATTGAACTACATTTTATGGGATTCAAAATGGCTGGGGTATGGATGGCGTTGGAGTGATATGCGCTGTACCAGGAGAAACTTCGTCTACGGATACATCTGCGAACAGCCTCTAGGTATGCTATGTGACAAATTTCTTTGTTAAAACCGGTTCCATTTTCTATATCACTAATGAAGCCTTGCATTGAACGTGTTTATTATTAGTTTTTCCAGAGGTAAAAACAACAACCACAACAAAGTTATGGGTAGAGGTAAAGACCTCCTTGTGTGGTCGTGTTTCCAACTAAAGACAAATTGATAACAAAAATAATAAATGAATAACTTCTTTTAGTATAGACCACACAAGTGAATAGTGCTTTTCACGCGCTCTGATTGGTTAACTCGGAGGTGATTAGCAAGTACTATTCACCTCCGAGCAGTCGGGGCGAGAGATTTTAAAATTTCCGACCGCTTGTCACACATAAAATAACGTTTTAGTCCGCTAATTATTCAGCTTGTGTGGTGTCGGTGAAAGTGATGGATATTTACCTCCACTTCGGTGAATAATTGTTAACTAATGTAAGTAGATAGTTTGAGCTAAATAACAGAGCTTCGATCTTGGTACCTCTTAAGTAATGTTTTGTATTCTTGTATTTGACCATATCTGGAGTGGAGCCAGAGTTCGTCCACTGATTATTTAACAAACAAAGCCTTTTGAGGTTAAGTTTATATATATCAAAAATTGAACAACTGAGCAAGATGTGCCTTTGCGACAGACTCGTACCCAGTCGCTATTTACGTGTTTTTTTGGGGGAAGAGAAGATTGGATATTAGGGTGGATTAAAGCGCGCGGGGTATCATGGGAAGGGTCGAAGGAAAAATAGCCAATTTTCCTTCGACCCTTCCCATGACACTCTATTATCCAATCAACACGTAAATAGCGACTGGGTACAAGTCTGCCTTTGCGATAAGGTTAGAAAGGGGAATAATATGGTTCAATATAAGAAGCTCAAATCGTTAAGAAATAAGAAAGTGGGAAGTCCATTTACCTCACAAATAACTGGAAACGAATGGAATATAGAGGAAGAAAAAGGAACGGATTTAAACGTTGAACCTGTAAACTTAAAAAAAGGAACAGTTCTGGCTTTTATTAAGGTTTTTATGTTTTTATTTCAAGCTGTTCCTTTGCCGGTGGCTCTCTTTTCACTAAGTGGAACCAATGGAACTGAGGACATGAGTCCAAATAGAGCAACTAAGGCAGTGTCTAAAAACATCAAATTTGCACCAGGTCCTTATGGAAATCCAAATGGCTCCGTCTTCTTCGATGGCGATGAAAGCAGCTATGTGGAACTGAAAAACACCGGAGAACTAGATGCTAGGTTCTCGATCAGTGTTTTTGCATGGGTACACCTTGACAACGGTAATGGCACGATATTCGAGTATGGTTGCTCCGTGTCGGTTTCTCACTTAACCTTAGGAATTGAAGTCCGATATATGGGCAGGAAAACGTCCAAGATTTACCTGCTACATAAGGAGAACATTCTCCTAGCAAACGCTTGGAATTTCATTGGAACCACATACGACTACCACACGGGTATTGCAACCGTGTGGGTCAACAACAACACTGTCATGGTGAGATATATCGGAGAAGAGATGGAACTAGCAACTCAGTCTGATGTTAGAGTTGGAGCTTCCAGCAAACAGGAGAAGCTTTTCCGCGGCAGAATCTCGTGCTTACAATTCTATGATCAGGCACTTTCGGTGGACCAAATTATTGAAGTTAAAGCAAGGTGTAACAATACCAGTAAGTATGTCTGGACAGTAAAGACAAGCAATGGATTGTTCTGATAAACCTATATTCTTAAGCAAGAGTAATACTTCAGCACCTTCTCGTTACTCTTCTGCTTTCGATCTTGCGTTCTTGTCCGTACGTAACTCCATGAATAAACGTACATAGGTCAGTAAAAGACGTTAGATATTTCGAGAAAGAAACCAAGTTTATCGTCACAATAGAATACGTAAGGGCCAGGTGAACAAAGGTTAAGTTAGTTCTCCTTGCTGAATAGCGCAAACATTATTTTCATGATTGATTGGAATGTTACAGTAAAGCCCACACTTTAAGTTCGTGCTAAATAGTCACCTCACTGAGTAGCGCACATGTTCGTTTTGACTATTTAGTACGAAATGCAAGTGTGTAGTGTTCTTTAACTATCAAATCAGTAACAGTGACGTGTGCAGTTTTAAGCAAGGTGACTAAGTTACCACATGACCGGTCACTGGTTGCAAAGTATTGCAATTTTAATGTCGATCACTCTGTTTTTTTTTGCAGCACCTTTGGCCTGCAATTCCAACTTTTTCCCCTTCCATGGTGGCTGTTTCTCAATAAATAAAAAGTACTCAATAACGTGGAAGTATGCTCTTTCACAGTGCAATCGTGTTGGTGGTACCTTGGCCAAGATATCGCGGGAAGGTTTGAGATATGCATTTTCCAAACTGTTAGAACAACAGAAACCAGTACTCTACAACTTGCACATTGGTCTTACCTCTAGGGATGATTGGGTTTGGATAGATGGCAGCCCGTTGAATGCCTCTTTTTGGATGCCAGGATATCCTACCGTTTTTAGTGCGATCCAGGACTGTGCTGTTTTATCGGCCGGCTCATCGACCTTACAAAACATTGATTGTCGGTATGCAATGTACCCTTTGTGTCAGAAGGAATCTGGTAGGTTACAATGAGCTGCTTCCTTTCATAAAAGGGGTGTTTGATTGCGTTTTTGTGAAATGGGATGAAAGTTAAAGAGAAATTGCGTTAATGGCTGCGAGAATATTTCAGGTTGGAGATTTTGGTGTCCATTTATCAACTATAATCTCAAGATTTTATTTTAAATCTACATTAAGTCCTTATTCACCTCAAATCCATCAATCCTCCCTTTCCTCTTCCTCATAGACTCTTTAAAATCATCAAAAAATTCCTAAAATTGCGTGGAACCTTCCACTGTTAACCTATTTAGATTGGCTGAAACTTCAAGGAGAAGGATGTGCAGCAGCTGTCGTAAACTTGTAATTCTATTTGTCGTCATAGTGTAGCAGCTGTTATTGTTTTAGGGCTAGGTGCATTGTTTCTGTTGTTTGTTGTATTGTTCTCTTAATCGAGCCATTCATTTGGGACCGTATAATTATGAGAGTTGCTACCTGACCCCAAAAAGATGATGAGATAACAGTGTCAACTTGGTATGAAAAATGTAGCAATCAACCGTACTCAGTCCAGCCTTAGCCAAATTTTTATAGACCTTAAAAGCGTTTTCTTAGCTGTGAAAAATGACGGAAGTATTCATCAATTGGTTCCCATCATTTCCAAGCTTCTGTGGCTTAAAATGTTCCCAACGCAGCAAAACAGTCTCCAATAAACACTTTTCTAGCTCTTCCCGATCACATTTTTACTTTTTCTACGTAATCAGGTTAACATTAAATAAGTTAGATCAATTTTACCTTGTTTTTCTTTTTGTTAGTTAATTCACTGTCACAAAGGAGTTTGACGCAAAGCTCAAGTGTGCTGCTGGATTATAATCCATCTCTGGCCACTGATAGATCTTACACCACTTGTTTTCGTTCTCAGAAGGTAAGCCGCCACACAGGTGGTTGGAATAGATTCAAGTTGGAGTAGAATCACTGATTTCAGCTTCTATTTATATTTTGTTTGGCTTTATTTCAAATCATGTTCAGTCTTGGTTGAAAGTATATCAATAGAATGATATTACAAGCTATTTGACCCTTATATGTTCCTTCTGTACTCTCCCTTTTCACAGCATCATGTCTACCCAAACAGAACAATCAGAGTCTTTTCTTTGTTCACGTTCTCTTTCATAATCTCCTCTGCTGCTTCTTCTGGCCTCTACTGTATTACAGGTGTATTTGAAAATAGTTCCCTTGTTATCTTCCCCTTTATTTGACTCGTTCACCAAAAAACCGTGACAATTCAAATCGAGCTTTTGTACGGCATGTCAATCACTCATTTATGCCGCTTAGATTTTCACAACTAACCAAGAGGCCTTCGTGTACATGTGATACGTCCAGGGGCGTTACCTTGAAAGACGCATTACAATCCATTTCGAACAGCCATCCATTTGAACAGCCACCAATGAAACTACCCTCAACTCCGGCTTCGAACACAGTCTCGAGATACTACAGGTCGCTATTACTGCAAGTGCTAATAAAAACTGTTGATCACAGTAGGCTTGATTTCTGTTCGGTTTTATTCATTCTTTTCAATGTTCTTTATCCAGGAGTCCAATCCATGGTGGCGAGTAACCCTTGAAAAACCACTGTACGTTGAATCTGTTGAAATCACCGATAAAATCGATTGCTGTCCACGTGACATTGGAATGATCAAAGTTGCTGTCTCCACCAATCAGACCGGTGATCCGTCTTGTACAAAATCGTTGAAATATGGGAATACACAGAAGTACAAAGTACACTGTTCTCCACCTGCGCTCGGACGTTACGTGACAGTAACGCTCACAGGGGATAATGCCACGCTTGTTCTCTGCTATGTTCTTGTGAGAACATTTGGTAAGTTACACTGCACGTACCTCCTGCGTGTAGCCTGCAAGACGAAGTTTTAATAACTTATGTGTTGGCAAGTCGAGATCAAATAATGCTAACAGATTTACCACTGTTTTCCATGCTACGCGACCTTCGAAATCACGACGTCTTTTGTAATAGACTTTCGCTTTTGCAGACCAGTATTCCATATAAGGTACAGCTGTTCGATTGACGGAAAACTATTGGAAAGAACGTTTTGATTTCGGAGGTCGCGTAGCAGTGAAAACAGTGGTAATAAATGTATATTTTTGTTCTTTGAGCAGTACGAGTTTCATTTTCTGTGCCTTGGCATGAGGAATTGTCCCGGGCCCTCTTTCTTCTCTCTTAGTCCCCACTATTCTTTCTTGCATATATTTGGTCTCCTTCGGTGACTTCTCAAGGGAAAGAGTGCCAATTTTGAAGTCCACCTGACGTTTTTCTTTTCAATTGCGTATACCAAGTGTACAAGCAGGGCGAATAAATAATATTTTAAGGACCACATCTACGAGCCTGTCTCTAGAAGTTGATATGCGTTTACAATCAAACCGAAACTAAGAAGATCAGTTAAGATCAGTTAAGATCAGTTAAGATCAGTTGAGATCAGTTAAGATCAGATATCGATGATCTCCTTTGCTTAAACTTCTTGATTTATTAGTGAGCTTGAGAAGGGTATGTGGAGGAAAAAGAACAGAATATCACTAGTTAAGTCGAGTTACATGGTTGTTCATTTTACCATTATTTCTCATGCTATCTTTTCTAGAGTTTGTTAAAGATGCTCATGGTGTTTTACGTGAAGGGTGGTATGGCGTAAATTACAACTCCAAAATGTCGCCAACTATGCATGACAATCCCTCGTTTAAGAATGCAGTAGAAAGCGAGATCGTCCTGAGGGATTTCGACGCACCAGTCAACATGGTAGAGAACTACATTCAACGATTGACAAGTTACTTACAGGTAGACCTTTTATTATCAAGGCATAAATTACCAACCGAGCTGCAGTTCAATGTAAATTGCTAACGTGATGGTGATACACCTCTCTGGTGCGTGTCAGTCTTGCACCTAGATTGCGTTGAGGTTAAGCAAAAGCTTATTGGACAATTCTATAGGAATATTGAATGAAAAGAAGACCGTTTAGAGCTGATCAAGTACGTGCATCAGGAAACCTTGCCAATCATAATCACAATATGTGTTCAACTGGAAGTTTTTGAAACAAGCTCTTGTCGAGATGATAGAAATTACAACAGGTGAAAGTAACTGGTCTCAAGGATTTGCCATTCGGCAAAACGATGGCTTAAGAATTCAAAACACGAATCACAACCGACTCACAACATTTCTGCCGATAAAACGCAATTGTTTCTTTATAGATAATACTGTGGACCCATTCCGCATTGATTTCCTGTGCTGATTTCTACTTACTGGATAGTAAGAATGGAAATCTCTTTGGTTTACTTATCCGAACAATCTGTGTTTCCTTTTCTTTATTATCTCAAACAATTCCTACTGTATATTAATATACTTGTATTTGAATTTTCCGATTGATTCCGTAGAATTCCGCAGTTTTCATGCACTACACGTTGTTTCTTGCACGTAATTACGATGTCACTTTATAGGTTCCCGAAAGCGGCTATTATACATTTTACGTGTCGTGTGATGATTTTTGTGAGTTGTGGAAACATGATGTCAGTGTCTTTGAAGAAGATGACAAGAAAGCTGAGGAGAATCTAAGCAAGCAACTGGTCGTTACCTTGACAAGATCTACTCTGCATCGTCAGTGGAACAAGTAAGCAACTTGAGAGCATAACAAGGAAAGAGTGATTTTGTGATGGAAACTTATTAGTATATCTCTCTTTTGCTTTGATTGCTGATGTTAATCGTTTGTCGTGTATTGCTGTTGAAGGTACCCAGAGCAAATGTCGCAATCAATCTTTCTCGACAAATGTCGACTGTATCGAATGGAGGCCTTTATGAGGGACGAATCGGGCAACGACCACATATCTGTGGGCATGCGCAAACCGAATGGGGAATACGAGCGACCTATTCCAGGGACAAGACTGTTTTGGACTAAACCAGGTAACTTTAACTCAACTAGCAGGCTAGGTAAATTTACTTGGATCTAATGTTGACGATGACAACATCGATTGGGGACGAAAATGGACAACGAAAGGCTTGACTTGCGAGCAAGCTCTTGGACCCCCTACTCTAAGAGAGCTTGCTACTTTACAAAGGAGGCTTTCTCACAGACTAAGAAAGACAATTTTAGTAAGATGAATGTATCTTTTAGGGGACTGAATGAAATTAAATTTTATTTTGTAGGTTTTTTGTATATTACATTTTTTTATATAAATATTACCAATGAGCGTGTGTTGGATACGAGGTTATAAACAACCGAAGAAGCGCCAACTTGGTCATTGGTTACAATCATTTTCCATCTAACAAGAACGAATGAAATAAACTGTTAAATTAAATACTCACTAACCTGACTGAATTTATTTGCTATAAATCGAGTGGATGACGTGAACATCGTGCCTTACTTCCAACAGGAGCACGGAGATTAGAGGTAACACTGCAGGATCACAAAACGTTGTTGTCCGGCTTTGTTGGTTCAGATTTACGTATTTCAGGTTAGTTTTTCCAGTTCTTTCTTTTAATAACATGACTCATAAACAGTAGTCATGATAAAAGATAAGCGACTTCAAATGTAAAAATTTAAAGAGGCCATTAAAAATCGAATCGTGATCAAAGAACCTTCTTTTAGTGGAAAGTATTACAGTTTATTGTTATGCACTCAAAGTTGCATGGTGAGGTATTTTTTCATAGCTGTCAGAAAGAGCAGGCAACTTGCAAATGTCGTTACCTGGATACAAAGAGGTTAACCTTTGCTATTCTTGAATCGAAAAACAGGTTATTACCAGTTTTGCTGTGAAGGTGTATATTGCCCGGATTGCCCGCTGGAACTGAACATGTCAACCCTTGGACAAAACGTAACGGTGAATTCGGTGCTTAACTTCTCCTGTGTAAACACATCATTCACGGCTACTTTTAACACGAACAGGCAACCTGGAAATTCTGCAATCAAGGTCAGTTGAGCACTTGAACTTCTCTTTCCTGTGGTAATAAATTTACCCGGTATGATAATGAGAATTTTTACCTTGATTATTTGGATTAACATCTTGATTTTAGCCAACATATTCCCAGAAAAATTATAGATAATGTGCCACGGCCACACCTTTCTGCAACAGGTCAGTTACATCTTTCTAAGCAGTTCAAATATATGATCTTTCATATATTCACTTGCATTTTTTACCATCTACGGGCATATTACGAGCTCACAATGTGGCCAGCTCCCAGTTGGTAGAGTACAGTAGGTCAGTAGGTCAGTTGGTAGAGCACTGCACTGGTATTGCAGAGGTCATGGGTTCGAATCCCGTTCAAGCCTGAATTTTTTTTAGGCTTTAATTTTAGAGCTGCTTAAAGTTGTGTATGTAACTGCGATGAGCAATCATGTCTTCATATCTTTCTCCGCAATTCAAATTTAAGAACTTTCATATCTTCAATTGCAGGTCAGTTATTCGTTTGTCGAGAACACAGAGCAAATTGTCTACCAGGGAATATTGGGAAATGTTCATCTTCAAGGTAAATCCCTATTTTTTCTGTTTTACTTTTTCCGTCAGACACCACCGAATACAACTTCCTAAAAAGTCAATGGCAACCTCTCTGGTTCCGTCCTCTTCCATTTTCAACTTCCAAATCACGTTTAAACTTTATGGAATGTATATTTTTTCTATAAGTATCGTGTCTTTGTCACTAGTCAGAAAACCAATGACACAAATTAGAAAGTGTTCAAAGTCTCTGGAAGAATTTATTCCATAGCACCATAGCGATTTAGGACCTTATACATATATTGTAGGGAGCAACCTCACTAAAAAAGCAAAATGGTTCATTCTGAAAATGGAGTATCATGTCATTGTTAATTTTTATTGTAGATGTATTTCTCTTATTTTTTATGAACGCTCAGTTTGTTTTCTTGCCAGCTGTGATACTAAATGAATGCAATTTTGAATCTGGATTTTGTGGTTGGACCAGCATTGGCGAAAATGACAAGTGGAAGCTGTCTTCTAATAAAACGTTCACTAAGTATCCAGGTAGGTTTGTGATGAACGTTTCAATTTATTAACTATTTTAATTTTTTTAGAAGAGTGTTACGGAACACAAATTTTCTTCCCTCAGCTCGTTTTGCTTACATCGATGGCCTCTTCAAAGCACAGATAGAAAGTCCCGCGTTACCATGGAAACCATTTCATCAATCCGTTGACTTGTGTTTGCGGTTTAATTACGTCATGCCTGTTAAATCAAGGTCATATTTAAAGGTTTTGCTCAGAGAACCAAAACAAGGAAATCTGTTATTAATATGGCAGTTGGCTGGAGACCACGGTGAACAATGGTCAGCGGCTCAAGTGGCTTTGCCAGGCGTCAAGAATGTTCAGGTAAGAGCGAACTAAAAATGGCCCTTTCTGAGTTGTCTTTTGCCACTTTGTCAAAACGAGTCTTCGTGCGAAACCATTCATATGAAAATGTGTTCCGCCTAAAGGTTCATTTTCAAGCAAATCAAACTCATTTTCATGTGAAAGGTTTTGCACAAGGACTCGGTTTGAAACAGAGGCACAAGGTAAGTCGGAAATGGGCTGTTATTTTGATGTTGTATTATGGTGGTTATTAAAGCTAAGGATGTCAACTTTGTTATACCGTACGATCCGGTACTTCTTCTTTTAACTTGTAGGTAATCTTTGAAGGAGAAGGTTTTCTTGATAGCGAGATGAATGTAGCAGTGGATGACGTCATGGTGTTAACCGAGAACTGCTCCATAAGGCCTTACTATGCTGAGCCAGGTAATTTGGTGATTGCTTGTTTTATGTCGTCAGTATTCTCCCTTGAACTATGACGGGAGAAAGGATTCACCTAGAAAAGAAAATGAGATGATCACACTAAACGAGAGATTTTATAGATTCTCAGGTATCAGTGTAAATAATTCCTTAGGGTCTTTAAAGCAGATTTTTATTGTTGCCATCTTATTTTTATTGTTGTACTTATTTAAATTTACGTTATTGTCTTTGAAAGGTCTCTTAGGGGAAAATCAATAAAGTATGAATGTATACGTATGTATAAGACACTATAGGCCGCACCAAAATTTGTTAAAAAATTAATTTTAATCATGGAAAATGGTTGACACAAACGATTTCTGTGTATAAATGGCTGATTAGTTTTGTGGTGTTTTTAGGTTTCAGCTGCGCCGACACTCAGTTTACATGTAAAAATGGCGAATGTGTTAAGAGGAATTTGCAGTGTGATGGCAACAAGGCGTGCAAAGATGGTTCAGACGAAGACAATTGTGAATGTCCTTCAAACATGTTTCAGTGTCAGGGGGGAGGATGCCATCTTGCAACAACTGTGTGCGACGGAACAAATAACTGTGCCAATGGAGACGACGAAAAAAACTGCCGTAAGTTGACTAATTGTTTGTTAAATTAAATGAAAGAACTAAAAAGCTCTTGAAACTCTTCAAATACTAGCGGTAGCTAGACGTTTCATGCTTAGCCCTAATTCAGTATTTGGTCAAGGGATAGAAAGCATGTGCCATGTTTCTATCGAGTTTTAGTATAAATCTACTATTTTCTCTTTTGAATGCCGTTCTCTGATTAGCTACGCTACTCACTATCTTTTCTGTGATAGATAGTGAGTAGCGTAGCAGTGTATCCTTGTTAACAAAATGACGGCGGCTTCTTGACGTTTTCGAAGTGTCTGTGAAGAGGATTTAGATACAGTTTTGAACGACTAGTAGATTTATACTAAAACAATTAGATTATTCGCTCTCGATTTCTATGCGTGATCGCCCTCGTCAACTATCACGCGATAGAAATCTCGAGCTCATAATCTAATTGTTTAATAGAAACACGCTTTCAAACCAATCACCGCGCGTATTTACAGTCACAGGGCTATTTTCTAAAGTAATATATCACACACGAAAGATCGTGTTTGACCACATTTCCAAACGCCGAGAAGAGTACGTAACGGAGTATTTTTGACGAATTTTGAGATGTTTAAAAATGCGGTCTAACACTGTCTTGAGTGTTTGATATGCCTCGTCAATCGAAGCTAGAACTAAGAAGAAAACGGAGAAATTAGATTGCAAAAAATCTATGCTAATTAAGATCAGATATCCAAACACCGTTACGGTCATGATTTCCTTTGTTTAAACTTGAGGAACTGTTAATGAGTTTGAGAATGTGTTTTTCACACACTGAAGAAGTGTTTTCAAGAGCTTTTTCAGCCTTACACTTTGTTTTTCGTCATAGTGTCACGCATCATATGAGTGTTTAGCTCATTTCTACTAATCGTTTGTTACTCGTATAGTCTTTTGGGGTTTCTAACATTTTTATATACATGCATGAATATATATGCACTGTTGATATCTTCTTTCGTCCATATTACCTTTCAGAAAATCCATGCCCCTCTAGTTACCAATGCCTCGATGGAAGTTGCATTTCTTGGTCAAATACCTGTAGTAAAACACCTTTCTGTGTGGATGGAACCAATACACCTTCTGTGTGTGGTAAGTCAGACTTACAACATTGGACGGATCATCTCCGGCTGATGTCGTACGTTTTGCACTCCATTATGCGTCCCACGCCGGGGAATTCGGAGAGGAATTCCTCCCTTACTTTAGAGTCTTTTCGGTGGCCTTTTCATGTCTTGGTTAGCCTTAAAGGATTGGGTTTGTTAGAGGTCTTGGCGTGGAGTTTATTTAGCCTGATCCAATAAGGTCATATATAGGAGCGTATGTGTTTTTTACTTTGCTTTGCAGAATTTGGGAATTGCCATCTGAACGATTTGGGGTGCACCTCGAAAAATTCCAGTGCACATCACAGATGTAAATCTTTCAGAGGTAATAACCACTATAATCTTGTCTATTTGGTATATTTGCGCATTTATTCATTTCATAATTACCTTTTTCTTCCATTGTAACTGAATTCACATAGTGCATGCAAATCACTTACAATATGTAGTAGCTAGAAAATTGAAATGCGTTTAACACGGTTAAAGTCAATAACAATAAATAGGAAATATTGTTAAAATGACACAATCTCATTTGAACGTCGGGGTGACCAGGACGAAGGGAAATAATTCGTCTTCATTTGCTCGTATGTTGTTCACTCATGCATATATCTTTAACTGTTTCGGAACAGGTCACTGCAGTTTTGAAAACGAAAACTGTGGACTGAAAACTGACAAGAATGCAACGCTCCACTGGACCGTGGGCTCAGCTCAGACGAGGAGAGAAAGTACTGGACCGAGTTACGATCACACGTTTAATAAAGATGGTAAGAAAAGGCGTCACTGAAATGAAATGCTGGCATCTGGACATTAGTAAAGTTAACTGATTTTGATGACTATCCAAGTAGTAAAGTGTTTATATGGCGGCAAAATCGGGATCCCCATTCAGTGGCACTTTTCCAGTAAAAAAGAATGTAGTATGAAAATAATTTTCAGAGTAAGCAGCACCAATAACAGGATTTTTGGGAGATTGAAGAGATTAATTGCCATTTCCTCTACTGTTCGAATTAAGGGAAGATTTGCCTGTTTTCATTACCTACAGCAGATCACAAATTTACCTGCTGTTTTGGCGTCTAGTTCTAAATGGATTAAATCTGGCCTTTGCGATCTTTTCCACTCGCTTTAAAAGCTATTATTCATTTCAAAGGAGTAACGGTAGCATCCTGATTTTCCGAACGACCCAAGGGTTGTTGGACACGTGAAATTAAGATTCAAGTGCACGTGGCTCAAATGGTGCAACTTGTACTGGTCATGGAGTGGAGTCGGTTTATCATTTGTGCGATTGGTTCAAGTGGCGACCTGTTACTTTTCAATGAAATAACATGAAGCAGTACTTGGAAATGCTGCTTCTCAGTTGCATTAGCTGCACTCACTTCAACCTATTTCAGCAAGTAGTTTTAGCATAAACAAATTTGTCACGTAAAACGCGCCTTAGAGGACAAGCGACTAAACGTTGTCACAATTACTGAATTGAACTAATTCTAGAGATACAAACGGTGAAACCTATTTTAATACTCGTGCGAGTTGTACCACTTGAATCACTTGAACAAGTGGTGAATTTTAATAAGTCTTTGATGACGTACTCCGTTCCTATTTTGCAGGATCATATATGTTTGTTGATGCTTCCGACAAAAGCCCCGGACACGAGGCGAGGCTGCTAAGTGGCTGGATGGAAGCGAATGAAACAGTTTGTCTTCAGTTTTGGTATCACATGTACGGCTCAAATATCGGCAACCTTAGTATTTTTATGAAGACTAACCAATCAGAGGCTCCCTGTCCCGTCTGGAAGCTGTCAGGAGATCAAGGAAACCGCTGGAGATTTGGACAGACGGCTCTGAATAGTCCAAATTTTTATAGAGTAAGTTGTAAACCGTCACTTAAGGTCTGTTAAAAGTCAAACTTAAGCCTTAAATTTTTTCCTTAAAGTTATATTCTATTTACCGATCTCGTAAACCGTGTTCCTTTAATATATAAATACGGCTTTGTCATCAACCGATCCAATGGTACGAAGTCCTCCATGCTGTATGGCAAAACATTGCGACAAAGATCTTCCAAAACAAATCCAGATCAGCCAGTTCAGCATAGCTTTGCTTTGCTTCTGGTGTCTTAGGGTTTGACTTCCAGCCTTGCCGGTCTGGCTCGATCAGACCGGCTGGGGGAGTTTGTAAAGGAATATGTGGTTAGTGTTTTTATAAATTTGTATGTCCGTAAGAAAAAAGGTCGTTCGCATTTTGGAAATACTGCAAGACTGAGATTTAATCTTCGTATTCTTTCGTTAGTTTGTAATCGAAGGAACTGTTGATGCTGGAAATGCAGGTGATATTGCTTTGGATGATTTGACGGTTTTCGGTGGAATCTGTGAAACTATTACAAGACAGGGTAAGTGACCCGAAATATAGATAGATAGATAGAAACTTTATTAAGAATGTCATCAACCACCTACTAATACGGGGTCATAACAAAAACGAGTTAAATTAGAAGAAAATACTGGGAAAAAAAAAACCTATAGCTATTTACAATAGTAAAATTTAAATCCAAGTTAAAATATGTTATGAGACTATGTACAGTGGATTTCTATTTCGGGTAAGTGACCCGAAATAGAACCTCGCTTTTTGATAGATAGCCTATATTTTAAAACGATAAGAGTTAAAGCTAAGGAGCTTGTGCGGTTGTTTGTACTTAAACTAAATATTTATAAACTATAACTAGAAAATCTATAATAAAAGTTTAAAAATCTAAAGTCAAGGATATCCAAACTGATGCTCAGTTATTCGCAGAAGGTTAAGTCTGTATACGAGCCAAGTGGCCCATCAGGCCGGAGCTTATCCCGGTTTCTGTAGCATGAAGTGACTAGGAGTATTTCTACTCCCCCCCCCCCCCCCCTGGATGGGATGCTGGTCCATTGCAGGGTTGCCCCCAGCATTAAGTTCGCCGACATCTATTTATACACCTGGGTGGGGAGAGGCACTGTAGGATTAAAGTGTTTTGCCCAAGTACACAACGCAATGTCCCCGACCAGGGCTCGAACCTGGACCGCTCGATCCGGAGACGAGCGCACTAGCCATGAGGCCACCGCTCTTCCCATTTGGAGAAGCCGTATCATTATAAGAAGCTATAAGAAGGCGTACGTGACGTGCGCGATGACGACTTGCAATTTAAAAGCTAGGACTTTGTCGCACGTGGGAAGGTTACGACAAGTGTTTGACACTAATCGTTTTATGTAAATTAAACTTGCAACGTGCTTACTGTTGTCGTGTGCGACACGAAAACTGTCGTACGATCATCCATTCTGAGGAGCATTTGCGTGTGTTGGGTAATCTCTGTACCTCAATAAAGAGCTACTGTTTTTTATGGTCCAAAAAGCAGTCCTTGTTGTTCAAATGCTGCCACGTCAGGTTGTTGACTATCAGTGTTACTTCATGTTGCTGAGAGACATCCCTTCTGTACGTACTCCGCGGTTTTAACAGATTCCGATACAAAAAAATAATATTGGTCTCGTGCTGTCTCTTTTTCCAGCACTGTAGGAATAAGGATTTTGTTTCATTCTTTGTTGTTATCTGCAGCAAGTCCAGACTGTGATTTTGACGAGGGTATGTGTGATTGGAATGCTCAAGGAAAATGGATACTTGACAAACGACTTGTCAATCGGTTTGAGAAGCGAGGTAAGATGATATTCCTGTGTGGTATGTTCCGAAAAATCATTCTATGTAGAACCACATATCACGAGACAAGTTAGTTTAAGTTAGTTAAGTTGTTATGGAATAAAAATACAGTAGAACCCCGTTAATCCGGTCACCAACGGGCCACAAAAAATTTTGGCCGTAGTAACGAGGTGGCCGTATGTATTCACGGGGTGACCGTAAGGCGGGGTTCCAATGTATTTCAATTTCGTTTATTTTGAATTTAAGTAGACAATGTTGGTACAACATGCTTTTCCGTAGAAAAGAAAGCAGAAAAGTTGAATCCCGGTTTTCCAACCTCCAAGAGGAACGAAAATTGGTTTGAAAAATCGGGTTTTCAAGAAATCGGGGTAAAATTACAGTGTTCGACTGAGGGGAGGAAAACAACTTTTGGTTCAAGTTATCGGGAGATTAAACAAATCGAGGGTTCAAGTCGAGAAATCGGGATTCCATTGTAACATGAAAATGGCATTGAGCTTGACGAAAGACCGAGTCACGGGATAATCAATCACTTAGTCATTCTAGTGCTCTCATGTCCTGCTTATCTGTTTTCCTTTTTATTAGTTAATTGGTCACAGCATTTGGTCAATCTGTCGATTGGTCAGTCAACCTGTCACTGAGGCAGACAGGTGGAATTTCATCGCAGAGCTAATGGAGAAACATTGTTAACTGAGATAAATTTTAATTGCTTAATAAGCTCTAGAAACTGTTACATTCTGTTCTCAGGTGGATTCGTTGTTTCTCTTCCCGCTGGAAAATCTGTGTTTCCTTCCTCCCTTTCATCTCCGGTCATCAACAGTCATGCGTACCAATGGAAGTGTTTACGTTTCTGGTATTTTATTGGCAGTGACGTTGTCCATGACTGGTATACGGCCTCGTTAATGGTTAATGTAAGGACAGTAACATCAAACCAAACTATGCTGCTTTTCTTTACGGAGGAAGTGACAGATAAGGCGCAGTATACACAGATACCCTTGCCAAGCAATTACACAAATGCACAGGTATTTACCCTGTTCCTTGTAAGCCTGCAAGGCTTACTCCACGTCACAGACGAATGGCGTCTAGTTATTGTGTTCCCCACTTTCCAATGTCCCATATTTACTGAGACCGGCCAATATCATACTTTGCAATTCCCAATTAATGGGTTTTACGGTTCTTTAAAGGGGCGCAAGGTCTATTTAATCTGTCACCCAACCTTCGAGGAGACCTTCCGCTCGAGAATGACGTAAGACCAAGTGCCTTGCCCCTAATTTCTATCCGTTTCTAAAGATGAAAGCGTAATTTAACTTAATATTCTTTTCAACACTAGCCTGCTATTAAATGCATTTGTCTTCTTTGACATGATGCAGGTTGATTTTGTTGGCTGGAGCAAATTCTCATTTGGACCATCTTTAGCAATTGACGATGTTTCCTTCACCAAAGAACTTTGTCAGCAAATTCCATGGAATCCAGTTGAAGGTGAAATTAGAAATGAGAATTGTAATAAACAGAATTGTAAGAAATACTAAAAGGTAGTGTATGGCATTTCAATCCCACAATATTAATCTTCCTTATTAAATGGTAGACAGTATAATTCTTTTCTTCTCCCTTGTTCCAGTATTGCTTATTCGTCCTGTAATTGTAATTGGCTATGGTGTAACGAAGTTGAAACAAAGTTATAAATAAATCAAGGAATCGTGGAAAGTGGCCAATTTTCTCCATGAGACATGCCTGCAGGGAATCATGGTAGTTGTATTCGTTATCTTGGACTGGTTATTTCTTTCGATGAATACAACTACCATGATTCCCAGCAGACGCGTCTCATAGAAGGAATAGGCCATAAGTATTTCTTAATTATTTCTGTATCTAAAATTTGTTAATCAATTTTATAGAACATAACTGGTGGAATAAGTATATGATGCACGCAATTGACGTTGTATTTGTATAGCATTAAAATGTCAAGAGGCTCTCGGCATGGAGAATGGTGCAATTTCTGATGGGCAAATTAGTGCTTCCTCGCAACTAGATGCCAATCTTGCCGCCAAGCAGGGCAGACTGCACTGTAAAGCAGGATCTTGGTCAGCTGACAAAAACGATCTCCATCAATGGCTGCAAGTTGATCTGGGTAGTCAGTACACGAAAGTGACACGTGTAGCAACACAAGGAAGAAATGATGTCGCTCAGTGGGTAACCAAGTACAAACTGCAGTACAGTAATGATGGAGTGTACTTCCAATACTACAGAGAACAAAGACAAACTGCAGACAAGGTAAACTAGACCTTTATTGAATCACTCAGTTCTGGCTGCGAGTAGTGTACAGTTGGGTGCGACTTTCATTGGACATATTTTTTAAGCGCCACTAGTTTGTTTTTGGAAGCCTCTCCCGATAAAAAGAGAAACAAACTTATCGAGAATTGCGAGTATAAGCCACGGACTTATATTGTTCACATCGTTTTTTTCTTAAAAAAAAAGTAAAAAAGTTAGTATTCTAACTAAATCATGTCAATTCATATGCCATATACGCAAATATGAATTCAACTTCCGAAGCAATTCATTTTAATTTAATTAGCTACCCCTGCCGCTAGTTTGGGCATAATTATCATCAGCCCAAACATGTATTATCAGGAAGACGGTAGTTTTTTGATATACCTATCAGGGAGATTTGAAAAGATATACACCTTGACATTTTGCTGTCTTATGACTTAGGATTACACTGGAAACACAGACCAGGACACTGTTGTTTATCATGAATTAAATCCGCCAATCAGGGCACGTTTTATTCGTTTTCGACCAGAGGCTTGGCAGGGGCACATATCAATGAGAGTGGAGCTGTATGGTTGTCTGGAAGGTGCTGTATGGCGCTTTGTGTTTGTAAAGTCATTCTAGACTTTTTGTCATCTGAATTATATGGTTTTCTCTTATGTATTAATATTTCAAGAAAGGTTTCCATTCTTAAGAAGTAATCGACATTAATTTTAATAAATTGTAATAAATAATAAATACAATAATTTTGATAAATACAACGGGGGGGTTGAAATGTAAGAAAGAAAAATCTGCAGCACATGCATGTTCTTCAATGTAAGGTTCGTTTTGCAAGGTACTGGACACTGAATCGATCTTAGCTGAATTCTGCCAGGGAAATTGACAAAGCTTTGTATGCACAAAACTCCAAAAACTTCGTACTTCACTTTCTTGTTAGCATTTGCCATAATCCACAATGAAGACTGTTGTCCAGGCTGACTGACATCAGCAAACAGTGGTAAATTATAAACTGATTTAGTTCAAGAGCAATTCGTTGGTGCATTTTGATTTTCTTCGACTTTCCGGTTCCGCTTTGTTTTTCCGTTCATATGTAATCCGGAAATGTATTTTTCACCATAGATTATACATACAGAAATCGTTATTTGTCGCAAATAGAGTGTAAACGGTGGCCATTTGTTGGGTCAGAGACTGCGAGAGACTGTAACCTTTCCGATCCCTAGCCTTTAAACTTATATATTGAGAAATAGAAAACATGTACCGTGTTTCTATCGAGTTTTAGTATAAATCTACTAGCGTTCTATCACGAATGCCGTTCTTTGATTGGCTACGCTACTCACTATCTATTCTGTGATAGGTAGTGAGTAGCGTAGCAGTGTGCCCTTGTTAAAAAAATGACGGCCGCTTCATGGCGTTTTCAAAGTGTCTGTGAAGAGGATTTAGATTAAGTTTAGAGCGACTAGTAGATTTATACTAAAACAATTAGATTATTCGCTCTCGATTTCTATCGCGCAATAGTTGACTCGGGCTGCGCCCTCGTCAACTATCACGCGAAAGCAATCTCGAGCACATAATCTAATTGTTTAATAGAAACACGAGAGGAAGTTTGGGAGAACAAGAAATGCTGTGGGAACACGAGCTGCAGGCGAGTGTTTCCACAGCTTGTTTGAATTCTCCCAAACTTTCACGAGTGTTTCTATAACTCGATGGAAACACGGAGAACATGCTTTCCATTTCTTTTAGAAAAAACCGCGACGAAAAAAAGGAAAACAACTTGTTAACGTTGATTATCAAAATGTAAATTCTCTTTGCTCGCGCCATCATTACGTGAACAGCTCGTGCTAGTTCTGTGTTTCTATCGAGTTATAGAAACACGCCTTTTAACCAATCAGCGCGCGTATTTTCTCAGGATTAGTTTCTAATTACAAGTAGGTCAGCCAATCAAATTGTAGTATCTGCATCATTAGACTACATGTTAACATTGGTTTCAATCTATCAAATTTTCAGAATGCCAACAACCTTTGGGCATGGAAAATGGTGCAATTTCAAACGGACAAATAACTGCCTCGTCAGAATGGGATGTCAACCATGCCGCCATTCAGGGCAGACTTAACTTCCAAGGAAATCAAAATAAAAAAGGATCTTGGTCAGCTCGCAGCAATAATAATGATCAATGGCTGCAGGTTGATCTGGGTAGTGAACACACTAAAGTGACTCGTGTAGCAACGCAAGGGAGACATGATTATCCCCAGTGGGTGACCAAGTACAAACTGACCTACAGTAACGATGGAGTGAACTTCCAGTACTACAGGGAACAGAGACAAACTGTAGACAAGGTGAAATGGAAAAAAAAAAAAAAAAGTAATAAAACTCAACTGAAACGTTGATCAACTTTCATTCATTCATTATTTCCTCCTTAAAATGTTCCGAGATTCAATTTCGCTTCTCTAACGTATGGTGAAGATTGAAAACAAATCATACCCCACCTAAAAAGGTTTTCACTTTTAAGCCTTTCTACTTTTGTAGCTTACATAATTCGGCCTGCAATTTCTTAGTATAACGCTTTAGGGTTTGTAAACAAGAAGACTACGAAGATGAGATACGTAACGGGAGTTTCATCAATAATGGTTTGTACATGAAATGATATATATCAATTTTTTTTTTTTTTTTTTTCACTGATTTAGGATTTTGCTGGAAACACAGACCAGGACACTGTTGTTTTTCATGAACTCAAACCGGCAATCAAAGCACGTTACATTCGCTTTCGACCACAGGCTTGGCTTGCACACGTATCGATGAGGGTGGAGCTGTATGGCTGCCACGAAGGTACTAGCAGGAAGTTCCTTTTTAACTGATCTCGACAATCATTTTGTGACTCTCCGCTTCTTAAGTGTATGATAATCTCGTCTCAGGCTTATTAGTAGCTGATTCATCAATCTTAAACGATGGAAATCGTGAGCGTGACCGTGGTTAGGATAAGATATTGCCATTCGTTTTACTATTTCCTTACTTTTAGTGTCGATTGAGAAGATATATCTAGAACTCGACCCAGAGTTTTGTAAAAATTTCCATGCAAACATCTCGCAGCTCGTAAAAATGTTCCTCTAAGCGTCGTGTATTTAACTCTGTTCTCGTGTTTTGGAAATGTACTGAAACCGTTCCTCGGTACAAACAGCCTCAGCCTTGCCTTAAGAAACCGATGGATCCAGTTATTCACGCTATTTATAATGCCCAGTTCCCTCTATGAGATGCGCCTGCGGGGAATTGTGGTGTTTGTATTCATCATCTTGGACTGGATATTTGTTTTGATGAATACAACTACCATGATTCCCTACAAGCCTGTCTCATAGCGGGATTTGGCCAATCAGATCATTTTCCTTTGGGTATACGTTTTCAGTCATTTACTATGGACCATCTCGAAACACTGTATCGTGATCCTGTTTTTGTTTCTCTCCGTTGAAAATTCGAGCGGGACTCAACTGATATCAAGGACAACGGCTCTTTAATTATGAGATGAATATTCCTTATAGATATTCCTAAATGATTTCAGTGCAGTATTACACAGAAGTAGGAAAGATCACGTTTCGTACGAGAGAAATATTAACGTACCTTTTGTTCCTTTCAATTTGTAAAATAATCAGTTTGTCAAGAAGCTATGGGAATGAAAAATGGTGCAATCTCTGACCGGCAAATCACTGCCTCCTCGCAGTACGATCCCAATCATGCTCCATTTCACGGCAGATTAGACTTTACAAAGTGGAAAGCGGGATCTTGGTCAACAAACAGAAATGATCTTCATCAGTGGCTCCAAGTTGATCTGGGTAGTCAGTACACTAAAGTGACACGAGTAGCAACACAAGGAAGACAGGACGCTGCTCAGTGGGTAACCAAGTACAAACTGCTGTACAGTAACGATGGAGTGAACTTCCAGTACTACAGAGAACAAGGACAAACGGTAGACAAGGTGAAATAGACTTAATTTTCAAGGACATTGATTGCTCTTTGTTCCAATCTTGGAATTTTTATGTGGTAGTGACTTTTGTTACTAATTACATTTGTAAGCCTAACTTGAAGATGTTTTCTCCAACTAAGTTTATATTCAACTTATTGCCCATTTTAACACGAGGACAGACAAAACATAACAAATCATCTGGAAGGACAAGTTTTCTCACGATTTGTTCTTCTAATGTGAATTCTAGAGGGACAACTCACAACTCACGCAGGCTTAGTTACCGTGCCCTCCACCCGCTATTTTGATTTTCTCATAAGCCATCACTCCATTTGCTGGTTCCATTCTCCCTAGAGAGTACAGCGACCGAGATGCAACCTCTTGTTCGTCTGTTGTGAATTTAAGTTGGACTTTCGACGACTTATCCGTGAACAATCGTCTTAGATGAACAAATCGATGAATAAATGTAGACGACTTTTACGTCCATAATTCTGTTCGTCCTCGTCTTCGCACTAAGGTGACTTGTCCCTCTGACGCGACTTGTCCTTCCAGACGATTTGTCCGTTTCTAGTGTGAAAGCGACAATTGAATGATAGCATGGATGATATCTTTAGTTTGGAACGTAAAGTAAAATTCGGAAGTTTAAAATTATTATTTCTTAGTTATAAATTGCAAGCAATTTGTCCTCTGTATGATTTAGGACTTTGCTGGAAACAATGACCAAGACGCTGTTGTTTATCATGACCTAAATCCATCAATCCAAGCACGTTACATTCGTTTTAGACCTATTGCTTGGCATGCACACATATCAATGAGGGTGGAGCTGTATGGCTGCCAAGAAGGTACTCTAGGAGGTGAGTTTTTGTTGTTGTTGGTCTCGTTTTGTTTGAGTAAAACAAGAAAAGTGTACCGTGTGGCTAATTTCAATGTGGCTCTCTCTCTTCTCACCTGACATAATTCTCTCTCCATTAGATTGTCAAGAAGCTCTTGGCATGGAAAACGGTACAATTTCTGACAGACAAATAAGTGCCTCTTCGCAGTGGACTGCTGATTATGCAGCCATCCAGGGCAGACTACACTTTAAAGCTATTCCTAAAAATGCGGGTTCTTGGTCAGCTGGCAAAAATGATCTCCATCAATGGCTGCAGGTTGATCTGGGTAGTCAGTACACTAAAGTGACACGTGTAGCAATACAAGGAAGAAATGATCACAATCAGTGGGTAACCAAGTACAAACTGCAGTACAGTAACGATGGAGTGAACTTCCAGTACTACAGAGAACAAAGACAAATTGTAGACAAGGTGAAATAGACTTAAATACCCGCGAAAAGTTGGTTAATCTCTTTCCCTGGTTCCCTCAAATTAAAGAAAGTGAAAAATCGCTCACTTTTCTTGGTCACCTATCCAAATAGTAACATATAACAATAGGGCTTATTCCCGTTCAAGAGACGACAACCGATGTTTCTTTATCGTAGTAATTTGATTCTCTTCTAGGCTTCCCACACAACTACTGGTTTTTGGGGAGTGGGGGTTATTCATTGCGTATCTTATTGGGATCATGTTGGTTACCCTAACAACTGTTTGTTCTTTCTTTTTAGGATTTTATTGGAAACACAGACCGGGTCACTGTTGTTTTCCATGCTTTAAATCCACCAATCAATGCACGGTACATCCGTTTCCGACCAGAGGCTTGGCGTGGCTGGATTTCAATGAGAGTGGAGCTCTATGGTTGTGTAGGTTAGTGGGAAGTCTTCTCTTTGTGAAATCACTTGGAAGTCTTTTGCATCTCTTGATGTTGCCAAAAAAGAAAATTTATTTACCGAACTCTTCGATAAAAAGCTCCTTTCAGCAACTTAATGGTGTTGCTAGTTACATGCACCATATCATTAACTTTTGAAAAATTACAAATGTCGGAAAACGTTGCGAACCAATAAAGTCATGTCATGTCACGTCATGCCATGTCACGACATGTCATGTCATGCCATGTCACGACATGTCATGTCATGTCATTTCATGTCATGTCAAATCAAATTACATTCTTTTAAAGTAGGCAGCCTACTCTAAAAGGAAAGACGATATCAGGTAAACTATAGCGCCAAATCTTGTAGGAAAATTGAAATAAAATGCTTAAAGTATGAGATATAGACATTTTAATACATCAACCTGATCAAACCGTTAGAATGTCAAGAAACTCTAGGCATGGAAAGCGGTGCAATCTCTGACGTACAAATTACTGCGTCTTCGCAAATGGATGCCGATCACCTTGCTATTCGTGGCAGACTGCAATGCGAGACAGCTTCAGGTACAGCAGGATCTTGGTCAGCTGGAAACAGTGATGTGAATCAATGGCTTCAGGTTGATCTGGGTAGTCGGTACACTAAAGTGACACGTGTAGCAACGCAAGGAAAAAAAGATGTCGCTCAGTGGGTAACCAAGTACAAACTGCAGTACAGTTATGATGGAGTGACCTTCCAGTACTACAGAGAAGAAGGCAAAACCGTAGACAAGGTAAAATAGGTCCGACTAATTCCATTTGAAACCATTCATCTTAGCCTTTAAGAACCATTTGTGCAGCCTGGTAGAGAGTATTTTAATCAGTGAACTACGTCCTCCTGATGTTTAATACCATCCCTTTTATTTTCCAATCCGTTTTAGTTTTAAAATTGAAACAATTGTTGCGGACGCTTTCTGAAGTCATTATTTTCTCTATACTGGGGACGAGATCAAGGCTACTTCGGCGAATGTAACGATCGAGAGTTAAAGTACAAAGCTCATGCAAGGTTATTAATTCCCTAACATTTTGATATCTTTCTTAGCAATTTGTTGGAAACACAGACCAGGAAAGTGTTGTCAGTCATCATCTAAATCCAGCAATCAAAGCACGTTATGTCCGTTTTAGACCAGAGGCTTGGCATAACCACATATCAATTAGGGTGGAGCTGTATGGCTGCCAAGGTGCTATGACAGTTTCCATTTCGACTGTCTTTCAAGAAACTCACGGGATGCAAGATTAGTAATTAGTGAAATGTTCCGCTCCTTGACGGTAGTATTACCGAATATTGGACAATTAATGTTTGTCAAATGGCCTATAAACCCACACTTTCTTTGAATTTGGCTTTTCAAGCACGCAGTCCCCTCTCCTCCCTTCCCCTAATCCTTCCCCTTTTACGCCTCCCCCACTACTCTTCCTTTCTTCCACTCCGTCCCCGTTTATGCCTCTCCTACTTCTTAAGAGGCCCTGCGCCTAAGAAACGACCGATGATTTCCGGCTAAAAAATAAAATCGGCCGATTTTTATCTCCCAAGTAGAGGTTACCGAATACTATTTAAAAATGAATTTCTTTTGTTTCAGTTTCGCTTTAAACCAAAAATATCGAGCCGCAAACTTTTTCCGTCTGATAGCAGCAAGATCAGGCCGAAAATAAGCCCCCGCAAAAGACTGTTCAGAAATTACTATCGCAACGCAAAATAATGAGGAAACTACACAGTGTTGAAGAAAAAAGCCTTTCAATGCAATAGCATTCGATAAACATCAAAAAACTGCCGAAGTGATCAAAAAATAAAGTTTCAAATGTTGCATACTAAATTAGATGGAGCGTTGGAGCTGGTTTTAAAATAATTATTTCTCAAAAGTCCAACGCTGTTGAAAGCAATCACAGTGATGAATTAGACATTGGAGGGATACACATCACGTTTCTGGAAAAACATTTTTCGGCCAAAGTATATTGACCTTGTACAAAGCGTTCAAAGTTACCGTGTTTACCGTTATCCTGCTACTTCGGCGAAACTCTTCTCTTTTGCCAATACGGCCGTGGATAGCGTGTTAAACGCCACTTCAGTTAAACCTTTCTAGGCATTCAAAGACCATCCTGAGTAGAAGGATGTAGAATTGAAAGAGAAAGGAAGATGAAAAATACGCAGAAAAAGAAAATAACTCGAAATTACCATCTGCTAACGAAAGTTGAATCTGGAAAATGTCTACCTTACTCCTTCCCCCTTTTCACCTCCCCTACTACTCCTCCTCTCCCCTACTAGCTTCTTCCCTACTCCTCTACTTCCCTACCTCCCCCCGCTCCTCCCGTTCTACGCCTGCAACGCAGACTACCATTATTTAAACAAGTGTGTTCTTAATATCAATTAGATGACAGTCCTTGTGACATATCAGTTGACTGGTGTGGATGGAAAAGCCTGCATGGCTGGAAAAGAATCAAATACCAAGAGCTTGACAAGATGTATCAGGATGATAGTGAAAATAATGATGACAGCGACGATGATAAGGGTTCTGATGGGGATAGTTCTGATAGTGATGACTCTGATGATGAAAGTAAGTTGAAACAATTTTCTGACAAATTGGAATTAAACAGCTACTACGTTATTGAGGGGTAGGGATATTTAGGGGAAAACCTTTACTTACCTCGTCGGAATACCCTGTACGTTTTAATTCTTTTCCTAAACGCAGCTACTGTGGTGGCGTCGCCATCGATTACGCAATCTCCCTATTTGATTTTTATTTGATAATTAACAAATGGTAAACGCCATAGCGTGCACTATTGAGTTATGGATGCACGCGGGACGCTGCTAAGCACGAAAGAAGCGTAAGAGTCGCACGAGGCGATAGCCGAGTGCGACTCTAGCTTCTTGAGTACTTAGCAAACCTCCCAAGTGCATCCATAACTCAATAGTGCACGCTATGGCGTTTACCATTTGTTTTATAACATAACATTCAGACACTGGAACAACAGAAGTCCTTTTATTGAGCCACATCACAAAAAAATGTTCATGTAGTCTTACATGACAAGAGAAAACAAGCGCGCGAAAATTCATTCATGACAACCAACTGTTCACCAGTAACTCGATAAAGTTTCATCTTCAGACAACTGTGAAGACAGTTTCGCATTTCTGGCCGAAGAACGTCAGCCATTACTTTGGAAACAATGTCTGTCAAAAGATTTGCTTTGTAAACATTAGCACACACGTCAGCAGCGTACACCCATGGGCAAATAGTAGACGCTAAATTAACCAATCAGAGCGCGCGCTTTGCTTTAGTTATGGGTATAATCAGAGTTCTGATCAAGTCAAACTAAGACGGTAAAAAGTAGCCTCCAATCAAGCTTACCCTTGGGTCACAGATACCAGCAGCAAAGCGTCGACTAAGAGTCTCCGAGTATGAGCATAACGACATGGCGGAGTTTTGCCACTCATACGAATGGTTTCAGGACTCTGCGATTGTGCAAACAGTAACGTTAGCCTATTTAATTCCATATGTTGTTTCTGGAAACAATCGAAAAGCCAGCTATTGACTTTTGCGAGAAATTTTGCTTTGAAAATTTCGCGGTGAGTTGAGCAAACGCTGCCATAGAGGTAGTGTTTCTCTCAAGGATACCTTTTGCAATAATTTCCTTTTTTATGAACCAGTCGGATGCGAATAAAAAAAACTTGTGCGTATGTACTGAACAAAACCTTTGGCTCGAATAAAAAAAATCAATGTTTAATAATAAATGCGACATTTTTGGTGTATGTAATTCGTGATATCTCCCGCAATATGTGGGATTGCTAAACTGCATGTGGTTCAGTAAGGCTCCGTCCAAACTACGCCGGAGGAATTTGAAAACGCAGCTTTATTTCTACGGTTAGGCCTTCCGTCCACAATAATCCGTCACGAAAACGGAGCCTTTCGAAAACGCTCTTCAAACTGGAGGAATTTGAAAACACCGGCTTTGCGTTTTGGTGTGGACACAAACCATTTTTAAACTGACGAACCTCTTCGTAAAGGATGACGTCACGATTGTCATGACATTTCCCTGCCCGACTCTTAAGCCTGGTTCACACTAGCGACATAAAGACATCGACATAACGACATAAGGAAAAGATCAGTTTTATCTTTATGTCGTTATGTTCATGCTGTTATGTTGCTAATATGTCATTATGTCGACATGTTCACACTGCAAACATAACGTCCGTTTTTTCGTCGAGATAACGTCATTTTTATGTCGTTCGTGACGATGTCGTTATGTCGTTATGTCGCTGGTGTGAACCAGGCTTTACTCAAACACAAATCCATGCAGATAAGGCCTAGATCACACTAGCGACATAACGACACAAGGACATAAACGTAATAACATTAAGAAGGACGTTATGTCGTTGTGTTGGCAGTGTGAACATCCTGACATAACGATATAATAGCAACATAACGACATAATAGCAACATGATGACATAAGAAGGACGTTATGCCGCTATGTTAGCAGTGTGAACATCCTGGCATGACATAACAGCAACATAACGACATGAACATAAGGAAAACCTGACCTTTTCCTTATGTAGTCATGTCTATGTCGTTATGTTGCTATTGTGTCGTTATGTCAGGATGTTCGCATTACCGAGATAAGGTGATTATGTCGATATGTCGAAATGTCGTTATGTCATTTTGTGGTTATGTAGGTTTAATCGGTAATTGTTGCGTATTCCTTCGGCGTAGTGCGGACGGAGAACATTTGACGCATTTTCAGAGTGAAACCTCTATTTTCAAATTCCTTCGGCTTAGTTTGGACGAGGCCTAAGGAGGCGAAAAAGGTTCATTATTGGCGTTTGTTTTGTTGAAGTAGTCTTTGCTTTTTATTTTCAGTCATATTCCCATTAGTTAAACTCCCGGCCGAGCAGTCAAGAATGATTTAGCAATTTTCATGCCACTTCTGGCAAAAGTAGTAATCTGCCAAGTCACTTCACCTCAAAAACCGTCTTTTCAGTAAAGCTGGAATATGTTTTCATGCATTGAACAGGCTGAAGCTATTATTTCTTTGTTTATTATATCGTAGTTCAAAATGTAACTTACAAAAATAATGCAAATAAAATTCAAACAGGTTTTGTCAGTCGAGGACATGCCACCTTGCTATACAATTGAGATATTAAGTCCTTGACAACAAACAAAAGAGTCTATTTTATAAGAATATCAAGGCTGAAATGTGCGAACTTTTAAGAATATTTTAAGAATAAACCCGAGGCTGAGATTTTGACAAGAATATAATTTTGTGTTGAAAATTTGTAAAGCAATACAGTTATATGTTTTAAACTAAACCGTATAATATTCATCCTTTCTCTGAACGGCAAAACAGCCCAAAAACAACAAAGACAGTACTAGACTTATGTTGGATTCTAATAACATTGGTAATGCAAGATGTTATGCGTCACATCAGGCTTTTTTGCCTGCAGTCTAGTTCCAAAATTGCTTCAAGGCCATCAAAGTCAAGTTATAAGAATATTTACGAGAATATTTGCAGCCTGAATCGGCAGGAAAATAAGAACATTCAGCCTGGGTCGGAAAAACAATATTCTTGTGAATAAAAAGGAATGTAATACAAACTGAACAAAACGTTGTACCTTAATGCGCACTTCCCGGTTCCAAATCCACTTGGTTTTGTACGTGTTAAGCTCTCTGCTCATCATTCTTTATTACAATTTTTATCAGTTCTTCGTATTTTTAAACTGCATTCAAGTGGTTCCGGCTACGTGTGCTGAATATTAGATATTACAAAGCACTTTATTAGTAATGTTTTGCTAATGATACAAATGCAAATTTTTAATCATGAAATTGTCATCTTGTGATCAAAGTATTATGCTAGTCAAGAGAACACGAAACTACCTTGATGTAGTCATACAAAAAGCGTCAATGAAATCACGATTGGCAGAGTGCAAAACTTGAGAAAATCTTAACATCACAAGGTCTGGACTGAGAATCCATCAGTTATTAGGCGACTCGAGATGAATCACACCACAAGCAACACCACATTACTTTCTTGTGGTTTCACATTTTTTCCTTTGAATCCCGCAAAGATTTCTCCCGATCTTCATGCTGTATTTATCTTCATAATCGCCGTCAACGCTCTCACCTGTCCTTTCATCATTTTACTGAACATCCTGGTGATTGTAACAGTGAAAGCGAAACGACATCTTCGCAGCAAATCTAATATAGCTCTCGCCTGTTTAGCTACAACTGACCTCGTGGTGGGACTAGTCGTTCAACCTTTGCTTATCGCCAGCGCAAGTTTACTTGTGAAAGGTGAAGCTAACATGTTTTGCACTGCATTCAAGGTATCCCAACGTGTTACTCAAAAATGTTGTGTGGCATCGTTTCATCATTTGCTTTTGATCAATGCAGAACGCTACATCGCGATTAAACATTCCATGCAATACGACAACCTGATTACCGAAATTCGTATCATAATAGCCTCTAGTCTGGTGTGGGTCACAACCATCTTCCTTCCTTTGGAAGACATGTTAACGACAGAGAAACGTTCCGTGGCGAAGCTAACAGTTCTTTTAACGGTGCCACTGGTTATCCTTGTCGCAATGATCTACTTCAATGGAGCTGTTTACCAGGAAGTCCGTCGCAACGAGAAACGAATTGCTGCTAACCAAGTTTCCTTGGAAGCGAAAGCAAAGTTGCTCAAGAACAACAAAGCGTTTTACTTGACAATCATCGTACTTCTCGCAGTTTTTCTGTGCTATATCCCAGCAAATATTTGTTTCGCCATTTTTCGCTCAGCTAAGGACAGTATTCCTGCTAAAATCGGACATGTCGTTGTTCATCTTTTGTCTTTAATGCCGATACTGAATTCGTTAATCAATCCCTTGATTTACGTTGTTAGAATAAGATACTTTCGCGTCGCTTTCATTCAGTTGTTGTCTCGAAAAACCATTGCCCAAGCTGAGGACCTTGAAAGAAAAGTCTTTGGGCCAAGACAAATTGGAGTCATGGCTACTGCTGAACAAAGACAAGAGAGTGCTAGCCGACAAGAAGATCAACAACGAGAAAATGGGACATTTAACAATGAGCCTGATTCTACAGTACGAACGCAGCGACGAGAGGAAAATGAAGAAAGAGCTTTGTAGGAGATTCATTCCCTACCATTTTTTGAACTATGTATAGCCCAGAACGTCTTAAAAGTTTTAGTTTCAGTCCATTGAAAATCGTTTTCGATCACAGGGAAATCGAAAAGCAGTGTTGATTAGAAGTAGAGAAGAAACACCCATTTGTAAAATCCACATATGGCAAAACAGTCTAAGTAACGGTAGTAATTATATCTAATTTGGGTAAACGTGTAAAGGCTTCTTGAATGTAGGATCTGAATGTTGAGGCATTAAATTGTAATTGTGTGAATTTTGCTGACCGTCATTTCTTTTTTCGAGAGAATAATAACAACACAGAATGATAATCAAACTGAACGACGAGACAATTTGCAAGAAGCAAATTATATATTAAAAAAAGAAATGAGGGGGGGGGGGGGGGGGGGGAGAGAAGTATCACCTGGATGCTGTTTTGAGATAAGTAACTCATTCAATCTAAAAATGAACATTTTAAATTCTATGCTGTTTTTTATATTTGTACTGCTTTAAATCGAGTGGCTCTCAAAAAACTTTAAAACAATTTAACTGAAAGCTTTTCACGCTTTTCACAGCTTCACGTTTATTTTCGAGTTCAAAAACCCTACTCGTTTTATTTTTTGATACCGATAAACCCGACGGAAATTTGTGTTAGCTATACTTCCTCTCTGTAGCGAGTGGCCCGGTGCTCTAGTGGTTAGCACGCGGGGGTTCGGATCAAGTGGCCCTTGCCAGGGTCATACTACTGTGTTCTTGCAAGACACTGTACTCTCACAGTACCTCTCTCCACCCACCTGTATGAAAAGGCAACGGGAAATTTGATGCTGGGAGGCAACCCTGTGATGGACTAGCTTCCCATCCAGGGGGTTGGGGGATGGGGTGTAGAAAAACTCTTAGTCGCGTTATACTTCAGAAACTGGGACATGCTCCGGCTCTATGGGCCACTGGCCTGACGCATACTTTTCCTTGACTTATACTTCCCTTCTAAGGATATCTTGAAAATTTTGTTTGCCGAGTATGAGTCACAGTGATGAAACTTAAAAAGGCCTGACAAAAAAACAAAACAACAAAAAACAGTCGCTGGAAAGGATTTGTACACATCTATTTGCATTTTGTGTTTGCCATATAATTTGCTTCTTTGTTTGTTGTAGGAATCTACGAGATTGACCTTCCTGGCGTTGATTTTGGCTTCCTGTCATTCTCTGATATCGGGCATCTTGAAGTGGGTTTCACTCTCTGTTTCTGGTTGAAAACACATCACAGCGGCTTCTTCATTGAATACAAAGTCACCAAAAAACAGAATGAATCATTGGTGCTGGGAGTCTATTGTCTAAAGCACACTATTACAACTCAATTGGCCAACAAAAGAAGGTAGATAGTATTTCCCCGTTTTTTACAATGACTTCAACAATTATCGCAGCTGTTTTTGTGGATAATTTGTCGTTAGGGACGGACCATTATTTTTCGAGTTTGGGTTGGGCAATATGCTATTACTTGACCTTTAAGGTTGTGCATGAAATTTTTAGCTGGCAATAGCTGGTGCAAGATTTTCTTTTTTAAGTCAAACACAGGACCTGGATAGTAAAAAGCACTTGCTCGATTTTTGTCCCCATGGACTCCTTGAAGGATTTTTGCTGTGCAGGATTTTTTTTTGGAAATTGCCCACCCCCCGCCCTCTCGAAATATAATGGTCCATCCCTTACTGCCTCACAGATGACAATGGAGAGGAGAGAAGAGTACAGGGAAAGGCAATGATCTCAAAATAAGCTTTCGACATTAAGCCATGATATATTCTTCATTTGATTCACCCAAATGTGTATGTCATTTTAATTGGAACTGAAATATTAGCATAATAACCGGATAATAATAATAGGATATTAAATGTTGTGTCATGCATGTATAATAATGATTTTTCAACTGCCAACTTCAGAATTCAATAAGCAATGTCTGTCGTTAGTGCTATTGCTGCCATAAACTAAACTCGCTCACACGAACAACATTTGCTTTCATCTGCAGCGAGGTAATATTAGGTGTGGCAGACGACACGTGGCACCACGTGTGCTTATCCTGGTTAGCTGACAGGGGATCGCTGGCGATATTCAAAGATGGTGAAAGAAAGTATCAGTCAGATGGATTCTGGTCAAGTTCAGAATTTTGGGGGATAGAAGGTAACAGCAAGACCAAGTAAAATTAGAACACTTTACTTTACTTTACTTTATAGTAGGGACATTTGATTAATTTAAATAAAGAAACCTAAAATAGTCTACAATGGATTTTTTATTCCAGATGGAGGCTTGCTTTTTATTTTAGGGTCTAAGGGCAAACTCCTTAGCAGTACATAATGCCACGATTACTAGTTCACTGTTTAATAGCCACCTTACTGCGAAGCGAAGTCGTTGTTTTTATGGCGTCACGGAGTCGTGGTGTTTACGAGCAGACGTTGCCTCTGTTCCCACTCTTTTTATGTCTGATTAGTACATTACTAAGAAGTGCGCGGTTTGATTTGGTATTGTAATAGTCACCTTACAGAGTGGCTTACTCTGCCTTTCTGTGTCCTTTTTCTTCGTTAGAGAGTAGTGCATACTTAATAGTCACCTTGCTGAGTATCGCACTCTCTGTTTTTATGTCTAATAGGTGTCTTACAGAGTAGGGCATAATTTGATTCTATGTTTAACAGACACGTTACTGAGTAGTGTCTAACCTTTTTTATTCTCTAATTTGTCTCTTCAGGAGGAGGGACCATGACGATTGGTTTTAAAGGTGGAAACAACAATATCTCAGATGTCCTTGGCAAACTGAGTGGATTCAATGTGTGGAGTTATGCGGTTTCAGCGGAGGAGATACTGCGCATGTCACATGGATGTGGAGATGAAGCAGGTGACGTGAAGGCCTGGAAAACTGTAAGAAGAGGGTTGAAAAAAGAAGTGGCCGTGAAATGGTTTAGAACTTGTAACGATAGAAAAGGTAAAGTTTTAAACCTTACGAACTGATGAGACATGTTGAAGACTTTTAACAGGGGTCTGTTCTTTTAAATAGCGAAAATGTTCTGAATAGTGGAATTAGTTTATAAAGCGATGTTTTACTGCATCTGATGACCAAGGAGACAAATCTGTCTACTCTCTTGCAAGTTGGTAGCCTTACATGCCGAACTGCATGGCATACGAATTGCATTATACACAAAACGATACTTCTAAACTTTCCAACTAAACTGAAGTAAACAGTGTCAGGATCTACTTAATGTGGCCATGGAAGATGTAAATAGACGCAATTAGATGAGAACCGTTTCTAAAAACGTTCTCGTTGGGTGAGTTGGCGGCCAGGCAATGGTGGATTGCAGCACCCGCCTATTTTGTTCCCGGGCCAGCAAAAACAGTGTAAACATAGATTAATATTATATCTGCCCAAAAAAGTCACGCGTACGCTTACCATATTTGTAGAGCATGGTATAATGGCTCATTACCCTTGATGGCTAAGCCAAAGAAAACTCTCGAATTGCATTATCTGGGCAAGTAAGAATGAAAAGGTACTTGCCCAGAAGGAGAATTTACTTGTCCCGGACGACCGGATAGCACTTTTTTCAAGCCATGGTCACTCGATTATTTCTTACTTATGTATTTCTTAATTTGCTTACATGTTCAAGCCGATCGGCTCGTGGTAGACACCAACACTGTCGGTTCTGTCCAATCTGCCGTTCTTCTGAGTCCACCATATGACAGATCACGTGACTGGCACAGTAAATGCTTAAAGTTTCGTTACATGTTGAGGGGGTCTGGAAAGAAAACAATGACAATTTACCAGACAACAAAGAGCTATAGAGAAATACCCATCTGGATTTCAAGAACCAACCACGCTCAAGACTGGAGTTACGGACAAGTTCCATTGAGTGCCGTTTCGGAATTTCAAGTAATCATTTGTTTGTGAATAGTATGTTTACTCCATACCACTTCCCTAATACATGGTCCATCCAGGTACAGAGTACTCTCCCATGGGGATACCTGAAACCTCTTCAACATAGTCTGTCAGTCCACCTTGTTCAGAGATTAAAAGAAACGTTAAAAGTCCTCACGAACTTAAAGCTCTTCGCAATTGAGGTCTTAACATTTTGATACCTCAATAGCAAACGACTTTGCGTAGAAAAGGCATCATGTTACATACAACCGACTCCAAACATTAAGGGGGCTTGTGAAACTTAGTGAAATTGTTACCTTTTTGGAGTGTAATATTAAAGGAGGTTTTGGCTTTCAAACACTGCAAAATTTCTGGGTAGCAAAGAATGCACTAGAGTTAGTCACTGCAGGTGGAATCTTTTATATTGCGATGGTTTCAAAGGCGTTTGATTTCCGCAATAGGTATTGATAAAAGGTGAGACGGAGAAGAAGGAAGATTTAATAGCATTGACTGGATTGTACATTGCCGAAGGGACGCATTGCACTCACCAGCCGCTGTCGGCCAAACAAGGTGATTTTGTAACAATTTTAACAGCCAACCAAAGGCCTTAGACAATGAGAAGGCCACAGAAATCCGTGCTAGTTCTCATCATTTTAAATGATAAAATTAGACTGCTCTTCCTACGTGTCGTCATTTTCATGTGCTGTTCTCTAACTAATTGAAAACAAGATATACCAATGCAAACGTAATCAATATTAACAACTAGATAGAGCGTTCTTCAATTGAGTGAAACCAAATCCAAACCATTTACCTACCAATTAGACTACTCAACCAATCTCAAACCGTAGTAAAATCAAAACCACACCCAAAGTAATTGCCTGATGTCAGCCAGTATCTGGCATACCAGTTACAAGAATTAAAGAATTGATCACAAGGGAGATAGCCACGATGTGTAAACAAACTTCTCCTAGCTATTACTGTAACGAATATATATGGAAACCAATTTGGATGTAAAGGTTTGCTGCGTTAACCATATGCATGACTAAGTTTCTTTGCTTTCATTTCCAGCTTGCAGTGAGAAGTTATTCAACATGTCAGGATATTTCTTCTCTCCATCATTTCCTGGATATTATCCTGATCACATATCCTGCAGGTGGTACATCACCGTCCCATCTGGTTACGTCATTCACCTGGAATTGCAAGAATTCCGACTCAAAGATGATGCCATGTGTGAGAAATGTTTTCTTGAGATTTTTGATGGGCGCGACAAGACAGCACCCATAAAAGGCAGATTCTGTGGCTATATGTATCCTCCTATCTTAGTCTCGTCGTCAAATCATTTCACGATTGTCCTTCTTTGTCGTGAAAATTTCCCTAAAGCGAGATTCAAAGCTTTTTATCATTCTGTCGCAGGTATGTGTTGTTTTTTGTCAAGGTGGTATTAATGCAAACGTTATTGTGTGGTAATCACGATGGCTAAGGAAACAGATTTGGATTGGACACCAAATACTTAGAATTAGCATAATCAGCAGTAATCAGCAATATCTACGGTGTACCCCTCGCACCCCGAACCCCCTCCCCTTCTAGGCCAAAGAATGAAAAACAGAGTATAACAAAGAATCCCAAAGGGTTTTGAGACAGAGGATAGTGATTATACCAGGAATGATGTTCAAAGAGTTGTTCAGAAGTAACACTACAACACTTCAATGTAACACGAAGACGTCCGCAAGGATTCAACTACTTCTTACATTTAATTTAACTCATAATTGGCTTCATCTGAGTTTCCTTTCGACTTTGTTTGAATTTAAGGCGTGGAGCAAAGTGAGATAGATGTAGTTTTAATGAAAAGAAAATATCTAGGGTTTTGTACCAAAGTTCTTTCTTTAAAGTGAAGCAGAGGCAACCTCAACTCTGGAATGGCGAGGGAATGGCATGCTAATGTGACCTAATCTACATGCCGGCCCATCTTTCGATGCCTTTAAATCAAAGGATCTGTATAACTGCTGATCTATAACATGTTTTACCACAATTGCTACTAATCTCGCAATCTGATTGGTTAATTTGCCGTTGTCGATAAGAGTCCAGACAACGCAGCTCGCGTTAATGTGTCACGCAATGCCTTTTTCAGCTTGCGCTCTAAAAGAAAATTTTCTTTGACGTTGATATTGTGATAAAAAACAAATCAAACTGTGGTTTAACGTGGTCTGTACTCTTATTGACAACGATACGCGTCATCAAAGTGGTCAAAATGGTGTGGACTCACTCGGCTGCGCATCGTGAGTCCACAACATGCCACGCTAAACCACGCTAAACCACGCTAAACCGCATTCAGTTTGTTAATTTTATCTTATTTGGTCAGGTGATGACAATACAGAGTCGTCATGTTCACGGCAGGAAGGTAATCAATTTCTACTTGTACTGGCATTTTTTGTCAATATATACTTAAAGGAGCTACATTGCACTTACGTACTTAGCTATTAAAGTGCACCTAACCCCAAATTTTTTTTCGCTAAAACGAATCTACATGTTATTTGAAATACTTCTGCGAAAAAATTTTTCGATTCGGTTAAATCCTCGATTTTCTGTGCCCCGACGAAATCTCGAAAATAGCCCTAAAACACCACCATTTTGTTTCACGACCGAGTTTGAGGAGAATGGGTCCAGCGGCTGTTGTGACGTCTACCCAGGAAGATCGAATATCTCACGTCCTCTCATTTCCTTCAGGATGGTGCAATACACATTCGAAAAGTGCGCAGAAATGCCTATCAGAAGTGCTATCGGCTGTTACAACAATATCCCAGATCTAAAAAAAGATATACTGTACAATTTACTAGCGATGATCGGTCAATAGTACAATAAAGACATAACGATGGTTGATTTTGGCGAACCGAAACAAGCGAACTGAGTCTGTGAGAACCATTGAAGAACTCTCACTGGAATTTGTTCCGCAGACTTTCAAACGCTATTTTCAAAATTTTCTGCTCAAAGCCAACCAGCAATTTGTCGAAATACTACCGACAACCTATATCTTCCAGTCCCGCAATATTTATAACATAGCCGGCAAAGTTGTGTGATCAATCAAGAGGCGTTACGACCAAATATACTGATGTGTAAATAGGTCGCAACTGTACACCGCCAACCAGCACTTATTTCTCTTTCGATTTAGATTAAAGTCGAAGATTAATCTTTTAGAATTACATGATAACAAAATTGTTACACTCACAGAGTTTTTCGAAGGTTTGGAGATCAGTAGTGCGACAAACATTCTATACATCAGTGTTGAAAATGTGACCGTGTAACATTATCTGCGGACCGCTTAGGGAACACATCCTTTTCGCTTATCCGACGAATTTCACTGCAAACTTTGAAAAAAATTTACACTGGTTATTTGGAGTTACGACTTAAAACGTGTGGCAATGTGAAATCAGTAATTGTATGAGATGTTTCCTTCCGCCTTGCTTCTCGTAGCTTCAAAAATACAGGTCCAAACAATTCTATTATTTTCAATCATCGAAGCCAGTGTTTTGGAGATCATCAAGTCTCGAAAACTGTAACACTTACGTCGCTCTTATCAACATGAAGCATTCCAGAAAGTAAAACACAAACTGGATTTAATAGAACCACCATACCTTGACAAAATACATTCTCGCTACGGACAAATGTAAACAGGTTATAAACACGCGTGGGAGTCTTGTGTTTAGGTGACGAAATTACCATCCAAAGCAGTCCTTGAGTTTTCTTTCCTGCTTTTCGCTTGCCTGCTCCTTCGTATCTAGCTTTCCATTCCTAATATACAAGCAGCTCGTCCGCGAAGAAGTCTTCCCCGTCGTCGCTTGAAATATTGCAAATTGTTCTCAAAGCCCTAAGCAGTGAGTTCACAGTTGCCGAACGTGCTCGATCGAAGTTTATTTCGGTGTCTTCCGAATCAAAACCGAACTCTGACTCCAGTGACGAAAAACAAATGATTCTGAAACAAAACTTGGATGTTTTAATCCCAAAATATATTGGAACGATTAGTTTTGTTCCATTTTCTCGAGCAAATACAGAGAATTGACTGAGGCGCCATTGTGTTTGGTTCCCGGGTAGACGTCATCAGCAACCGCCGCCCCAGACTCCCTGAAACTCGGTCGTGCAACACTTCAGGCGCGACTTTGAAAGGGCATAGCAAATCGAGGATTCAACCAAATCCAAAAATTTTTCCGCCCAAATGCTTCAAATAACAAGTGGATTCGTTTTAGCGAAAAAAATTTTTGGGGTTAGGTGCACTTTAATAATGGACACATTATTGCACTGGGTGTTTGGGGTTAGATGAAGGGATCTGTAACGTCTAAGCCTTCCTTGTTAGTCTTAATACTTATTTTGTTCTTTTTTGTCTAAAATGGTCGGCTAAACAACAACAGCAACACCACCTTAATTTCTCAATACAAATATCATTACAGTTTTAGCATATTTATAGTACACTTCGACTGAAATTCTAATAGCGCGTAGTTTCTCTTTTTCAACAATATGTAATGTGGCTAAAAGTATCGGAGCAAATTTACACATGAGTGTGACTTGTTAAACAAGGAAGTTTATCTTCTAGGTTGTCCATCAAGCTGCAAATGTGAGGAGTTCGGTAAAGATTCAAACAAGGAGATTCTGGTGACGGGGGAAGACTTACTAACTGTGCCACGCAAGCTTCCCTTCAACACTGGAGCAGTGTATGTCACGAGAAATTATGTAGAAATAGAGACTAGAAACCTGCTGCTTCTAGCTTTGTTTGTGTTTCTCCCTGCCCGCTCCTAGCGCGATCACAGTTTAATATTTAACGTGAAAAAAAGAAAAAAGAATAATGTATTGGTGTATTCAGTTTAAAACGCACAACCGGTAAAATGACAAAGCTAATCATGGGTTAGTGTGAGCTTTCATACATTTGATCAAGTAATTTAAAAGAGAAATCTCCTTTTCTCTGACGAAAATTGAGTTGGTTGATCGATATGTTCAACGCTAGGGATAACATTTTTAACCTCTCGGTTTTGCGTCTTGAAACTGACATAATCCCTGGGAACCCAAGCGATAAATGATTGTTAGAATGACTGTGCCTATATTTTCAAAATATTTATATACTTTATTTAATTTAAGTAAGGTTGACTTCGTTCCCAGGTTTTTCCAACAAAACCGGATATCTCGGTTACGAGAGAAGGACTTTGCGAATCTCACAAAACTGGAATATATGTGAGTAAGATTTTAGTTTAAAATTCTGTCAGCTTTCTGAACGCAGAATTACAAGGTGAAAACGAGCGCACGTGTAACGTACCTTCAAACTATCAAACGATTTACAGGATTTTTTCAGTTGAAGGATCTGTTCCTTTGCTTGAATTCTATAGTCCAATGTATATGCAACAAGGCTTCGAAAAAAACGTAATCTGATTTTTAGTTTTAGATGTTGTTATCAAGGTTAATTAACTGATTGTATTTTCCTTCCTCCACCTCTCTAGCGACTTGAGTTTCAATATTCTCCTTCATCTTGAGGAAGACTGTTTCCAAAATGTATCGTCTGTCAAGACACTGTAAGTAGTGAAAGTTTATTTATAACATGATTGAACTGTAAAATGTCTTGAAGCATAAATAGCTCTATCAGTTTAGTTTTCTACTCTTTTTTCCAATTCCTCAATTTTCTCTTCTATGAATCTCCAAACGAGAACTTAGCAGGAGAAACAATGTAATGTTTATAGAGGCTAACGAGGAAGAGAAGAACTAAGGTCGACACTAAATAAGTAAGATTAAAACGTTTGAAAACAACAGTAAAAGTAACTGAACTCAAGTATAGAAATGGTGTGAATTCCTGTGAGGACATAGAGAGCCCGACCTAACCAAGTTAGGTCCTTGTTGCATAATCTCTATTGGTCTCGGTGAATAACGTAAAATTGACACTTGATGAAATTTCCCCTTTTTGTTTCAGGAGACTTAATTCAAACTTCTTTCGTTCTCTCCCTGCTGGAGCGTTCGCCGGACTTCCTAATTTACGCGTCCTGTGAGTATCAATGTAATGTAATGCCATGTAGTGCAATGTAATGCAATGCAATGAAATGCAATGCAACACAATGTTATGTATGCCAACAAAGGTTATTTTCGTGTTTTTACTTTTTGTCTTAGTGCTAGGGGTGGGGTGCAGCTGCGAATTCTAATCTCGCTAAATGGAAAACATTTATTACTTTCTTGTCAGTGATTTGGGAAGGAATTTTCTTCATAAAGCATTCAGTGGAATGTTCGATGGACTGGCAAATTTAGAAGTTTTGTAAGTGTTAATTCAATTTTTATTCCAAGTGGTATCGCTATTTAATTACTTATTTTGATGATGTTTACGACTAGAAATAAACTTTAACGTAAGTTTTGTGGTTCGTTTTTAGAAGCATGCGTTCAAACCAATTGAAAGAGTTGGAGTACGGTATTTTTGATAACAAAGGCAACATGACACATTTGTGAGTACAAGGAATACATCCTATTTTTCTCCAACCATTTAATTTAGTTTAGAGCAACGTCAATCTCATTCTACAAAAGAGAAACAATTGCTACGTAAAGTGTGTGATAGCAGCACAGGCATGAAGAGGCATCAAATTAGGTGAAAACTCAAACGAATATATCCTGAAGCTATAGCAATCATACAATGTATTTGACAGTGAATAAGTAGGGAGTAAGTTGCGACAATATATCTTGTATAAATCTATTACAAGTACACGTTTTCTCAGACAATGCTTTCCGCAAATTTTCATCTTCGTTACGGAAAAGTGTCAGTTCCCTCCCACAGATCATATTACCTTATATGCGTTTTCCCCTTTGGGCGTGTCATTACTATGACCTATTTTCACGTCACTTAGGTACCTTCAGGACAACACGCTTTCCACATTACCAGATGGCCTGTTTGGAGATCTTTCAAAACTAAAAGTATTGTGAGTACATGTAGACAAACCTTTACAAAACTGCGCCGTTTGCTCAAAAAACTTTTGAGAAAGAAATTTTGCCATAGTTGGTTACAAAATACTTTCTCTTTTTGTTTTCACTGTTTGCTAGGAATTTAAGCGGCAACGATTTGAGAACAGTTACAAAAGAGACTTTTCAAGGATTGAAATCAATAGAATACATGTAAGTACAAAGGTATATTATTCACTAGTCCAAAACGGTGCGATTTTGTTGTAACGTGATACGCAGATTGATTAACCAACCAGTAAATGTGTCAACTTATGTCTGAGGCTGCTCCATGACTGGGGAAATGAAAATTCATCGAGAAGTTTGCTTATATTATTGTCAAGTTTTCCGCGAAAGACGAACAGATAGGGGTCACGTGACTATTACCAGACGTCACATTGGAGGTTTTCGACTCGCGTTTTGACTGACTTCAATAGGTAGATTTTCGCGTAAGTCGTTTACCTCAAAGTGGACTTAAGAGGCTGTACTTTTTCTCTGTAATTTGGTAGCACGCCGGATGAACGTCAAAGGTAACATTTTGAAGTAAGCTTCCTTGGAAATTAAAGAAAATTTACATTTCGTTGCTTTTCAACGCAGGTACCTGGACAATAATAAACTCTCTGAAGTACCTTCAGATGCATTTAGTGAACTAACCAACCTGCAATATCTGTGAGTGGTTTTCATTTCCATTCCAGTTCATGCTTAGTAATTTTAAGTTCAAGCTTGAGCTTGAAATCTTAATCAAGTGGTACAAGTTTGGTGTGTTCTTGCGATGGAGTGATGGCTCTTACTGCCTGCGATCCCGGATTCAAAGGTCTGCGATGGCTTCCTGGCGGGAGTCTTTGTCTGGTTGTTGTTTTTTGTTGTTGTTTTCAGGACATTTAACTCTTTCAGTTTTATACTAGAATAAAGTTGTAAATTGAATTACTTATCTTCTTTGCTCAGGAAACTTGACCGTTTCATTCTCTGCTGCTATGCCAAGAAATCAATCGAAGGAGTTGACTGTGAGTCACCAGTCGATGAATTCTCAAGCTGCGAGGACCTCATGAAGAACAGCACGGTTCAGATCTGTATTTGGATTCTTGGAATCCTCGCCTTCCTCGGAAACCTCCTTGTCATAATATGGCGGATCATTGATAAGGAAGAGAACAGGGTGAATTCTTTCTTGCTGACAAACCTGGCAGTCGCTGATATGTTAATGGGAGTCTATATGTTAACGATTGCGATCATGGACTTGAGATGGCGAGGGGAATATTTTATGCATGACATCAAATGGAGATCTGGTATTGGTTGTCAAATTGCTGGAGCTCTTTCGATGCTCTCCAGTGAAGTATCCGTGCTGATTCTAACAATCATCACGCTAGACAGACTAATATCCATTGTCTTTCCTTTCAAGTTCAATCGCCTTACTTACAAGACCGCCGTTTTCTCGTGCATTGGGGTATGGGTATTTGGCGTAGTCATATCAGTGATTCCAATCACCGGCTTAAGCTACTTTTATGATGAAAGCGGTCATTTTGGTTTCTACAGCCGCTCTGCCGTTTGCCTTCCGCTTCAGCTGTCTGGAGGAATTCGAAAACCGGCTGGCTGGGAATATTCTGTCGCCTTTTTCATTGGTTTGAACTTTATTTCTTTCACCTTCATCCTCATAGCGTACATATCGATGTTCTGGACGGTAAAGCGAGTTTCTCGCGCCGCGCGATCAACAAATTTAAACAAAGAATCCGCCATGGCCAAGCGACTTGTGTTCATTGTGATGACAGACTTTTGCTGTTGGATGCCAATAATTATAATCAACATTTTATCTCTGACTGGAAATTTTGACGATCCAGACAAAATTGCCTATGTGTGGATAGCAGTGTTTGTTCTTCCACTGAACTCTTCCCTCAATCCAATCTTGTACACGTTTTCCACCGACAGAACTAAACGAAGCTTGGTCCGGAAGCGGAAAAATGTCGTTGGTCTGGTTATGCAGACGCTAAACAGCCGTGGGTTAGGTGGGTAGAACTTGTTCTGTATGTTTTAATACACTTAATCTAAGTGTTATCCCTGGAAAGGACATGAAAAACAGACAAGTTAGATATCAAGTTAAACCGAGAATGAAACATTGCACCTTATATTCAGGAGTAGCGTGTTTTTCTTTTTTTTTTAACGGAACGTAAGCTGCACTTACTGTAGTTCGTTTAAACGTTCAAACACTCAAACAACCCACGTTAACATTTTGGGTGGTCTAAGCATGAAGAACTTTTATGTAATATATCAAACACGAAAGGCCGTGTTTGACCACATTTCCAAACACCGAGAAGAGAGTTGAAAATACGACGCGCAGCGGAGTATTTTTGACGAACATCGAGGTGTTTGGAAATGTGGTCAAACACTGTCTTGAGTGTTTGATATATCTTCTCAATCGAAACTAAAGCTAAGGAGAAAACGGAGAAATAAAATCGTAAAAATCTATGCTAATTAAGATCAGATATCCAAACACCGCCACGGTCATGATTTCCGTTGTTTAAACCTGATGAATTATTAATTAGTTTGAGAAATAGTAAAGAATGTTAGCTCAATTTTTAGAGGGAGGTGCTTTCCTGACTTGCTAAAACGTATTCTATTGAGATGTATGACCTTAGACAGTTTCCTTTTCTTGATCAATTTTTAGTTCCAAACCAGCGACAGCTTAATTGGCAGAAACTACCTGGCGACAACACTTTGCTTTCGAACGTCGTCGGTGATTTTAGTCCGGTTTCATCAATTGCCGAACCTCGCGTTGGAGAGAGAAAACAAAAACATGCAAAACTGAGGCTGATTGAAGACGTTAACATTCTGCAAGACGACGCCACAGGAAAGCATTCAACAGTAAGTGCGTAAATAGAAAACATCTTAGAAATGAGCACATGATTTGTAGAATTTAATTTTGTCGGAAGAAGAGACTTGAAACGGTGGAAATGAATGATAGCGATGGTCTGTTGACGTTGGCGGAATGTCTTAGTAATTTCACGAGCGTACATGTGTATGCGTGAGTGTACGTTATGTTACGTGTGTGCGTGGTTTTGTGTTTTTAGCGCCTATAGCTAATTGCCGGTAGAAGGCGCTGTGGCGTTGCCTGATGTTTAGCACTGACTTTGGATTGAACAGGGACATTGCGTTGTATTCTTTGTCAAGGCACTCTGATACCATCACATCCGGTTGGGAGTAATCGCTTTATGCTGCGGCAACATGGACCACTTAGATTCTCAAAATTCAAAGCCACGGATGCCATGTCATTTGTGTGACTGAAAACTCCAATTAAGCAGTAAGGTTATTACTGTTACCCTTGTTTCCAGTTCACGTATAGGAAAGTTATCTACTAGGCTATCAGCCGCCTGAATGCTTATCATAACGTCTGTGCTCACTGATGTTTCAGGGTTATGTTACAGCTTGGTGGGAGGAAGGAAATATTCTAAGCATGGTGTTACTGAAATACTTTGGAAAAGGACTGAAAGAAGACTGGATCAGAGAGGTGGAAATAGTAAAGGGCCTTTCCCGTGGGGAAGAACCACATACCTGTTTACTTCCTTATCGCTGGCACTCCAAAGGTGTGGAGACGCTCATTTAATTTCTGTATACAGTGGAACCCCGTTAATACGGACACCAAAGGGACATGTGTGGACATTACAAGTGTCCGCATTATCTGGGTGTCCGTATTAAGCGGGCTAATTTAAGAGAAAATATACGAGCTTTTTAGTTTTCAGGACAGAAAAAACTGTCCGTATTAAGCGGGTGTCCGTAGAGCGGGGTTTCACTGTATTACCCTATGCTGTCACTGCGTGATTTTGGCGCGAAATACTTGCGCTAGTTTGTGATTTCACACGACTTTCCAATCTCAACAAAATAACTATCAATGTACTTTCACGGAAGATAAATGTGTGAACATCAACTAGTGAGACGTTACCTGTGCTTAGCGCGGAAAACGTGCTTCGTCAAATTGTGATTGGTTTAGGTTTGTCGTCTGATTGGTTGAATAGATGAAGCGATTTTTTTTAACAAATCACAGAAAGTACCAAAGGAAGACAAAATCAATTCTTGATTACGTTAGACACTCACTTGCCTTTTGGCGATTTTCTAGTTAATTTTTCCGTCGAACAATATGCTTTTCGCCGCAAAATGTCTTTGTGTTCTCCAGAAGACCGTGAAAACTGGCTACCGATAGTACAACTATTCTCAGTAGTACACGGTATCATCCAACTATTTTTCACTAAGTCTGTATGTATAATTAGTCTTTGTGTGTGTGTGCTTTGTGTGCTCTTGCATGTCTTTTTCTTATTTTCTCTTCTTATTTGACCCAAATAAATAATTGCTTTAAATCAGTAAGGATGGCTGCCCAGTCTTATTAGCCCATTAAGGTTATTTCGGGCAGCCATGTTTTTTTTATTTATTTTAAACTTAATTTCTAGCTGAGTGAATGAGCACAAACAAGAAGATCTGTTAGATCTTATAACCGCGCTTTTAAAATTTAACTGTTTTCTTAGTACTACAGTCGCAACGCAGTGCATATTCCAAAGCAATCTTTGATGATTCATTGATTACTGTAGACATCACAGCACTTAATCAACACAAACTCTATTATCGCACCATCAGTCGTAGCCGTTGTGACATCTCCGATGACGTAATAGTCTTAATCTGGAACTTTCTTCGGGATATGTATGGGCATGAAGATACGAACACTATTACAAACCGCTTTCTTTCTTTAAAGTCACGATTAAATTTAATTGTTTTTTTCCCTTGAGTTAAGGGTTAGCAAAGAAGTCACACGAGTCACATAATTCAAGAATTGCGTTATCTACGGCTATCTTTACTACGGTGGTTATTTCCCTATCAATGACGTAATCTTTGCACGTTCTGACACGTTCTTTGCTTGGCTTGCAAATATTCAATTTTCTTTCCGATCTATGAACTCGCGGCGATGTAACAGTCAAAGGATTTACTTCATTTGCCTAAAACCACAAGAAATACTCGCAAAATTACAAATAAATTAATGACCGTCGCTTCTGCCGAAATAAACTTGTAAAGTAAACACGATCTTATTTGTCACGTAGCAAAAGTGAAAGCTGCAACGTCAGCGCATTCCATGGCTGACGTAATACCTTTTTTCAGCGTATTTATTATTCCCTTTAAATCCAACGCTTTGATAAAACGAAAAGAAAATATATTTTACCCACAAAAAGAAAACAATATCCGTAAAATTGTCCGTGTATTTATGTTTTAACAGCTTCTGGCGGAAAAACATCACACGTTGCGTGACTCAAAGTTTGGCCGAGCGGAGGTCTGCGTCTGGTCACCGACAAAAAAAAAAAAAATAATAAACCACGGGTAAACCTAGAACCGCGCTCGGCCCATGGCCGCGCGGTTAATGAAGTTGTTGTTGTCTCGAATGTGAAGGGTGGGGTTATGCAATGCATAACCTTGTAAACTTACTTGCAGCTATGTTTTGCTAAATCTGCTGTGGTGTATTCATACATTCATTGCTATTTTTGGTTTTATTTTACAGCTCGGGACCAAAGCATTGAACATGGAAACGTGAGGATTCATGGGTTTTACTCAAACAGTTTGTAAGTCGGCCCATTATCAACGTTCCTATGGTAACAAACGTAGCAACTTAAAATATCCTCTTCAGTCAATGTGGGAGAACAATCTTTTTTCGTGATTTTGAAGTGAATTCTTTACCATCTAATCAGTTGATCTTTTTTTTTCCCTAATTTCAAAAAACTGGTCACCACACACTTCTTCATCCTCTGGTGTCCTTTTTTTTTAATATTAGTTCTGGGCCCAACAGTAAAATTACGTATTAATTATTGTTTTTCTCCTCAAGACTGATTTGCTATGATTTTGTGTCGAGTTCAACATTGGAAGATTTCCTTTCCAATAAAGCAACAGTTCTTAACTTCAATGGAGTGTGTGCCATAGCCTGTGACGTCATCAGTGCTATAGAACGACTACAGGATCTTGGGATACTCCATAACAAAATTACAACTAGAAACATTCTGATCGAAGAAATCCCAAGGGTAAGTTAAACACGACTTACCACCGATTAATTTGTAATGATATATTTGTGTGCCTTTTGTTTACGGAGGGCGAAAAAGTATTCTTAGCTTTCTATAGAGAAGCCCTTAAAATTAAGAGTAAATTTAAACAATTTTTTTTGTTTATAATTTATTTTTTTTAGCCAACGCCCCATAAACGCAGTTTCTGGAACGTGTTTTTATTCTCCTGTGAAACAGGCATTTTTAAGAAACGTAATTAATATCCAGAATGATCTCTCGATCATTTGTAAAACAAACAATACAATTTCACTTAATTGTTTTAATCTCAATTCCTGGCTATAGTTTCCCCCTATAAGAGCTGTCTTGGGTGGATTTTCTCAAGCGTCCAAGTTGAATGAGGCTGGTGCATTTACAAACTTGGTAGCTGATGAACAGAGTGACAATGGGAAAGATATTCAGCAGTTTGGACAATTGCTTGCTACCTTATTAGGATATTGTCATGGCTCTAGTGAATATACCAAGGTAGATGTAGATGTATGGTTGTATGTATCATTTAGAAAAGTACAAAGGATTGCATGTCAGTGCATTTGACCAGACATGGAGTTTACATCATAACAATATTTATTGTATTTCACTTCGGAGTACTATTTCAAAGACGCCGATTTCATTTGATTGATTGGCTGATAACCTGAACACTGTTTGCCACTATAACAATCCTCGAAACATTACTGACTTGGTTCCATTCAGCTAAAAACAAAGAACATCACTATTTAACGCTTATTTTGCTCGTGGAAGAGCATTATTTTGAAAACCTCTAACCCAGAGAGACTGACCACTTGTTAAAGACTAATGAAAATTCATAACCAGCCCTGTTCCTTCGATTATCTGAATATAGGTGTACTGATATAGCATGGACTTGTTTAATCATATGCGAGAATTCAAGTCTACCAGACGAATAGCTGTACCGGTCTTGAAAACAGGAACACCTTTAACCAAGTTGCGAATGGCATTTATGTTTCTCCCCTTCGTCCCATCTACACACAAATCAGTGCTACATATCCTGAGGCTTGTTTGCTGGGCCCCAACGCAATATCAGAACAAACCATTGTTGGAATTAAATGGCTTTGAACAAAGGCCCATAGCCGCTCTAATAAAATCATGTTTTGAGATCATGATCAATTTACAAGGAACAAAATCAAATATTTTTCTGGCCCAGTCAAGGTGAGGGCACTCAAAAACGAAACTGCAAAACAACAACCCAGAGCTCTGCTGAGAGGACAAAATAGGGCCGGGTTGAGAGGGGAAAAACACTCCTTCCCCAGCGAGTCAAAGAATTGAATGACGCGACAGCAATTGACTGTGCAATAGTAACGCATGCCCCTAGAAGGAACATCCTTTGATTTAGCCCCATGACCTCTCGACACATGCCCGCATGTTGTCAGGCACCCCGGAACGCAACGAGATAATTTAACATTAGATTGTCATGGAAAACATAAAAATCCGATTCGCAAGCAAATATTTCAAATCTTATAGTATTAAACGGACACAAAGAGGAGTTTCATCCCTTTTAAGAGTTACTCATTTTAAATTGGTTTTTTCTTTAGTTGCATGAAATTATGAACCTGTGTTTCGAGGAGCTTGAAGAGAAGAGATACAAAGCGTCTTACATCCGGGAACTACTAGAAGGAGCCTGGTCTGCCGAGGGAGTCTGGGATACATATCTTTGAATGAAACCTGTAGAAACTACCAGCCAATCTTTGAATTAGAAGATGCTAGTGTTACTTGAAGAGGTTTATTTATTTCGCGTATCAAGAGGGATCCGCCCTCTTTTGTGTGTGCAATGCCGACAAACAATGTTAACAGACCTTTATATTGTGTTATGGCAGCATGCTATTCATTTCCTTCAGTGTGTTAAAATTCAGACTTAATTATTTAAGAAGTCATTTTTGCATTTCTATTGGCCCTTTCTTACTTATGATATAATGGAGGACAGAGACATATCTGGGCAGGCGTCAACAACAATGACAATCCATTTATTAAACACGATTTTGTTTAAAGCGACAGGTTTGCTTGTAGGGTCGTGTATCGAGCGAAAAGTTCAAGAAAAACTGAATATGTACAGTAATAATTATGATTATATACGTGTTCATTCAAATTAAAAAAAAAAACTTAAAATCCGTCACTTTCCTGTTTTGCGTTTGAATCGAGGTAGCATGCATTGAAGTCTAGCATACCTTTTTGTTTCTTTATTATATAAATCATAGATTCCATGTTGCCTTGCGTCTGTTGAGTAATAGATCACAGAAGACGTCAGAATGTGGTAAGAACAACACACTCGATTATCGCCTCGTGCGCGTCTTCTTTGTTCTTATCACATTTTGACGTCATCTGTGATCTATTCCTGAATAAATTAAATAAATACTTAATAAGGCGCAGTGTTAGCTTCAAAGTAAGCGAACTGGAAGTCGATACACGCTTGCAGATGTTGTAAAACTTCCCATCCTTTGCCAAGGGAGATATAACATGAGAGTAAGTTAAATTCTCGTAGAGAATTATATCATCTTTTTCGTTTTCTTTTGTTCTTGCGCTTTATTTGTCTTTTCTTCATGAAATCGGACACTTTTTTGATGTTTTGTCTCGAAAAATTGTTATTCATACATGTACACCAAACGGTAAATGGGTAAAGCACCCTGCTATTACGGACAGAAGTTATATCCCCAGCCGAAACTACAAAGAAGTGTACGGTGGCCACTCCTGCAATAACGGACCTCAGTTACTATGTAATTGCTTCCATTTCAAGTGGTCCCAAACTGATATTTTTTATTGTTCTTCTCTCGCTACAACAGACAACTTGAGGGTATTCAATGACCTAATTATTCTGCAGTATTTGTATACTCTTCTGATCAATTTCATATGACTCATACGACTGTGTCAAAGTAAATGCGTACTACAAATTAAGAGAAACTGGCAATCTTAAAACATTTATAGAGGGTATTACACGGTGGCAAGAAGATATGATATTTAACAATTATTCCACGAGCGCTCGTTGGATATGAAATGGCAGATAGCGAACGAGGCGCGTAGCGCCGAGTTGGCTACAATCATCTCATATCCGTGGAATAACTGTTTTATTAAAAACACCTCCAAAATGTAGAAAACTAGAGTAAAATAAAAAATAAAAATGCCCCAAAAAATCACGCGTACGCTTAACATATTTGTAGAGCATGGTGTAATGGCTCATAACCCACGATGGCTATTAAGCCAATGAGAACTCTCGAATTGCATTATTCAATGTTCCAGTTTTTGACAAGTTTTAATATTAGCTAATATTATGTTCGAGTGGCAAGAACAATATCTCACGAGTGAGCACAGCGGCCCGATAGCCCCAGGGGGTTATCGCTATGAGTGAAGCGAAGGTGAGCGCGATGAGCGCGTGAGATTTTGGTTTTGCTACCAGAACATAAAATTCATATCTGAGCCAATGTGTAATGTTCTTTTTGCACGTTATATGTGACACTCCGCAAGCAGAAGTTGGACACATTCATAACACCCAGCTATTTTAGCGGAGCTCCTCCGCGCCGAAGGCGCGTGAGCGGAGCCCCATACCTTAGAAAATTTGTTAACTCATCGATCTCAAATATTTTGGTTGTCACGTGACTGTCCATATGTCAAGCCCCATTCCTTGAAAAATAAGAGAGTAGCACCATTACCATAGGTACAGATTTGATATTGGACATCCATGTTATGATTTATTGACCGCTGCCAAAACAAGGTATCGGCTGACCAGTATCACGTGACCATATAGTGAGCTGAGGTCAACAGCTTATCGAGGTCGCGTGTTTTTCGCTGACTAGGTACTGGGTTTTCGATAGGGATCGCGGGCTCAGGCCATGTCATTAATCTGGGGGAGAGGGACAGTACATGCAAAGGCAAAAGTTTGGCGCAAATTAAACCCTGACGCGTTGTTGAATCATTTTTTCTCCGTTTAAACAAAAGTTAGGAGTGAAATGACCTTTTAAGAAAGGACATCACCCTGCCTGACCGTAAAATACCCATCCAGCCATGCATGCCTTTATTATTCACTGAGCTCTTTTATCAGCTTGTATCCGATAGGCAAAGACTTTTAAAAGTACGGATCTCAGAGAATTGAACGTTTTTTCTCTTTTGTTTTGAAAAGATTAAATAATGGACTTAAAAAAAAATCTATAACTGATGCAAGGTCTGGCATTTTTTTCATAGCACATTTCTCAAAGCAAGATTAGCCTGTCAATAAAAACTACATTTCATGTGCATATAGGTAGCGTTAAATTTGCTCATCAATTCAAGGAGTCCCCTTGTAGTCCATTGGTTACAATTTCGAGCTTCGGTTCGGAAGGGCATGGCGTTCAGCCCCCGCAGGGGGACTGAGAAATTTTTTTTTCGTTTTTTTTTTTTTTTTTTCTTGAACGTTATTTTTGTTTTGTTTTGAAAAGATTAAATAATAGACTTAAAAAAACTATGTAATTTATGCAAGGTCTGTCATTTGTTTCATAGCACGTTTCCCAAAGCAAGATTAGCCTGTTAATAAAAACTACATTTCATGTATATCAGTAGGTATCGTTGAATTTGCTACCCAATTTAAGGAGTCTCACTGCAGCCTTGTGGTTACATTTCCGAGCTTCGGTTTGGAAGGGCATGGCGTTCAGCCCCCGCAGGTGGTCTCCTTTCTTCGGGGTACTATGAGGCAAGGAGCAGGTGATTCCACATCCAAGGGGAAGGTCTGCACGGTCTGGATTCTAGTCCGCGGTAGTAGATTCTATTGAATGCCGTTTCAAACTGTTTTGAAATTATTTTTTGGGAACATTTCGTTAGAGCGGATTTATCGGTGAGGGTATACCTGTAGATTTGAGGCCAGCTTGGTCTGAATTTGAACATTTTGGTCCGAAAAATGTTTGCATATTCCGCTCAGCATAAGACTATATTTGTACTCTCGGTATTGGACTGGAACTAGCTTGCAACCGAGGGAAGTCTTTTGAAATGCAAATGACATTAATCTCTTTTTAATGATATTCCGCCGCATGAACGTCCATTGTAAGCTAGTTCCAGTCCAATACCGGGAATACGAGAGTGTGGAACTTATTTCTAGCTTTAGCTAACTTTTTTATTTTTTCTAGTTCACGTGTCTCTAATCTGAACCGAGGCACTTGTTGGGTAAGGCCTTGTCTGAATATAGTGTACATCGATTTACATGTAAGGATCAGGTTTGAAAAAGAGTAGGGAAAATAGCGTTGTTTGGTTTTAAAGTGTCGACAAGCCGCACAACCCCCACCCAGGTTCGTGGAACACCCACTTCCGGAAGATAGTAATAATAATAATAATAATAATAATAATAATAATAATAATAATAATCACTTTATTTAAGTGTCCATGTATTTAGCACTAAATAAATGTGCTAATTGGGGACACTTTAAATAAATAAACAAATATTTCAAATATAACATAAACTATTAAGAATCCCAACTGGTGGGTGGCTGACCAGTTGGCTATTTACACAACGCGGCCGAGGAGTTGAACTCGGGGCTAGTCGACTTTGTTAGCGTGAGATGGCAAACGCCATTACAACGAGGTTGGAGAGATTTAGCAGTGCGATAGAATTCTTCGTTCTTGTAGCTTTCTTCAATTCAGGGTAAGCCACGAGAGGAATTATCGCGCGTTTTGCCCTCGCGTGCTAACAAATTCAAGTTGTTATTATTTGTAAAAATGCCTAATGGCTGACTATCTAAAGATCATCTAACTACCTATAAATTTGCTGCCAAGAGGTACGAAGAGGGAGGTTCGGTCTGGTCACGACAGACTTCAACTAAAATATCAATCGTGAAGGCATGAATGAAAGTAGATGAAAACAACCCTGGGGAGAGGTTCTCCCTCAAGCCTACCTGGGACAACGTTACGGAATATGTGAGCATCTATCGTCGAATCATAATCTGTCTCAGGCATTGACCGCCGGCTTGCCTGCGAAGTTGAGCTGAGTTCAACTTCGTACGCAAGCCGGTGATTGTCGGCGATGAAAATATTTTATGTGAACATCATTTGCGGACGCAAAGACGATTCCATCCATATTTAAGGGTGGAATGGTTGAGGATTGCGCCCATTCGATCTGCATTTCGCGCAAATTTCAGTGACTTGTCGGCGACCCATCGCAGATGCGCAGGGGACCCACTGGAACAGATCGCCGAACATTTTCAGTTGCAGCCGGCGACTACGTCGCAGGTAGATCTGCGGGATATATATGAGAACCAGGCTTTATATGGGTTATATGGGTATATGCGTCCGCAAAAGGTATATGGTTTTTCAGCCGTTTTGGTCATAAATAGGGTATCAAATATGGATTACGGGCGAATATTGTCGCGACACCAACTCGCGCGGGTAACGCGCGAGATGAGTGAACGCTCCCAGCATGCTTTGCAACAACAGTTCGGCCATGTTGTTGAACCGCGAAAGTTGAACGAGGCGGAAAAAAGGCGGACTAACAGGTTAATTTGTTCTTATTCGCTGTGTATTTAGTACCTTTACTTGTAGTGCTTTCATGCTTGTTCGTATTGAGGACTTTCTCCTTATCAGTGAACCTGTTGTATATTCAGGGAAGAACTTCGCTTGGAGCTGGATAGCTTTGTTGGCGAGCGATTGAACTCGGATCGCAGGTACACTGTAAGCTTTTTGGACAAACAACATATATTTGATTTATTTACATTGTTAACTGTAGTAATATGTATTTCTTCCCCTTTTGATCGGGTTCCAGCTTGCTTCTAAGTCTTCCCTCAGCTTGAAACATCATCATGTATGTCCCCCCGCCGTATATGTATTTTCGTGAGTGTTGCCTCCCTCCCCCCCCAACCGGCGGTATCTTTAGTATTCTCGCGAGTGTTGCCCCCCCCCCCCCCACACAGAAGACAAGATCAGCAAAATAGAATATCTACATATCTGCCTTAGAAGGTGAATAATTTTATCTCAGATGAATTATTTGTCTTTGTTTAACCATAACGAGGTTTTTTAGAGTAATAATTTATTATTTATCTGGAGTGAGACAACACCTGGCAATTAAGCTTATGTGTAAACTGCTATATGTTTTGGAAATTAATTTAATTGAAATGCTTTTACTTGTAATGTACATATTTGTATCAGTCAATTTGAAACCACTTCATCCCCTCCCTATGCCCACAGGGGTGGGGATACTCCCAGAAAAATTGGGTGGGGGCACTTCTGAAAGGTAAAGCTTGCAAGCAATATTACCATTTCAGCCAATTTTTTATCAAGATAGAATAAATTTTGCCAACTACCATATGTATTCTACTTGTTTTCTCTAGGATTTTTCTTGATGCTGATTTATTATCTGATATTTTTTGCGTGAGTTGTCTGTAGTTGCCAACTGCCAAATGAATGATTTCTTATCCAAAATTAACATCTGCTTAAGAGCAAATTCCCACGAAAATCAAACAAAATCAAACTTCTTCGGCAAGGCTAGAAAACTCAAATTCGCTCGTCTTTTGCATATAGCTAGCCCCTAACAAGAGTGCAAACAGGCTGTAGTTTTTTTCCTTGAAATACAGTAGTTTTGTCTCTCAGAGAAAAGCAACGTTTACGATTTAACTTTCAGACTCAATTTCATGCAATTTAGCGAGTCCCAACTGGGCTGAAAATCGACCATTTTCATTCAATTCGCATTTCGCAACTATTGAGCGCAGAAAAGTTGTAATACAACCAGCTTATTGCAGAACTATTCCTTGTCTAAAAAAGGATGATTTCAAGAATAATGGATTAATCTAATTATTTAACGGTAAACAAAACCAGAGTGTTCTCCAATATTGAGTTAGTCAGTCAGTGAAAAGAATTGTCATTTTGACCATGTACCATGTATTGGAATTCCAAAAGATTTTAGATTCTAACTGTACTAGGATAGGTGTTTCAATATATGTAAAGTTCAGTTTGGGCAAATGATTAGGCACTCGTCAAAAAATTATTCAAAATCGTTCACAAAAGACACAAAATCACGCCAGCAGCTTCCGAGTGCGTGACCAAAAGTATTAACATCGTATCAGCATTTTACTTTAGCTCGAAATGTCAGCATTACCAAGCAGTATAAATGACATACACATAATAATAGCATGTTGAGCTACCTCGGTTTGTAATATCCTGAATCTTGCAAACTGATTCTTTCCCTGCATATAATTTTCAGTGGCGTTCTTGTCAGTACTCATATGATATCCGACTTTGAAGAAAAACAAGTTCCATGTACAGTATGTATCATCTATTTGTGTTTATTTTTCCAAGCAAAGACAATCTTCATAGTTCCCAACAACCTAAAGAGTTGGACACTTTTGCAAGTTTATCTGCATAGTTTGCCTCCAAAGCTTCTTCCGGGTTTGTAGAAAACCAGACATCTAGTGCTTTTCCTTTGTCTTTAATCCACTTTAAGTTTTTTTCAGGGCGTAGTTTGTCACCTCTATCTTTATAGGCCCTGATCCAAAGAACTTCTGTTTTTCTGTTGTTTAATCTTAGGCCTGAAACCTTACTAAAATTCTCCAGAACTTGTAAAGCAGATATCCGAGATTCCTTTGAGCTGTCGAGAATAAGGGTTTTATCATCGGCATATTGGCTAGCTTTAATTTAATTTTTGGATACCATTATTCCTTTTATGGTTTCATTTTTCCGAATTTTTTAGGAAGAACTTTGACCCCAAGAATGAAGAGGTAGGCGAAAGGGGGCAGCCCTGCCTAACTCCTCTTTCAAGTTTAAAAAAAACAATCAGTGGACCACCCATTGTTTAGAACGCAGCTCTTTATGTTGTTATAACAGATAATTATTAATCCATTTGATCATTGAGGGACCAAAGTTAAACTGTGGAAAGGTTTTTTTAATTAAGGCCCACTCCACATTATCAAAGGCTTTCTCAAAGTCTAAAAAAAGTAATGATTCAGGAATGTTTTTAGCCTCCGCAAAATTGATGACTCCATCAATTAGTCTAATGTTATCTCCAATAAAGTGGCCTTTCATAAATCCAGTTTGGTCGCTATTTACCAGCTATGGTAGTACTTTCTTGAGGTGGTTAGCAAGAGCTTTGGCCACAATCTTATGGTCGCAATTAAGTAAGGTAATTGGGCACCAGTTTTTAATAAGAAATGGTTCTGCATCTTTTTTTGGAATGAGTTTAAATTATTCCTTGTCTTTGAGTCACTGAGAACTGCCCCTTTTGGTACACGTAGTTGATTGAGGTTACCAAGTAGTCAGAGATGTCGTTCCAAAAGATTTTTTTTTTTTACAGGAATAACCTCTGAACCTGGTGTTTTTTCTGGTTCCATACTTTTCAATGCTTGTAGACACTCTGATTTGCTTAGCAAGCCTTCACAACTTTCTTTTTCATCTGCGTTTAGGATATCTGTGTCCTCAAAAAAATTAAAATTATTTTGTCTGCTTGTCTGCCTTCAGCTGTAAATGTTAATGTAACCCTTGATAACAAAATGTGTTCATTCATTTGGTAATTTTTTTATTAACACTTAAAAATTTTCCCTTGTGATAGGGTAAATTGCAACACATTTCACAAATCAGTGACCTGACAGAGAAATAAATGACAGAGAAATAAATGTAACCAAAGAGATGAAGGAGTAAATTGCTGGCACCTCACTCTGAATAATTAGTGATCTTATTAATTGCAGTGGTGGATCTAGGGGAGGGGCCTGGGGGGCCTAGGCCTCCCATATTTTGGGCAAAAAAAGAAGAAATCACAGGAGGAAGAAAAGCCAGCAGGGTAAGCAAAACAAACCTCCTCCCCCCTTAGCTCAAGGTCTGGATCCGCCACTGAATTGTCACCGTATATTTATTTTCCATCAGTGATCACATGTGATACATGTAGCCGACTACAGTGGGTGGCCCAACTGTGAAAACTTGCATCGACTTGCATGCAAATTTGATCTTGACCAAAGTGAGCACAAGTCATTGCAGGTCAGCGCAAATGCACTCAAGGCCTGGCCAAACAAATTCGCAAGTAGACCCAAGTTTTGAGCTTGCCTCTACTTGTGGGTCTGTTTGGCCAGGGCTTTGCTTTTAGAATGTACTTTCATAGGGGTATCATTACCTCATATGCACAAAATGTTATAATAAGCTTAATATTTGGCCAATTCATTTTAAATTTGGACTTCAAAAGGATCTTTGAGAGATCTTCACAATGGAAGCATAACATCATACCCCCCTCCTGAATCAGACTTGATTAACCACCCCTCAAGTTTTTGAAACTTGTTTGCTTTACAAGTTTACGGTCAAGTGAATATCTGATAAAAATCTGCACACCCAGAGCGGCAAATTAAGCTATTGTTTAAGGGTATACCCAATATATACAAGGAATACAGTATTTTTGCATGATTTGCAGACTCCTCAATTCAATTTGTGACATCTTGTATGTCTGTTTTGGTGATTTAGGACATATCCCAAATAATACCTTTCAACTGCTTTCATTTTAGAAAAATAAGATTTTTCTCCAGGGCTTAAAAAGGGTTGAGGGTTAAGTTAATCATTTTGTATAGGTTATAGTGACTACATATATGTACATGTTAAATAAATCTTGCACATAACTCAAATTATTCTTAATCCCGTGGTTATTGCCATTTCGTCATGTTAGTCTAGTACAGTGGAACACTACCTTACGGTCACCTTGTTATTATGCCACATTTTTTTTGTCCTGGTAAAACGCCCATACATTTTTCTCAGAGAAAAACCCTGTAAATGCGTCCAGCGCTTTAATACGGCCAACTGCCACATTTTGAAATCCCAGCCTGTACATGTATAATCCTTTACAATCTTGCCCTGTTTAAATGGCCACTCGGCCAGTTATGTAGTAATGGTTTAAACCTAAGAGCATCAGTAGTTTGTATAGTGTGATTGTCTGAGTGAGGGTTATGTTCATCTTTCCAATCTAAATATTGTATGAACTGATTGAAGTTTCAATTTTTTTAAAAATTTTATCTGCATTCCAGATGTTTATAAAAGAACAGTGGTTTAGAAGTACAATTGTGATCTTAATATCTGTTACTTCTGTTAAAATGCCACTCAATTTAGACCAGTCATGAAATTTGACCCTACCCCATTAATTTAGTCAACCTGTTAATACGGCCAAATTTTCATGGCCCACTGGTGACCATATTAATGGGGTTCCATTATAGGTTCCTGGTATCCATTTATAATCCTTGGTGAAGTAAGTTACTGTTTGAGTGAAGTGCTGTGTTCAAGATCATAACTCAAAGACTTTGGGAAGGCTTCTTAATCTGGGGACCATTTCACCTGGTGTTATGCCACTAAACCATAAACATTTGTACAGTATCTAAATTTTACTATTTCTTCTTTTGGACAGCTGAAGACAAATACCTGAGGACATGACAGGAGGAGGATATTATTCACAAGCTTATTCTAGAATAGTGATTTTTGTTTTTTTGCAATCCAGGACCAGGTAAACACATGTGTTCTCATGCAATGATCAAATCAAAGCTTAACCTGGTTCCTTCAGGGGAATCCCGCAAGGGCATCCTTACAGGGTACCCAAGTCATCACATTCTACAGCAGAAAAAGAATTGAAATGCCCCACTTTTTTTTTCCTTTTTTAATTAATGCACTATTATTATAGGAATCAAAACAGTCAGGGAAATTTTCGTCTTTCAGAATCAGGGAAAGTTTAGGGAATAAATGGAGAAAATGGGAAGGTTCCCTTTTGTACTGTACCTTTGAAACAAAAATAACTAAACCAAACTACTGAACTAACTCCATTCAAATTAAAACCTATAGCACAACACACTTACAATAAGTGACCACCAAACTAACGAAGAACAGACACTACTCAAATTATACCAACAACTACAGTACTTGCCCCTACAGTAGTCACTACGGTATTTCTTGGCCTCAACAGAACTCATACGATGTTCTTCAACCAGCCTCAACACAACTTTACCATAACTGATCAGTCACTGATTACTACCTTTTCATAATGGCTTGACAGGTTCTCAAAGTATCAGTGCTTTCACACTAGACAAACTACTTAATGATACTTGTCCGCTTTTTTTCTTTGTGGTTGGCAACTTGACAGCTGTTCCTTTGGGCACCTCAGAATGGGACATACTGTAGTGTATTCCTCAACCCCCCACCCCCACTCTCCAACCTCTTCATGATTCACTATTATTTCCCAGGGTTTCCCAGGTTAAGGATTAGTTTTGAGTTGATCATTGCATTCCTTGATGTAAACCAAGTTCTGCTTTAATTTTGAAATACCACAGACATGTAAGTAATTTAAAATGCTTTCACTGACTCAGTAAGTAGATTAGTTTTAAAGTGGATAACATTTCATTTGGTTATATTTTATGTTTTTACTGTATTTCCTCTTTGAAACCCTGTTGGACTTCATGATTTTTTGCCCATACATGTATGTAAGAAGGGGAAGCTGTTTGGAGGAAGGGCTTAAAAGTAACATTAAATATTAAAACTGCAATTTGCAGGTTGAAAAGGAGATTTGGAAAGACTTCCTTATTAGAATGGAGACTCGATATAATCAATACTTCCAATTCAAAGTTCCTGGATTGTACAAAACAATTATTAGATGATCTGTATAAATTTGTCGTTGACACCACCAGGAAATTCTGTCCTTTTTGACCTCAACTGGAAGGGCTCAGAAATTTATGGCTGAAAGAGTGCTGAGCTGTTGTTTCACTGCTACACTGTAATATGATCACCCACCATATGGATCAAAACAGAAAAAAGAAAGAGATTGGGGCTAATTATAAGTGATACTGGATAGAAAGAGTTGAAAGGAAATTCGGACTAAAATTCATCATTTAACACCCCCCTCACCCTTCCTTCTCCCCTTCCAAAAATTTCAAGCAAACTGCAATTTTCATCGTTTCTGAAGATTTGAAAGGAAAATTGTACTGGGCCAGGGGTTGGGTTGGTGTCCTTATACAGATGGGCCTAAGGATCAGTAGAAGAAATTGTCCTGTGATGATGTTCTGAGAAATACGTGTACATGTACCCCTGATTGGTTTCACATTCTAGACAACACCCTGCTATTTAGATCATTATAATCAAAAATAGATTGGCATGGGTTTAATAAGGGGGAGGGAAGAGTCTTGCCAGTTCATAGGTGCATGTAACAAAGTCCATCTGGGGTTATGTACATTGTATGCTTTCTTGCAGGCCTTCAGAAAAAAACTACAAAACTCCTATTTCTTATAGTTGAAGGGTTGCGGATAAACTTTAAGGCAGGTTGTCAAGAAGGAATTCCGTGGATGGGTCAATAAATCTTTGACAGAGCTGGAGAGAATATTTTTTTATTTTGGCGGGAGGGGGGGAGAGGGAGGGGGAGGTGGGGCTGGAGGGTATAATTCTGCTTCTATCCCTGATAGGGGTACTGAACAACAAGTAAAAATAAATGGGCACGTTGGACTCTTTACAGAGGGAAGGGGCCAATTGAGGAAATACAGTAATTTTTCAGGAGAGAGAGAACACTTCTGAATGTAGATGACCTATCATTTCATTCATTCTTGTTCTACACGTGCATGTATATTTTAAAATATTTCTGCAGTCCAGTTGTAACTAGTGAAAAATGAAACTAGGCATCAGAAGTGAAGAGATGTTTTGCAACTTAAAAAACGTCACTCCAAAAAGCTTACTTTTTTTGTCTTCGCCTATAGCAGGTAAACATTCAGGTTTTTTCTTTCACTGAAGTTTCAGCCTCTGAAGTGCCTGCTATCCTGAAGAAATTTGTCTCGAAAGAAGCGACTTCAGAGGCCGCCATTTTGAAACTGTACTTGGCAGCCAGGCCGTGTTTATGTAACGTCATTCCGTCCGACTTGAAGTTGGCGGGAAGGAGAAAATCTGCAACTGACTTGCATCAAAATGTTTTTTTCCAAGCGATTATCCACTTCACTATCTTCAATGCTGTCATTTCCGAGTCTGGAGCATGTTTGGCTCAAAATAACAGGGAGTTTACGAAACCACGACGGCAACGGCAATGGGAACGTCACTGAACAAAAGAATTAATGACCAGAACAATGGCTGTGCTCGTGCGTTATAATTCTTGGTACATTTCTTTGCCGTCCTTTGCAAGACAACAACGTGAAAGGACCAAATTTTGCGTTGTCTGGAAAACTTGAACCACGACGGCTAATATTTTAAATTTATATTTCCAGTTTATCGCTGTGTTCCGGATTTAGTTTTGCGATAGTTTTGACAGTGATAAACAAAGTAAATAACTTTAGAGTATCGCGAGAGTCGTAGGTAAAATATAAATCCATTTTTTAATCGACGTTGTCCTCGGCGTCGCCGTCGTGGTTTCGCAAACTCCCCAGTATGGCTCAAGAGCAGCCATAACCTAGAGTGGTAGTTTAAAGGCTTGTCGGAAGCCATTTGGACAAAATCTCTTGGACGGAATGATGCAACGGAAATGCAGCTTGGCTGCTGAGTACTGTTCAAATTGGGGTAACCGTGTCAAATTTTGGGCTTCTTTGCAGACGATTTTCATAAGGGAAACCTGCACTTCAGAGGCTGAAACTTCGGTGAGTGGCTAAACTTAGTGCGAGGTTTTTATTAGCATTGACAAAAAATATACGTGACCGCCTCCTTTAACCATTTCAAAACAACAAGAGACTTCATTTTGTAGTCCAATGAATTTTTTTGGACATGCTGAACAAAAACTCTGCTGTTGTGGCCACAGTGTCTTGATAAATTAATCGCTAAGTAACTGCTAAATTAATTGCTAAGTAACTGCTGAATGGAAGACTCCTTATCAAAACATGTGAAGGACTGATTGATTTTAGCAGTGGTTGTTACAGTCTGTAATCTTTTTTGAAGAATTCTTTGTTTATGTTTATTCACATTATTATTCACATTCTTCTCTGAGGTATTATCCACTTTCAACAAATTTATTTAGAATGCATGTTATTGTTTGGGAAGTCTGTTAGTTTTCATTTGACCTCTGTTTGGCTATGCATGTCTGTGGTATTTGTAGTTACTGTACAGTGGCCCATTGATAAAAATATGACTCCACCATTCAGTTTATTTATTAACACTTATCCCTTCAGCATGAGTTTGAAAACAATACATTTTACAAGTTACCCAAATGTGCAAAATACTTGGAAAATATGACGACTGGCAATGAAAAAGTTTGAAATATTTTGCTTTGTTCAATCTGTTAATCACCAGTTAAGTGCAATGTGCAAGTGTTAAAATGAGTTGTTGATGAATTAAAAAAAATAGTAGTGACTGCACTTTGGTATTCAAAAGTTATACAGGGCAGGGGGACGAGTGTTTTCAAGTTCCAAGATGTTAATTGTGTATCACCTCAATAAAAGAGACTTCGTTTCGATTTCTACTGAGTCCAATTACTTTGACAATAAGGCTTTATCAAAACGACTTATTGATCAGTAGAAAATGGTGATTCCACTTTGCTATTCAGTGGTTTTATCCTTGGTTTTTTATGGAGTTCAAAAACGTCTTGCGAGTTTTAAAAAAGATTTAATTTTCATTTCTTCCCAACTCTCATTACTTTGACTATGCAGATTTATTACAATGCATTATTGATGAATTTAAAAATCAAAATTGGGATTTCACTGTGTGATTCAGATATTTTATTTCTTTTTGAAACTAAACCCTCTTAACTTTGTTTGAACTTTTGCTGAAGTGATAACTACAAAATAAATGTCAATTACCTGTTCTATTTATTAATCCCTTTGAAATTAGGTTATGAAGTCTTGGTTGTTTTATGGTCCAGAACTCGCGGAAAATCTATGAAAATAATTACACCCCATTAGAGAGTGAAGTCTCTTGACAAAACAATATGGGCCATTGTAAAGTTTGTGATATGAGGGTACAAGGAAATCGCTGCTGAAATGCAATGTATGTTAGAAAGCTCTCACAACCACAAAGACGCACTACTTGAGGATATAGCTGTCTACGTTTTGATACAATATAATCGCGAAGTCATATTTACAGATTCTCTTGAAATATTGCAAAATTCTATACTATAAATTTACACTTACCGAGAAAAAAATTAAAAGGCACTTAATTTTTTGAGGATTTAGCCGTCTCTAAACTTGGATACAGTTTAATTTGTAATTCATGTTAAGGATTTTCTTGAAATAGTTGAAACTTCTTAAAATTATTTGAAAATTTACAATTACTAAGAAAGTTAAAAACATGCATTTAATTTTCTTGAGGATGTAGCCGTCTCCAAAGCTTGATACTATTTTAATCTTTAATTCATATTTTACAAAATTAATTGTCTTGAATCATTGCAAAATTCTTAAAATTATTTGGAAATTTACTATCACAATTTGAAGCTGCATTAAATTATCCAGTCGTTGTTTTTGTAATCCCGTTTATAGTGCGTCTTTGTGTTTAATACCTCATTTCATTGTTCTATTTGTGAGGAACAAAATGTGCTTAGTTGCTCAGTTGGGAAAATGGCTTTTCCGGATTATTGTATTTTTCGGGACCAACGCTTTTGACATCAACATCGGGCAAAAAAGTCATTGTCGCGTTCCGCGCGTTTTTAAAGAATTTTCTTTTACATGCTGAAATTTTATCGCAGGGTTTGTTGTTATTTTCAAGGAGCTACAGTGAATTACAGGTTCATCTCACTTAAATTCGAGGGGATTTTCAATCACGCTTGCTTCTATTAAATTAGGACAGCCTAATTGGAGTTTTTGATGTTAGCCATTTTTACGCCTGAGAATTGTCCAGATTTCTGTCACCAAATTATAGCGTGACATGCGTCACGCTTACGTTAAGACGTTCTTTGACAGTTACGCAAAGTGTGAATAGGGAAGGGCCAACTTATGTCAAAGTCGACTTCTTGAGCAACTAAGTACAGTTTGCAACTCGCAAATACTACAGCGAAAACACGATAGAAGCACAATGAGAGTTTTATGGCAGCATTGTTTTAAGTAGTGGTTTTCTTAAAAGCAGAACTTGGTTTGTGGTCCTCTTATTCAGTGTAATCTCTTACGCAAGTAATCTCTTAATGTTTTCGATGGCGGCGTGACAAGTGCGTTGTAGGAAACATTGGGTCATTTATCATACCGTGCAACGGATAGTATTTATGCGAAACAGTTGCTACAGCGATTGGAGAAAGTTGGAACTTAGTTCTACTTTCTGGAACCATTGAAGCGACTTGTTCTGCAAACGTTTTGTCCGTTGCGCGTTGTGTTACACGGCTCGATGTTTCATTAACTTGTCGCGCCGTTTTCGAGAAGATTGCGGGACGAGTTGCGTGACAGATTACGCTGTGTATCGGGACTAGTCATGGACGCAAGTGTTTACCTGGTTAGTTAAGATGGACTGCTGGTAAAAACGACAACACACAATACTGTCTCTTTGTTTCTTTATTTGCGTTTTTATTGTGTTAAAAAAAAAAAATTAAAAAATCTAGCCGATCTTGTCCCTGCTTGTCGGGTTGCTTTCACTCTACCCTGAGTTTCAGTGTTTCTTCTGTTCCTCATTAATATTCCAACTTTAAAATCCTGGTTTGTTTATCTGCTCCGCCATCTTTGATTGCGACACTTGACCACTTTAATGATATGGCCGTTTGCTCTCAAGTGGAGATGGCATAATGAGAGAAGTGAGAGTTTGCTCCCCATGCCTCCTCGGTTTCACTCAACTACGTCATAATACCACACCATTTGAATTAGCATTTTTATTAGTTTTGAGAGCCGTAAGTAAATTAAGGCCGAAATAGTAAAATTTAAGGTGTGTGTTCCAAGCACTGTATCTAGAAATTTCCGTTGGAGGGTCAAGGAAAACTGGAGCGCTAAAGTACAAGTCATCTTTAGTAATTTCCATGGATGCCAAGAAAAGAATCCAACGTAAAAAATCATTGATCTGACTTGCCGACCAAACCTCCTGCCGACTGTCCTCTCACAAACTTTACCAAAAGAACACAAGTCACTTGAAACTCTACGTCCAAGCTGATACAAGTTTAGGAATTTTCGCCTATGTTTAAATAAGATCAAAGTTAAAGCGATGAAAGATTAGTAATTTGTTTTCAGGTTTAAGCGTATTTTGCTAAAGGAAATAAATACTAATGCGAAAGCAAACGGGCGATTTTCGTCCGTTCATATCACCTAGAATTGCGTTAACTTTGTTTTGATATTTAATTTCAGTTATTTAAAGTCGATCGAGTCTAATTTGTACAAAAAATCCAAACATTTTTCGAAAGAATCGTAGTTTAAATATTCATAGTAAATCTTATTAATTAAATATTCACAGTTAAAATCGTCTTAAAAAAGGCAAACACGGTTGAATTTTGAAATTTATTTGTGCTTTTGTCGTTGTTAATCTTGGCTTTGAATAACATTAAACAACGAAGTATCCTCGGACAGGGCAGTTAGTCGGATGAGTCGACGTAAACCGAGCGGCAAAAACGACCCGACGAAAGGTTTTACCGCTCGGTTTACTTCGTCTCGTCACGATTAACTGCCGCTGCATTCCCGAGGATAACAACGAAGTTGAGCAAGTATTAGAAATTAACAAAAACGACGAGAAACGTTTTCTAGGTTTAGTTTGTTTAAAACGTACAGATGAACAATTGGCCTACGAAATTAACAAAAAAACACACGAAATATATGCTTGGTTTTATAAGTTGAATTTATAGTTTTGGAATGCAATATTCATAATTAGCTTACAGTTTTGTACTTAGTCAAAAAATAAAGTTTCCGCGGTAAATCTCAGGTTTTGGAAATTAAAATGAGCAATTGGCTTAAGTTTAGTGGAAATAAATTAAATACCAATTTCAAGATTAAGTAAATTAAAGAGGACAAGATAAACAGCCGTACAAAATTCATATCGAACTATGGATATGTTTGGTTACAAAAAAAGTTTACGAGGTTAGTTAAACGTTTTGGAAGTAAAAATGAACAATTGGCCTACACTTTGAACTTTGATCACGGAAATGTAACTATATGTTTAGTAGCTAAGGGTGCGTTCCTTTGGGGTGATCTGGATCAGAATCAGTGAGCCAAGATCACTCGGATCATGGTGCATCAAAGGAACCGATGAATCCGTAACAAGAGTGGATTCATGGCTCCTCTGATGCACCATGATCCACGTGATCTTGGATCACTGATCCTAATCCAGATCACCCCAAAGAAACGCACCCTAAGATTAAAATTTTCCAAAAAGAAGCCTCCTTCATAGGCGTTATTTGTATCGTCACGCAACACTCCTAGAAGATGTGTTGCGTGACCACTCAAGTAACGCCAGCGCGGGACACTGCTTTTGAGTTCTTTTAGGTTAACTAATTCCTGGAGTTAGAAGAAAAAGCCAAAGTTGTAATTCCAGATAACTTTAATTTATATTTTAAGTGGTTAATGTTCTTAATTTTTCTTTGAACTGTGGACTGATAGTGTTAATAAATTCTGTTCTTAAGATAATTGTGACTAATTTATCTTTATTCGATACCTAATTTGTTTTTATCTTCAGAATTTAGACGAAAAGAAAATTATTTTTTTTAATTAAGAAAAGCCCTAAACGAGAATCAGCTCTTTCAGACGAATCCCAGATGACTATCAGCTCAATCTAGTGTCGCTTGTGAAATTCCAGTCAAGCCAGATCAGTGACCTTCATTGTTCAAAACTAACCCCAACATCCTGGAAATGTACTACCCATGACCTGCACTAAAGCACTACTGTTTTACGTCCTCAAGAACAGAAAAATTTTAGAAACACTGATTGAAAACAAACATCTTTCAAGCCAATTGGAATAAAGGTGTGGTTTTCTGACGTAGTCAAGTAAAGCCAAAAAGACATGAAAAGCAAACCCTCACCGTCCCCCATGATGCCTTCTCCACTTGAGAGCAAACGACCACACCATCAAAGTGTCCAAGTGCCTCCATCAAAAATGAGCAGAACAAATAAACTCATCAGGATTTCTCAGTTGGAATATTGCAGAGGAACGTCAAAAACACCGTCCTCAGAGCAAGAGTTTCCACAACCCTGCAGGGACATCGATCGGCTAGATTTAAATCTGACCATTTGAGTTGTGTGCGGGTGTATGGGCCATCTCAATTCCTGAAAATAATCTGAAATATACTAAGTTCAGTGGAAAATATCAAATCCACAAAGAAAAAACTAACAAGCTCATTAGCACAGTAAAAAAAAAAACTATTCACTTGAGTTAAAAAAAAAATTATACCCTAACTAACTAGTTCTGCTATTGAATTGTACTTAAGTAGTAATAATACTTAGACATACTCAATCTGCCTTAGTTAACACTTTTTGGAGAAAAGTAAGATTAAAATGCCCGATTCCCTAAGTGGTTTTGAACTAGTGAAAACTACTGCATCGAAACCCTAACGAGAATCACCATAAGGGTTAATATTCTCTCTGTTATACATGTACCGTGTGTACTATGATACCAATATTATGACTGGCTTGGAACGCCCACTAGATCTGAAGGGTCTGTTCTACACCCCTGTTCTTCTGACTATACCCACGTTTGGCCTATCTTTATCACGTTAGTGACAATGCTAATGTAAAGACCTTATGACACCAAAATTTGTAGTGTTTTCTTAGCTGAGTTAATTAGTAATTGTTTACTTCTGTGCTAATGAGCTTGCTGTGGCACCTTTAAACAAAGGAGGCAAAGAAATTATCTTAGAAAAAAAATTGTTTTCTAAAAACTGATCGAGTAAGAAATAAACACTTTGTATGACAATAAATGCATGTTAGTTATATAAATTTGTGAAATCCTACAGATTGATGTAGCATTGATTTCATAATTTCTTAATCCTACAATTGAATATACTTTAAATGCATTATTTTGGAAAACGTAGCTCAGAATTTTTTGTAATACTGATCGAGTAATAAATAATAATATTGTGTAACTATTAACGCTTCAGTAAATTGAATAAATTTGTGAAAACCAGAAGATTGGTATAACATTCAATTAATAATTTCTTGATCAGCCAATCAAATTTACTTGCATTACCACAAAAGGGTAGTTTTAGGAAGCTTCCTTTGTTCAAAGGTGATAAAAAAACAATGCCATAGTTTCAAGCAACATCATGCCATTGATCTGAGCAAAACAAAAAAAAAAGTCAGTGACAAAAATGAAAATGTTGCTCACCCAAAGAAAATAATTGTGATCAATGAGAACTGAATAAGCCAATCGTTTTAGAGCACGATGCATGTTAAAACTACAAAAAAAAAAAACACAAGTACAATATTTTCTTGAATACAAGTTTCCTATTGAGCAGCTACTTTCCCAAAACAAGTTTATTTGGATTAGAAAAATTATTTATTTTATTTTTGAAAGTAAATACAGGAAAAAATTTTCTCAAGAAAGCAAATAGCTCAGCATTTTGGCAACGGTATTTTAAGTACAACATACATATATATTTTTTTCAAAATCAGACAAAAATGAAGAGAACCTTAAAAGGCTTCTTATGTTGATGTTGGCAAAAGATATTGTTTTTCAACTCCAAACTCAATTTACCATTTCCGAAGAAAACCAATGGAAGTGAACAGATTCCACCATAAAGCTGCTCAATAGGAATCTTGTGAGAAGGAGAAACTAAGTTTTCATGAGCAAATAAGTGGCCTCTGTAAAATCAAATACTGTAATGGTTATATCCTGCTGTCTGACTTCTTTAGTGGTACACCAAAATGCCTGTACCTATTTTAAAAAAGTATAACACCTTACTTCAATTTCTTTTTAGGAGCTGAAATAAATTGTCATTAGAACTCGATAGGAATATTTTTAGCTTTGCATTTAAGAGCATCCTAGAATTTAAAAATGAAAATTTTTGATAAGCACTCAATATGTCTGTACACGAGTAAAAAATAAATAAAATGGTAAATAAGTTTTGACTGTATTTTCTAGTACTGGAGAATTTGGACAAACAATTAAGAATAAAAATTGGCGATAATAATTTTGAATGACCTTTTGATGGCTGATTTATCATTTTCAAATTCGTAAAACTAAAAGTCAGATTCTTGTGAGTTCTTTATATACTAAGAATGCATGTGAAAGTCTTGTTGCATCTGATTAAAAACACTACAATGTGGAATGTAGAGAGTATTAATTAAGAACGAAATAGTTTTGCTTTGATTGAGACGGATTGAGTGTTCAGTTTAGGTTTCTTTTCTTGGATAAAGAGCATTTCATATATTATTTCTAATTGAAATATATTTTGGTCTATTTTCTGCATGGGTTTTTGAAATTTCATTGTCCGTTTCTGAATTTGACAATAATAATTGCGAAAATTTACTTTTTAAGGCAATTTTGAACAAAATGTCGGCTCTTTTTGCTTTATGTCTGTACGCATGAAAATACATTAATGAATACTGAATACTGAATAATGAATTGTATGGAAAATGTGACAAGCAAGCCACTTATTTGCAAATGAACAACACCCACACAACACACTGGTCAGTTCAATACTCTGTTTACATGCCTGCTAGTTACATGTGCATCAAAGAGGTATTGGAATACAATGTTAAAGATCTTCAAATTGTAACTAGATAAATTTAAAGGTTGGTAATTTCTATTTTAGTTAGCTGCATATCCTGGGCTTTTAAACTTAACTATTAATAGAGTTATTGAGTAATTTTTTGATTGATTAAATGATTTGATTGATTGATTGATTGATTGAGTCAGGAATTTCCCTTTACCGACATTGTGTGATTAAAAAAAGAGATATTTGAAAAAGACAGAAAATAAATAAAGCTTCTCCTCAATTTGCTCATAGACTAAAATAACACCTGCAAAGGAGACTGCGAAACCACGTGTGCACATGTAACTAGGAAATTAACAGAGAGTAATAAATTGGTATTACATTGCAAACAAATTAATGTTTACCTCAAGTAATCAAACAATTTTTCATCTCAATTGGCCCACAGCAATGTGTCGCAAATTTGTTAAATTGAAATTTGGAAATATTGGTTTTTCAGGAGTGAGGGAAACCGGAGTACCTGGAGAAAAACCCTCAGGGCAAGGTGCACCGTGCCATCTCTGCTACTGGTAATTTGGAAATATTGGTTTATCAGGAGTGAGGGAAACCGGAGTACCTGGAGAAAAAGCCTCGGGGCAAGGTGCACTGTGCCATCTCTGCTGCCGGTAACCCCAGATACCTTAATTTTCAGCTTATGAAAGTTTGTCATTCAAGGTTTGCTGTCATCCACTGTCCTTGATCTACAGTTGTCAGTCCTTAGTCCTATCCTTGCTCCTTGGTCCTCTGTTCTGAGTCCTCGGTCCTCTGTCCTCTGTTCTGGGTTGTTCTGGGTCCACAGTCCTTGATCCTGTGATCTATGCCTCTAACAACTTGCCTGCAAATCCAATATGTAACTAGTAAGTATTTTGTTTATGAATTTTGCTAAACTTGCATAAAAACAATGTGCAAATAATTCTTTCCTCTTAAAATTTTGCTTCAGAGTCTTAAGAATTTCACAACCTCCTAAAGGATTACCCAAACATTTCTACCCCACCAATACAAACTAATTCTTAAGCAATCAATCAATGTTTTTGCAGCAGAATGTTAGCCTTGAGAAAACAAAATCTCACCGCAAAGTTACAAAACTCAAATCAAAATTCTCGCTTAACCTGGTTTAGCTAAATCAGGCTTTGAACAACCCGGCCCAGAGTTTCGCTTTTTAGTTCTGGGTGTAAAAATAGCTGACATAATACGATGCTCCTGTAACGGCTATAACAGGGTCAATGCAAAATAACCAGTTCGATATTTGCTAACATTTCGCCTTCGATATCACGTCAGGGATGTAATGCTGGCAGCATCCCTTAAAAAAAAAAAACACTGCAACTCTTATTTAAGTACAACCCAAGTTAATAAGGATTGAGTCTATGTCTATTCTTGCAGTCTATGTTTATTCTGTGGAGGCATACAGTTGCCAAAATAATGATCAAGAAGTAAAAATTTCACAATTCGCAGATGATACTGCCATAATAACTAGCAACGAGAACTCTCTTAAATCACATCTCCAAGTCATTGATTGGTTCAGAACTTAACTTAAAATTAAACAAAAAGAAAACTAAGGCAATGTTGTTATAGGCACAATGAAACACAGCCATTCTAAGATACTGGAATTCAAAAGTACGAAGATCCAATTAAAGCATTTGGTACCTTTCTGTCGTATAACCAAAATAAGAATGTTGAACAGAACTTCATGAACAGGATTAGAGCAATGAAAACTATTGATCTACACAGTGTCCATGCTATCTGTCCTGACTTCAGTAATAAAAAATTTCCAAGCAGAGCTCTTTAATTTCTTGTGGGAAAACAAGAACTACAAAATAAAAAGATTGGCTATATGTATCAACCCCTTGCGGAAGGAGGTCTTGCCTTTGTTAACTTTCCTGCAGTACTCAAATCTTTACACTTAGCTTGGATAAGTAGATTTCCGAGTAATTCTTGAGACTCATGGAAAGCTATTTTGGAAATCCTGATTTAATAAGAAAATCTTTTTTATTCAAGATATCCTAAATGCTGATGGGAATTTCGTGACTTTTGAAGAATTTCAGAACAAGTTAAGTATGAAAACAAATTATCTTCATTACTTTCAACTCATGGCTGCCATCCCTTCTCATTTGAAAAAGAAAGCCAGGTCAGCTGAAGTACCTTCACATGAACAGCTACTAAATTCAACTACAGTATCCTTGATAAGTTAATGAAGATGGTGAATTTTTAAGCTCGGTAATGAAATGTGAAGGTGAATTAATCAACATGACACGAGCGTGGGACAAAGAAAAATTCTAAGTTCCCGACAGGAATCGAACCCATGACCTCCCGTCCGGTGTTCAGGGCTGCAAACATTGTTATAAAACGCTTAACAAGAACTCCACAGTGGAGCCAACCGGCATCAAAACCTGGAAAATCAACTTTGCGGTGAATATACAGAATGGAAAAACAAATTTTCATTTATATATCATTCAACAAGAGATAACAAACTAAAGGCAGTTCTCATTCAAGCTGTTAGAGTACATAGAATTCTACATGTAGTAACCAATAAAAGTGTCTGTGAGCCACTGAACTTGGAAAATAAACTATGAAAGGGTGTTATGAGGCATTACTCATTAAGGAACTACTTGTAATGTGAGGGCAGTCTAGCTTTCGAACAAGCCCATAAAGCCTTTTTCCATTCAGGGGTGTGTTGTGATAATTGCAAAATGAAAAAGTTCAATGTTAAGAAACCGTTTGTTACTCAGCTTCCCATAAAGAAGCGGGTAAATTGCACTGACTAATTTATTCTCAGTCAAAATAAATATGATAAGCCTTTTTGCTGCTCAAATTTCTTGCATGCTCATTGTTCATTTATCATAATATTGCTGTATTTAAAACAAAGTTTCATGTCAACATCATTACTCTTTCAGTTATTTTGTTACCGTAGCCTCTACATGGGCGAAGCAGAAACAATTGAAATCACAAAAAATAAACATTTGGAGTAATATCTATGCTTTGTAGAGACACCACAATCATAAAAACCTTTTAATTTAGCTAATCTGGACATTTTGAGGCTTTGTTGGCACCTTCAGGATCCTTTATCCTTCAACCCATCCTTCTCCCACCAGCACCAAGAATGTAATTAAATAAACTACATGTTATAGTGAGGAAATTATTTGTTTGACAGTCAATTCATGCATGTCTTACAAAAAACACTTTTTAATTGTGAAACACCACAAAAACTGAACAAACCTGTTTCAGCTTGGATGACAACTCTGATTCAGTCTTATTCACCTCCTCACACTCAGCAACCTGAGAAACAAATATCAATCAACTTTTTAGTGCCAAGCTGGAAATGAATTCTCCTTACTAATAATACTTACATGTACATTTATTATAACTTGAAGCACAAATTGCTTCCAATACATGTACTGTTTCAGAGAATTTAGTCAACAAAGAGAAAATATTTCATGAACATGTTTGCATTTCTGGTTAAGGTTATTCCAAACCTTCAAGGGGCTACTTTTGCAAAATTTTCTCTTTTTTTTTTCAACCAAATGAAAGTTCATTACTTAAGGTAACATTTTCCAAAAAATGAAAATAAAATATTAAAATGCACACAAGTTACTGGGAAAAAGAGATTTTGAAATAAAAGTTAATACACCATCAAGAACACCATTCCGTTTAAAAATGGAAACATTCATTTAAAAATAGAATCTGAAAATATGATCTAAATTTGCGAGATACTGCACATGTGAACCAATCAGATTAAGTAACGTTATTTTCAGTTTAACTTGCGGGATTATCCTGAATAAAGGCCAATCAGAAGGTTACAATTAATGAGATATTTTCAAAGTTCGGTATATCCCGCATACTGGCCAATCAATGAGAAGCTATTTTCACACTTGTCACTTCTCACCAATAACCCCACTTCCAATCCTTTGACAACAGCAAACCCACTGCAATGCCAAAGGCGCATTCACTTCAACCAGCTGAGTTAGCAGGAAGTTGTTTATATGGGCGGAAAATAAAGGTATTTCACAAAACGACATATAGAAAACTACCAACACTGTTATCTTGCAAAGAAGACTGTTCATATAGCAGGTCGACAAGAAAACGGAAAGAAAATATTGAAGTGAATACAAATAACTTCCTTGTGCGAAGCTGTAACCAGTCAAGCATAAATTCAAATCACATGATGTTTTGTTGACATTTCATTCCTAATTTGGTCATGAATTTAGTGCTTGACGAAATGGATGTTTACCAGTGGTCGACATAAACTAAGGTGAAATTAGATGGCAAAGAGCGGTAACATTATTTTTCCCACATTACCAAAACATTACCATGGCTCTGGAGGTTTTCTTTTTACTACTGATGTGAAAATTTTAAGGGATTTGCCGAGATAAGTGTATGAATCGTGGAGTCATGGCCTAATACCTGATGCCTGGGAGAGGCTACCTTACTGTACATGCGGAAGTACTTTTGGGCATGGCAAATTCATTCTCATGAAGAATAGACATGCTGTTTGCTTTGAACATTATGCATGATGTTGATGTTGCATTTTTGACGCTGCTACCCAAGGAGCAGTTTCAATTGTGGTACTAAAGCGAAAGTTGCATTACACTCAAGTGCCTCCAGTTTGTGTAGCCTTGTCAATTGTTTGGATATTCACATGGATACAATGCGGGGAAGGATGAAAATTGCTACGCTCAAGAAAAACTAATTTTGGTAGTAAAATCTACATAACCGAAGATTCTTAAAAGTGCTGACAAAAAAAAACATGACATCATGCGTGTAGAATAGATTTTAATGATTGACTTGATAATAAACAAAAAGTTTGTGAAGGTGGACATTTCATCGAATGGTTGGTAAGTTAAATATTCGAACAGTGTAATGGACTGTGCATTTCGATACGGCATGCCATTTCACTCGCTTACAAGCGTGCCATCTCACTCGCTTAGCATGTCATTTTACTTGCTGCTTTGTTTCTGAAATTTTGGCACGCTTCTTTGTTAGAATGAACATGCTCGTTTGTTTTTATCATGCGATACAAAGCAAAAGAAAATTTTAATGAGCTGTACATTGTGACAAACTGCTAGTGTGTTAAAGGAATTTTCTTTTGTCTAGCATGTTAAAATAGCATGCCCGTGTCGTAACCTTTTTACCTGTTTTCCTGTGGAGGATCACATTTTGTAGTGACTGATTGGGGTGGCATGTGATAATACCGATTCACTTTTCTCCCCGGGTGCCATTTCATGCTTTGTTTTATCCTAGCACTAATCGGACTCTGCTCTAACAAGAACGTATTGGTCATCTGGGGACACACAGCCGGTAGAAACTCACGTTTACAACCGTAACTCTTCCTTATATTTCCCCAAATTGTTCCCTTTTCAAGCCTTTTCTTTTTCTTTGTCTGCCATTTTCAATTCTCAGGCCGGTTACCACTGTACACTTGTTCCCAGACTCCCATCCCCGGTTCCCAGTTCCCGGTTCCTGGTTTTCCGTTTCCCGTTCCCCGTTCCCCGTTCCCCGTTCCCCGTTCCCCGTTCCCCGTTCCCCGTTCCCCGTTCCCCGTTCCCCGTTCCCCGTTCCCCGTTCCCCGTTCCCCGTTCCCCGTTCCCCGTTCCCCGTTCCCCGTTCCCCGTTCCCCGTTCCCCGTTCCCCGTTCCCCGTTCCCCGTTCCCCGTTCCCCGTTCCCCGTTCCCCGTTCCCCGTTCCCCGTTCCCCGTTCCCCGTTCCCCGTTCCCCGTTCCCCGTTCCCCGTTCCCCGTTCCCCGTTCCCCGTTCCCCGTTCCCCGTTCCCCGTTCCCCGTTCCCCGTTCCCCGTTCCCCGTTCCCCGTTCCCCGTTCCCCGTTCCCCGTTCCCCGTTCCCCGTTCCCCGTTCCCCGTTCCCCGTTCCCCGTTCCCCGTTCCCCGTTCCCCGTTCCCCGTTCCCCGTTCCCCGTTCCCCGTTCCCCGTTCCCCGTTCCCCGTTCCCCGTTCCCCGTTCCCCGTTCCCCGTTCCCCGTTCCCCGTTCCCCGTTCCCCGTTCCCCGTTCCCCGTTCCCCGTTCCCCGTTCCCCGTTCCCCGTTCCCCGTTCCCCGTTCCCCGTTCCCCGTTCCCCGTTCCCCGTTCCCCGTTCCCCGTTCCCCGTTCCCCGTTCCCCGTTTTAGTAACATCCCTTGAAAAATCATAAAAGCGCAACACTTGATTACCCTTGGACTAAACAATTCTACCAAATCAAATGCCAACTTGGGCACTAAAAAATGCCAGCCACTAGTAAAATTTTTCGTAAACAACAGCTTCTGTGCTGAAGCTTACCTTTTAGTAGGAGCGATCGTAAAACGAAGCCTGGCCTCGTAAATTAACGTGGTCTTCACTCCAGTGTTCTGCAGCCACTACAACCATTTTCCTTTCACCCAAATGCAACCAAACGAGGATAAGATGTTTCTAAAGGCAACTGATGCCATAGATGACGTATTCGTTGTAGCTTTGCCACCAAAATAAGTTCTTAATCCCCTCGACTCAAAACTGCGAGCTTCCACCATGTTGGATTCTCCTTGGTTCCCAGTTTTTTTCGCGACATGTCACACGTCACGAAAAGTTTTAGCGGGAAAACCAGTTCACCCGGGAGCTCACGCGGGATCACGTTTTCCATGTACCGGTATACAGATCGTACCAGCATATCGGGTGCGTTAAGGGAGAAAGCAAATCCTTAACACTTATATTTCTCGGCCATTTTAACTTCAGTAGGATTAAAATGCACACTGCGGAAACAAAAATGACAAAACAGCGTATGTCGTAAAAACTTGATTTTCAAAACCTGGGATTTTAAACCTTTAAGGACGTTCAGAAGAAAATTTTCCAACATTGATTTTCTTCTGAGACTTTTACCACTGTAAGATGATGAGTTAGTTATGTCAGAAATGTAAAAAACATGTGGGGTCACCGACTTCGTTTTGGAGAGAACATGCCCGGAAGAACACCCTAAATCTGAAAAATCGGGCTTCGTTAGCAAATATGGCCACAGTGTCTGTAAGTCTAAAAATATTGCAATTAGATCTTTGAAGTAAATTTTCTCTGCCAAATATTGTTTAAGTGGACCTATTAAGTGAATTTAGTCAACTGGTGAGATTCCTTAAAGAACAAGTTCGCAATTAGCGACCATACAGGTAGTTTCACGCGCCTTGCAGCGGCAAGATGGCAGGATTTGACGTCCCGTGGACAGAAATCTTTAATTATGTCTCCTGGCAGACCATATACAACGGTGTGTACAACATCAAAGGGTATACATGTATTATTTGGTTAGCACTGCAAGGTGAACTTTCCAATTCGGTCGTTCTGAATTAAAATAGCCAAGTTCGCCAACTTGTCTTCAAATGATTTTTTGCCATTAAAACAACTCCATAAATTTGGGAAGGTACTGGCACTTCACAATAGTATTTTCTTCTTCTTTTGTACGGGTGCTAACCCCTAACGACGAAAGATTCAATACAAAAGTATCGTAGCTACATAAACCCTGTCGATGACCTTATTTTGGCCTTCATAAGTGACAAAAACATTCGTCGCTTGACCCGTAAAACTGCAGACTCTCCCCTTGGAAGTGGAATCACCTGCTCCTTGCCTCAAAGTACTCCGGCAAAAGGAGTCCACCTGCGCGAACTCAACGCCATGCCCTTCCGAACCGAAGCTCGGAAATATAACCACTGGGCTACAGGGGGACTCCTTGAATTGAGTAACAAATTTAACGCTACCTATATGCACATGAAATGTAGTTTTTATTGACGAGCTAATCTTGAATTTAGCAATGACATGCTATGAAAAAATGAGACCCTGCATCAGTTATATAGTTTTTTTAAGTTCATTATTTAATCTGTTCAAACGAAAAAATAATAACATGCAGGAAAAAAAAACCAAAAAGCAAAAAAAAATTTTGGAGTCCCTCTGCGGGGGACTGAACGCCATGCCCTTCCGAACCGAGGCTCGGAAATGTAACCACTGGGCTACAGGGGGACTCCTTGAATTGGGTAGCAAATTTAACGCTACCTATATGCACATGAAATGAAGTTTTTATTGACAGGCTAATCTTGCATTGGGAAATGTGCTATGAAAAAATTACAGACCTTGCATCAGTTATAGAGTTTTTATTAAGTTCATTATTTAATCGTTTCAAAACAAAACAAAAAGAAAGTAACAAAAAAAAAACAACAACAACAACAAAAACGAAAACAGCCAAAAAAATTTGGAGTCCCTCTGCAGGGGTCTGAACGCCATGCCCTTCCGAACTGAAGCTCGGAACTGATGTAACCACTGGGCTACAGGGGGACTCCTTGAATTGGGTAGCAAATTTAACGCTAGCTATATGCACATGAAATGTAGCTTTTATTGACAGGTTAATCTTGCATTGGTAAATGTGCTATGAAAAAATAACAGACCTTTCATCAGTTATAGAGTTTTTTTTTAAGTCCATTCTTTAATCTTTTCAAAACAAAACAAAAATAACATGAAACAAAAAAAACAAACAGCAAAAAAAATTTGGAGTCCCTCCACGGGGGGCTGAACGCCATGCCCTTCTGAACCGAAGCTCGGAAATGTAAACCACTGGGCTACAGGGGGACTCCTTGAATTGGGTAGCAAATTTAACGCTACCAATATGCACATGAAATGTAGTTTTTATTGAAAGGCTAATCTTGCATTGGGAATTCTGCTATAAAAAAACGACAGACTTTGCATCGGTTATAGAGTTTTCTTAAGACCATTAGTTAATATCTTCAAACCAAAACAAAAAAACGTGTAGGAAAAAATAATAATAAAAAAAAAAAACAGGAAAAAAATTTGGAGTCCCTCTGCGGGGGACTGAACGCCATGCCCTTCCGAACCGAAACTCGGAAATATAACCACTGGGCTACAGGGGGACTCCTTGAATTGGGTAGGAAATTTAACGCTACCTATATGCACATAAAATGTAGTTTTTATCGACAGGCTAATCTTGCATTGGGAAATGTGCTATGAAAAAATAACAGACCTTGCATCAGTTATAGGGTTTTTTTAAGTCCATTATTTAAAAAAAAGAAAAACAGCCAAAAACATTTGGAGTCCCTCTGCGCGGGGCTGAACGCCATGCCCTTCCGAACTGAAGCTCGGAAATGTAACCACTGGGCTACAGGGGGCTCCTTGAAATTAATGGGTAGAAAGTTTAACGCCACCTATATGCACATGAAATGTAGTTTTTATTGACAGGCTAATCTTGCATTGGGAAATGTGCTACGAAAATATTAAAGACCTTGCATCAGTTAAAAAGTTTTCTTAAGTCCGTTATTTGATCTTTTCGAAACAAAACAAAAACAAAAATAACGTTCAAGAAAAAAAAAACACAGGAAAAAAAATTCGGAGTCCCTCTGCGGGGGGCTGAACGCCATGCCCTTCCGAACAGAAGCTCGGAAATCTAACCACTGGGCTGCAGGGGGACTCCTTGAGTTGGGTAGCAAATTTAACGCTACCTATATGCACATGAAATGCAGTTTTTATATACAGGCTAATCTTGCATTGGGAAATGTGCTATGAAAAAATGACAGACTTTACAACAGTTATAGTGTTTTTTTAAGTTTATTACTTAATTTTTTCAAAACAAAACTAAAATAACATTCAACGTGTTGGATTACAGCCAACTGTCCAATTACACCGTCCGATTACAACTTTGCAGATTAATTAAAGCAAAATGCAGCAGTTTATGTAACAGTCACATTGGAGGAATTTGTAAATGCTATGATTAAGACATGTATTATACCACACGCTCATACGAAACTTAAGCTTTTCCAGTCAAACGCGCGGGAAGCAAGCGGTCTTGTGCAATACCTCCTATGCAATTTTCCATCAGGCACTCGCAGTGCGTGTAAATAAACATCTTTTTATATTCTCGGACAGTAAATACCATAAGCTTTATGGTTTTCCTGTTAAGTTTCTCTGTTCTGCAGTTTTTTTGCCATGCAACAAACACATTATCAAACTGTGTGTAGGAGGGGGGGGGGGGGGGGGGGCAGAGACAATACACCACCATATACTCCTACGAATGAATATTTCTGCAGATCAAATTCGAGTCTCTTCAGGTACCACAGGAAACTGATGCAAGTCCTGCTTCCATCCTTGATTTCCACATCCAAACAAACGGTCTTGGGGGAATTACCAGCCGAATATCAGTGATGGACATAGTCTCCACTGTTCCCATGATTACATACTGTTTTCGAAGTTCCAATTTCGGACACTGGCAAACATCATTTACCACGAAAATGTTCTCCCGTACTTGGAGGTCCACAATGCTTTTGAACACTTTAATGATCCTCACCCAGTATTTTCTTTCTCGATGATTATCATTGAACGATGCTCGCAATATTCTTGCTCGTATAACTGGAGAGTAAAATAAAGATACATGTATGGTTAAAAGAGATGCTAGGATGTGACTTTTTGAGGAAACAGCTTGAAAAATGAGTTTCTGTGGTTCTTTGAAAAGGCAGCATGGTACGAGTTTCAGTTGTTGTTAAGTCTGGCCTTTAATCTAAAGAAGAGCCTGTATAATGCTCGAATAACTATACTTCTTGTTTTTTTTTAACATGGTTATGCATTTGCTTGGGATCCATTCGAAAGAAAATATATATAAAGAAATTTTCACTTGCTCAAGTTAAGGTAGGCTTATTTACCAAAATCACTTTCGCAGTAGCTCTTGTTTCGTTTCTTTGTTATTCGGCAGGGTCGGCGGCACTTTACTGTAGGAAAAGAGAAGAATGTATGTAAGTAAAGCACAGGAATCGTCAATTACAGGTAAAATAACAAATGAACTAAGTAACAGCGCTAGCAAAGTACTCTGCGGTGAAGTATCTAGAGAAAGACTAGGGCTTAAAAGCCATTAACAGCCAGATCTGAAATCTAATGCCCTTGCCACTTGACTACTTTGCATCAACCATGGACATGCATGGAGGGGGAGAGAAACAAATTTGCTGCCTTTGCGTGTTCTGTTCAAAGAGATATGGTCATATCGGAAAATATAATAAATAGTACTAAAATGCCACCTGAAAGATCGCAACTGATGTAGAGCCCTTCCGTAACTTCTGTAGCACATGAAAGTGATACCTCTTTGTTTTCGCAATGTCGTTTATAATTCTCTTTCCGTGAGCCTTGGGGGCTTGGAAACATGTCATTTTAGATTTACATAAAGCCTTTATACAGCTATGTTTGACTTTCAGAATTGTCAGAAAGCTCGTTTGTATTTGAAGAACTTTTTGTTAACACAATGTTGGCTTTTGTTCTAGCGCGGTTACCACAGAGTAAATTAAGATTCTACAGAGTGATGAACTTACACCTTCTCCCTATAACATCAAGACATTGTCGAGTATACAGGTGTTGAGAATAAAGAACATCATAAGCTAGGAAAAGTCTTGATGAACCGCCAAATTCTCAGAACTAACACGAAGTGAAATATATATCAATAAGTTGTGAGAATTATAATGTAGCTTAGCACTCGGCTCTTACGTTTACCTGGTGGTGTTGATGCTGGTTGTGTGGTGGTGGGAAATTGACTTGAAATCTTCTCTGTTGATGTTCGTGGTCCCGTTGTTGATGGAACAGCGGCTACATTAGTCGGATCCACCAAGCGAAAGGAAAGAAAAAAAAAATAAAGATAAATGAGCGATGATTTATCTGGCTACACATGAATTCTTTAAACAAACTTAAAACAACCACTCTTTGCACGAGGGATTGAGTAATTGTTATAAGAATTTTCATTGTAAAGAAGAAATCTGAGGTTGATTACAATTTTAGGTTTGGTTTATTTTTCGTTATTATACGCTGAGATATTTCAAACTAAAAGAAAATACTGCTCAATAAAATTTGCCGGGTTTTGTTATTTGAATTCTACCCACAGACCTGTAAAACATCAATCGGATTTCTGTCAAAAACAAATCTTAAAACGATGGCAACTGAACAGTTTAGACCAAGGGACCTTGCAAGGATATCAGATATAATCAGATTAAACACGAAAGATTCTGAAACTAGATCAAAGGAAACATATGAAATGTATAATATACCCGTTGTTAACCCGGTGGTCTGTCTTGCAAGCGAGGAAGATTGTGTTGTCTTCAAGGGACATCTTTTCATTAAGGCTGGCAGGCGACGAATTATTGATGCTTTCCATACTTCGACGTAACTTTGTCGATTTATCTCTGCTATCGGCTCGGATGAGCCCGCGCGCGTTCCCAGCCGACCCATCAAGAGGTACTGTTTTCCAGGGAGAAGTAGAGGACAGTGACATTGATTACCTAGAATCCAGACACTTCTTACTGTTGTTACTCCGCTTGTCAACTTGAAGGTGTGAATTAAGCGGACGCGATAGTTTGCGTCGTGATTAAATTCGTTCATAGCCTCCGACAAGATCTCGACATGAATCACTGCAATAGAATAAGAGAAAACAACAACAACAACAACAAAATGCATTAGAAGTGGATCTACATTATTTTTTTTTCTTATAGAATCCTATCTCGTCCTCAGGCGTCCCTCGGTTGTGCGCGGTGCGCGTAGAGTTATGGGCCAGTCGTTCTTAAAAAAAAAAAACTGTTTCCCGCCTTTTATTGACGAAATTCAACAACGCGTCTAAAGAAGACGCCGATTATAATGACATATCTTTCCCCTTGTACTGAGATCCTTTAATTGCTGAGTTGCCACTAGCAATGGTTAAATTGAGATATAATAATACTGAATTGACTCACCAAAATTACTGGTGCAGTAAGCTCTGGTTCGTTTAATAGCAATCTCGCAAGGCCCACATTTTTCTGTGAAAATGAACAAGAATCATTTTTATGTTTGGGTTTAGACAAAATTTTCGATCATATAAAAGTACATTCTTAACACAAATTAGTAAATATTATATATCCATGGTAGGTAATAAACATTTATAGCCACAATTGGCTCCTTTATCGTCACAGTAACGTTTAGAGCACAGAATCAACAAGAAGCAGCGCACTACCAACTAGCGCGAGTAGGCATTTATAAATGAGGCAACGGATAAAATCCCGAAGGCTCTATGGAGAATGCGAAATTCACAATCTACTTGGCAATGCGGAGACACCATCTAGCTAGCAACAAGCCGCATAATCGTTCGAACTCAATAAACGAGCGCAGTCACATATCGTTTAGACGACTTTTTATTTGCCCTGAACGGGACTTTGGGTTTTCTTAATGCTAACCCTTCAAACTTTCCCTCAAACGCGGGTAAGTTTGAAAGAACCACATTCTAGTTAGGCTAAAACAAATGGGCTTCTCGCTCTTGCATGGCTCTACAGATGCCTTTGCTGTCATAAACTGTAACCTCTAAAATTCTCAAGCTCTCAAACGTTTTGTGTTACCGGTAACTAGTTGGCAAGAGGGGAATCCGTCTGAGGACAGAAATACACTAACCTTCAACCGCACTGGTTGTTGCTGAAGGCTCTGTTGTACTAGCTTCTGTCCAATCACGTGAAGAAGGCGTTTCGACTTGAATGTTACTGCGAGTCGACAGCAACGCTGTAAAGTCAATCAAACGACATTCTGTTACTATTTTAATTTGTGCCGAGGATCAATCACCACTAATTATCATCATTCTCAGTGTCACCTTAACATGGAGAACTGATGCCTGTGCTCGCCGTCGGTCACTTAGCGCTGCCGAGGATTTCAAACCCATCTTTTTCGTTCCACGTTGAACTGTTCTTAGTGATACATGAAATTTGGACAACTGACACATTTTCCTTTAACATTTATGTTCTATTCGTTTTTTCTATGACCTTGGAAAAGGGTATCTCATCAAACAACTTTTCTTAATTGGGAGGTTCGATCGAGCGTATGACCTAACATATTTTACCTTCATCTATGTTCGGCGCTCAACAGTTTTTTAAACATTAATTTTTTTCGCGTTGACAGAGCCCAAGGATTAAATCAGAAGTTGCTAAGCAACATGTCTCCATGGCAACAGCTAGATTAAAAGAATGTCAGAGTGCTTGCTGGATGTTAGGAAACGGAAATGTAATTACTATTTGTTGAATAGATATCAGAAATTTGTTTTCTATCCATGGCCATGTGTTCCGGTGGATGTGAATTTAAACCAGAGATGCTTACTGTCCTTTATATTGTTTGATGATAACATTCTGCTTTCTGGATTGAATAAGATAACCTACCTGTGGTAGTTGCTTTCTTCACGGAATGCATAGATGCACCAGAGCTAAAAGTAATAGTCGATGACATGCGTGGAGTAGGAATCATAGAATTCAGTGAGCAATATCCTTCCAACTGGTCTATTTCCTTCTCTAACGTACCATCCCATTCGGTCACAAAGCTGTCTCTATTAACCTCTAAGAATCCTATCGTCCCGTTCCAGGGAACGTGTTTACCAAACACAAGATAATCTTTTTTCATCGAGAGGTCCGTTCTGCAGTTACATCCTCCGTGGTTTAATCGTATCTCCGGCTTCTTCTTCATCGGTTTATTTGTTTTGTAGACTTTCCTGACTTTGGTAGCATAGGAGGTTTGATTTTCGACTGCGAGTGCTTCAGATCTGATTCTCACAAGTACAGCTGTAAATAAGAAAAACAGTTACAGTTTTACTTGAATTTTTACTGAAGCTGTTTGACAAGACAAATTCATGAATGGCTCCGAATCCCCTAAGCTTCTTTATGTCTTTTAATCTATAGACCAGAAATCAATCTTCTTGGCTGTTTTCATTTTATATCATTAAATCATTTATTGATGAGAAATTTTGGCCTAAGAGGACTGGGCTGGAAAATTTCACCTTAGAGCGGTTTTCTATTGGGTGTCGTAAAACCAAACTCAGACGAACTACTTACCAATTATACTACTCAGCCAATCACAAACCGCAGTAAAACCAAAATCAAAACCACAGTAATTCCTGATTACTCTCGACCATCAATTGAAAACCGCTCTAAGTTGGCAATCAGAGACCATTCAAACAAAGAACTCCCTTCCTGATCAGTGTCAAATTCTGGTGAACTGTTTCAGGTTTTATTTTACACTGACTTAATGAGGAGAAATTAGATGCTGGTCACTTTTGCCAAAGAGGCTACCTTAAAAATTTAAAACAATTAAGAGAATTATGTTTCAAACATTACAAAATTTCAAATATGAAACAAGACAATTTTTGAGCAATGGTCTAAACTCGAGATTATTTAAAATAATTAAACGTGTAAAAAATCAATTTAAATAGAGTAGAAAACCCCCGAACATACCATAATCACTATAACAGTACTTCTCTTTCGGTCGCTGCGACAAATCACATGGAGGACACTCAGTTGCTGTAGAGGAACACAGACATTTATTTATTAGTATGAATTTGCCCTATCTCACTGTTAGCAGGGTAACGGTTTTCGCCCCCTCTTCCTTTCCTAGTACTTTTAATTAAACATCTTTCAAAGTTTCCCTCCCTATTATTTCATACTCAAGAAAGAGTAATTATTGGTAAAAGTTAAATGACACAAACGTTTCTCTCCTTTACAATTAAAGGTGCGAGTCATAACGTATTGCCATCCAGTAGATGTACGAATGGCTTTGGCTGTCCCAGACACTATTACTATTTAACGTTTACGATAGGTGATATGTAAAGGCCATAATATGCATCATGTTATCTGAGTTAGAGATCTGTTATTGTAAGATACGGGCAAAAATATTTTCCGTCGACGGAAAACCTTTCCTCTGAGCTGACCATTAAGCTAGAGTTGTTTCTCGGTAGACCCTAGTTAATTCCACTCCTCCGTCATGTTTGAAAATAGCCAACTGGTCTGCCTCCGTCAGTTAGGATTTTTAGGCCTATTATGCTTATTTGAAATATTTCTTCCTTTCAGTGTACATGTAAGTGGCATGCCTGAGAACTAGCTAGTTGCAGCTAAGCGATCGACCACTATAAACATTCAACATTTAACATTTTAACTTTTTAACATTCTGAGAATGACTTACATTTTTCTTCCTGAACAGCTGTCGGAGTTGGAGCAGCAGCCACTTTCACTGACGCTGGTTCCGAACTTGATGGAACCATTATCGATACTTGCGTTTTTAAGGCTGACGAAGGAATGCTTGGTGCGTCCATTATTGCAGTAACTGTTTGGTGCCTTTCCTCTCTGGAAACCAAGGTTAAAGAGTAGTCGCCCTCTTTTAAGGAATTGGTGAAATGTCTTTCATAACTAACCGATTGATCGGCTGTTGATCTTTCTTGCAACACGCTAGTATATAAAGAACTAGATGAGATTAAAAATCTTTGTGACGATTCCATTGTCGGTGTAGAACTTAACAGGGAAGATGTTGGAGTAGTGAAAAACGTATAATCCTCTTTATTAAAGATTGACGACGTGAAGATACTTGGAATAGGCAATGAGTTGACTTTGCTAGCCGAGGGTTTCGTTGGCAGTTTTGAGGTCTGCACTGTTGATACTGACAATACAATGTATTGTTCTGTCAACGAACTCGTGAAAGAACCCACAAGGCTTGGGGAGAGCTTGTCTTTCTTATCTGACCTTGACAACAAACCTGTTGACAAAGATTCCATGTGACTTGTCGTGGCGTCAACTTTCAATACTGAACTAAATTGTGGAGCTGTGGATGATAGTATGGGTTGCCTTGACGATAAACGTCTCAGTGAGTCTTTAAGCCCTGAGGTGTATTCTGCCTCTATTGAGGGGTTCAACTGCGAAGAACGCGATGATAGTATTTTCTTCCTCGAAGAATCCATGTTTGCTGTGGCGGCGTCTGTTATCAGTGGTGGACTTAGCTGCGGAGACGACGCAAGTATATGTTGCCTCGACAAGGAACTTGTTAGTGATTCAACTGAGGTTGTCATGGCTTCAACTTTCAGCGTTGAGCTTAACCTTGGTGACATTGAGAGTACGATGTAATGCCCTGACGGTGAACTTGTAACGGAATGCATAAGGGTTGTCGAGGCTTCTTCTTTAACTGCCGAACTTGGCTGTGGAGATATTTGCCTCGGTGACGAACTTATTAAAGAATCCAAAACGTTTATTGAAGATCCTACTTTCAGTGCAAACGTTGATGATAACGAGCGTTGCCTCGGAGACAGAGCTCTTGAAGAATTCAAAAGACGATTTGGGGCTTCTACTTTCACTAAAGAGCTTAAATGTGGAGAAAATGAAGATATCACGTGTTGTCTTGACGACGAACTTGTTGAGATAACCTTTAAACTTTTCGTGGATGCCACTTCCAACATTTGGTGATGATGTAATGATGCACTTGTTAAAGGATCCTCCTGAATCCTGGTCGTGACTTCTGAGTTTAACTGTAAAGTTGATGATGATGGAGTTTCATGCTTTAACGAGGAAGTTGGAAATAGATCCAAAACACTCGTCTTTAATTCCACTTTTGGTGTTGAACTTGGCAGTAGAGAGGGCGATGATTTTGACAAGGAAGTTCTAAATGATTCCATGAGACTTGTCGTGATTTCTACTTTCGGCAACGATTTAGCTTGTGGAGACGCTAAAGATGGCATTTCTTGCTTTGACAATGAGACAGTTAATGAACCAATAATCGCTGTCGTGAATTCTGTTGTAGGTAATGGGTGATGATGCGATGACGAGCTTGTTATAGAATCCTCCAGAATCATTGTCGTGGCGCCTGAGCTTAACTGTTGTGGTGGTAGCGATGGCGTTCTATGCTTAAACGAGGAAATGGAAAACAAATCCATAACACTTGTCTTTATTTCTACTTTCGGTGCTGAACTTGACAGTGGAGAGGGCGATGACTTTGACAAGGAAGTCCTGAATGATTCCAAGAGGCTTGTTATGAATTCAGCTTTCGGTGCTGATGTAGCCTGTGGAGACGACAAAGATGGTATTTTTTCCATGGAAGATAAGGTTGTTAATGTAGCCATAATGGTGGTCGAGAGTTCTACATGTACTGTAGGTACCGAGTTAAGCAGTGGAGACGGCAATAATGGCATTTCATGCTTTGACGAAGCTATTATTGAATCCAAAAGGCTTGTTGTGACTTCGAGTTTAGGTGTGGAGCTTGCCTTTAGAGACAGCAGTGATTGCATTTCATGCTTTAATAAAGAAGGTCTCATTGAATCTGTTAGGCTTGTTGTGACTTCGAGTTTAAGTGTTGCGCTTGCCTTTGGAGGCAGCAGTGGTTGCTTTTCGTGCTTTGATATAGAGGTCCTCATTGAATCCGTAAGGGTTCTTGTGACTTCGAGTTTAGATGTTGAGCTCAAGTGTGAAGACCCCAACGATTGCATTTCCTGCTTTGACGAGGAAGTTCTTGATGAATTCATAAAGCCTATCGTGTCTACTACCTTAGATGTGGAGTTTGCCTTTGGAGGCTGCAATGATTGCATTTCATGCTTTGATAAAGAAGTTTTCACTGAATCCCTAAGGCTTTTCGTAATTTCGTAGTTAGGTGTTGAGCTAAACTGCGAAGAAGGCGAAGATGATATTTCTAACTTTGACAAGGATGTTGCAAATGAACTCATAACACCTGTCTTTGGCTCTTCCTTTGGTGTTAAGCTAGCTTGTGGAGCCGACAAAGATGGCATGTCATGCTTTGAGGAAGTGGTTGTTGCTGGACCCATAATGCTTCCCGTGATTTGTATCTTGGATGCAGCACTAAACTCTGTAGCAGACAAAGATGCCATTTCTTGCTTTGACGGAGAAGGTCGTAATGAATCCATAAAACTTCTAGTGATTTCATTTTTAGGTGCCGAGATAACCTGTAGAGAGGGCAACGATGGAATTTGATGCTTTGAAGATGAAGATCTTGAAAAATTGACAACGCCTGTCGTTGATTCTACATTCAATGCAGAGGTAGCGCTCGAATTTACTGGTGATAAAATTTGTTGTCTTGACAGCAAACTGGCTGAAGATTCCAAATAGCCCGTAGTGGATTGTTCTTTTAGTGCTGAACTAGGCCGTGTGGAAGGCGACAACAAGATATACTGACTTGACGACGAACTTTGTAAAGAATCCAAGGGGCTTATCACAGTCGATACTTCCATTAGGTGTTGTCTTGACGGCAAACTGGCCCAAGAACTGATGGGGCTTGTCGTGACTTTTTCTTCCAGTGGAGAGCTTAATTGCGGGAATACTGCATTTCCTGTATGTTGCCCTGAAGACAAACGTCTCAAAGAAACTGGCAGGCTTGTTATGGCCCCCATTTTTTGCGAGGGACTGAACTTTAACAATGTAGAACTTGTTGAAGCATCCAAAAAACTTTTTGTGGCTTCTACGTTTAGTGTTGAGCTAAACAGTGGAAACATGGATGATGAGATACATTTCGTTAATGGTGAACTTCGCCCAGAACCTACGAGAATTTCTGTGCCTTCCCTTTTTAGTGCTGAGGTAAACCGCCAAGAGAGTAATGATTGCAAACGTTGTAATGACATGGAACTCGTAAGAGAATACGGATGGCTTTGCGTGGGTTGTATTTCCTGTGCTGAGGTAGATTGTGAAAATACTGACACTAGCATGTTTTGCATAAGTGATAAACTTGACAAAGAATTCATAGGGCTTATCGTTGGTTCCACTCTCCTTGTTAAGCTGACATGAAGAGGGGGTGGTGACAGCTCTTCAAGCTTCGACGACGAAATTGTTTTAGCCAGAAGGCTTGGTGTGGCTTCTACTTGTAGTGGTGAGCTGGGCTGTGGAGACGGTGATAACAGTACTTGCCTTGACGACGTTACTAAATCGTCCACAAAGGCCTGAGTTTCCGTGTTTTCTGTTGTAAACGTTGATATTAAACTCAGAGGCGGCGAAGTTTCGAGGAGGCGACGATCACCTTGAAATTCACTGGAAGATTTCAAAATACTAGACGTTGGGACATTAATATAGAGGGCTTGAGCTACAACAGAAGACTTTACAGAACTAGACAAAGACAGTGATGAGTTTATCTCACCGAAAATAGAAGTAAAAGGCAGTTTCAACGTCCTAGATGTAGACATTGATGATGGCATAATTGGCCTTGGCGTCAAACTTGTTAACGAATGCAAAGGCCTGGTAATTAACTCCTCTTCAACTATTGACGCTACTGACCGAGATGTTTCTGAAGGCAAAAAAAGACGACCACCCTCAGTGTCAATAGCAGGCTTCGAGATATTGGACTCAGACAACAGTTGTTTGAAATCGGTGGCTAAATGTGTTATTGACAGATTTGAAGTTTGGGCTATCAGTGTAAATGATTGTGTGCGTTGACTCGATGATGCACGCGTCAAGCCCTCTCTTTTTAGAGGCGAGCTTATAAGTAGATACGATGATGTTGTGAAATAAACATAATCGTGTTTAGAGACGAACGAAGACAGTGATGAGGTTATCTGAGTGGCCTGGGTTCTCAGCAGTAACTTTGACGTCTTTGTAGTTGATTGTGATGATCGCACATGTGGTCTTGATGTTAATTTTTCAATAGAGTATACAGAGTTGGTAATAGTTTCTCCTTTTAATTCCAACCTTGGCAATTGAGACGTTGATGTCGTGAAATGAGAATATCCTCCTTCAGTGGCGCTAGAAGATTTAATGACACTGGAAGAAGGCAGCGATGCTTTTCTTTGAGCGACGAAAGGCGTGGATGGTAGTTTTGACCTTTGCAATATTGATACGGACGACGGCACTTTTAGCCTCGAGGGCGAACGTTTTAAAGGCATATCAGTGCTCAAGGTACTTGAAACTAAACTTCTTAGGTCGTTAGTTTTTTCACTTAGTCCTATTGTTCTTGACCTAGTGCTGGAAATGACTTCTGGGGTCTTGAAATAGTCAATTGCCGATGATACCAACGACAACGGGCTGAACGCTTCAGTCGCATTTTCGAAAAAAGAGGTTCCCGTGATTAGTTCTGAAAAGGACCTGGGTCCAAACGAAGAAGTTACTATCGGATCAAGTGATTTATCAATTGTTTGTTTCCAAAGCAAAAAGGTGGAATTTTTCTTCAGTGGCATCGTGGAATCAAGTTTGCGTCCTACTGTCGATTCGTAGAAGGATGTTGGACTTCCCTGTACACTCCGTTGTTGTGAAGTTTTCATAAGTGAATTTATCTTTGCGCCTAATGCTAGGTTTGGCGTTAAAGGGTCATTTCTACTAAAAGTCCCTATTTCCTCTGTTTTGTAATCACGTAAACTTCTGCTGGGAAAAACCGTAGGGTTGTCCAAACTAATCAAGGGAGTTGAAGACCGGATCTTTGTGCTTCGTAAAATCGACGTTTGGTCAACAGCGGAAGGTGAGGAACTATTCACAACAGTTGATTTCTTGTATGTGCCCATTGCCAGCTCCATAGAATGTGACGTAAAAGAAGAAGAGCCATCAAAAGCTTCATCCTTGCTTGATGACGCCTGAACAGGGTTCTTGTCGCTAAAAGTTTCCTCGGATCCATAAATAGAAACAGTACCAACACCAACTACATCTGAGGGAATCGCCAAACCAGATACCAGTGAGGAGACAGATTCTATTGAATGTGTTGGTGATTTAAAGTTCCTTGTTGTGGTAAACCAATCCTCGGTTGATACCGGGGACGGCCTAATGATTGGAAAAATCGCAACAGTAGTTCTCGTGATATTAGCAGCACTTGACACAAAACCCAGTAATTTTGACGAGGTGCTGAGTAGTTTAGCTGATGTAACTGTACTTTGCGTCACACGCGAAACAGACAGGCTAAACTTCTGTTTCACCGAGGACTCGGATAGCTTCTGTTGGTGAACGTCTACACCCCGCGATCTACTGGGAAGGGTAGATATCTCTTTTTGCGTTGTTGTTGCGTTTTTTGCTTGTTTAGTCGAGGACTCAAGTAGCGCAAATTCTGTAAAACCTATCACGTTCAAAGTAGATGGCGAAGAATAACGCTCTTGTACTCTCGAAATTGTCTTCTGTCTTACATCCTCTGAACTACTCTCCGCGAATACATCAGGATTTTGAAATGAATATGACTGAGAAGACAAGTGAGAAGCGAAAGGTATTTTTGGAGTTTTAGTACGAGTAGAAACTGTTCGTGGCATTTTGGACGATTCCGAAAAGGTCTCCCACACAGAAGTCACTGCACTCGAAGCGGTGACAGGTGTTGAACCAATAAATCTTGTCACAGTCTGCTGTGTTTGAAGTGCTTGAGATGAGGGTACTGTTGAGCGGCCGTCTATTTCTGGTGAACTTGGTCTTGTTCCTGTTCCAAGAAATAAGTGAAAGATATCGATGAGCCGACAAAAGGGGTTAACATTTACTTGGCTAAAGAGAAACATTTACTAAATAGAAGCATTTGAAAGTAATGGACGCTTACTTGTTTGCGCCCATAAACCAACTTCATTTCAATCGTTTACAGCTCTAAATTCGCAGCACACATGTACGTTAGGTTTATCAGCTAATAATATCGAGGTAAAAAGCCTCAATTTACTTTTCCTGAAATAGAACAATAAGCCTCTATTGTGACTTAGCGAATATTGACACCTAATTACTCCTTTTTAGATTCTATGTACCTCATTCTGTCAGAAAACAATTCTAATGTTAACTGCGTAGCATAATGTCATTAAAATCTTTGTCTATCTCGGTTGGGAGCCTCAACCCACCTTCTTCAGGGCATGTCTCTACATTACACAGTTCCACTTCATATCGTTTACCAGGACAGCCAGACCTGGCAGAAGCGCCGTGTTTCTTGCAATACCGAAACCTAATCCTGGCCCCTCCGCCACATGTTACGCTGCAGTCATCCCATAGCCCCCACTCTGACCAAGCAGCATCCATTTTATCGCAAGGTTCAACATTGCATTTCTTGACTTCCGTGTCCTTTTCTCGGAACGACTTTATGGAGGGATACCGAGCTCGGACCTTGATACCCCCGCCACAGGAAGCGGAACAAGCGGTCCAGCTTCCCCAGCCCATTTGCAATGGCGAGTGATTGACTCGGAGGGTATCCCCGGCTTCCGTTGCATCTAGCATGTGTTTGAGAGAGGACAATATTTGGAAGCAGGAAGTTAGCCAGAGAGTCAATACAATAAGGTTAGGGATTATAGGAGAAGCTGAACTCCCACATGGAGTTCACGAAATTTGGTTTCACCGTAAAGCCATCCTGAGGCTTTTTAATATAAAGCCAAATGTGCTCAACTAACTGTAAAACATGGAAAAGAGCCAAACAAAAATATTCATCTGATAGGAGACAACAACAGCGACAACTAGAAAAGACGTTATAACAACAACAGCAATAGTATTCCGTTGCGTGATTTCGCTTTCACAACACTATTAAAAGTTTGAAAATAAACCTAACCGTGCCTTGTTATCAAACTAAAACTCTCTACCTTAGTGAAGGCAATTCTGAATTCTAAATTTTTAGAAGACACTGAAAAGTATTAACAATTTCACACAACTATCTTTTTCTTTACTAAACAGAAGAATCAAACGTACGGACCTCCTTCATTTTTTCCTACTCTAACTGGTTTCCAGTATTCAAAGGTTGTGTTCAGCTTCCCTGTGATTAACAGTGACTATGGATTTCAAGTAGACATAAAGCAAAGTCAAAAAAACCTCTCTCAATAACGAGCTGGAAAACCATGTCTTTGGATAATATCTCTCACATTGATTAACATAAGAGATAAATCATAACAGATCCTTCAAAGTTAACCATCCCAAAACTGCTGGAAAGTAAGCTTCGGTAAAGAACTAAGACAAATTATTTCTGTACTTTTGACGGAAATTGCACGTTACGTCAGGATGCAAGATGGCGTCAGTTATACAGTGGAACCTCGATTTAACGAAGTCGCTGGGGACTGGCCAAATTTGTTCGTTAAATTGAGGGTTCGTTAAATCGAAAACCTCGATATAACGAATTTGAGGGGAAACGACCAAAATGTTCGTTATATCGAGGTCATAGTTAACGATTGATTTGTAACACAGGTGACTTCTGTCACGCAATTCAATGCAATTTTTGTCACCCAGAAGTGCCGCATTTTGAGATGCAATTCATTAAACATGGTGGGTTTCAGTATCAATTATTTTCACTTTTGAGCAGACGCGCAGTTTTTGTTTACAAAAGAACGACACTTTAAGAGTAGCGATTTAAAAATGTTGCAACATAGAGGTTATAAAGAAAATTGCCTATGTAAACGAGGAAACGACCTTTAGTGTTGTTATGTCGCACTACCCAACATTTCCGGATTTCAAAGAGAATAGAGCAGAAGTTAATTGATGTCGAAATACTACAGTGCCAATGTCTATGACAGATAATAAGCCGTTGACTGAAAGATTGCTGTCTCTTTACCATAAGGATTACAAGGACTTGTTGACTGTTGATCTGTTCAGCGTTTGTCTTCTGTCGCGTGTTGACATCGTAATTCGTTATATCGAGGTAGATTTTACGTTTGGGCTTCCGGATTATGTTCGTTATATCGAAGAATTCGTTATATCGAAGAATTCGTTATATCGAGGTTCGTTATGTCGAGGTTTTATTCCATACATTTTACTGTAACTTTGGCCGGGACAGAATGTCCTTCGTTATATCGAGGACTTCGTTAAATAGAGGTTCGTTAAATCGAGGTGCCACTGTAAAGATAATTAGGAATTGAGATACATGCAACGCCTCGATGGAACCCTCTAAATTGACCAGAGATGTTAAATGAATGAGTAAGCGGCTTCTACATTGTGAAGGATCTTCCAAATGCATAAAATCAAACTTCCGAGGACCAGTGACTTTAAAATTCTCCGTGGTGGGGGAGGGGGGCGGCATGGCCTCAAATAAACTTTGCGCTTTCAGCGTTAGTGTGCGTGTTTTTTTATTTTTTTTTTATTTGAAGCACCAAGTAATACGCGAAGATGGCAGCAATTATTCTTTTGCTAAGGTTTATAAGAATTTGCGAGGCTTACCGTTACAAATAGATTTTCACTTGTGGGTCCAAATATTTGAATAGTCTCCCCGATGTTATTTGATAGTCTTTTGTACTGTATATCCAAGTCGCCCGCTTTGAAGATACCAGACCAGTTGACGATGCGATTACCATTGACAATATACGCACCGTTTTGTCTCCTTAGAGCTAAAATTTATTAAAAGATATGATGTATTTACCTTGGGTAAAAATGTACATTGTTATAACACAAAATAAAAGTCACTCGATCAGTCGGTCGGTCAGTCGGTCAGTCAGTCGGTCAGCCGGTCAGCCGTTCGGTCAGCCGGTCGGTCGGTCAGTCAGTCAAGTCAGTCAGGCCAGTCAGACCAGCTAGTCAAGTCAGTCAGTCTGTTGGTTAGTCAGTCAATTAGTCAGTCAGTTTTTTAGCTCGTCATATTCATTTGGTTAGTTAGTCATCATCTCTGTTAACTTAAGGTTACAGTATACCTTCAGGGGTGTCTCGCGCGCAAGCGATGTAGCGCGTGCAGTTTAAGCTGTAGATACCTAAACCTCTATATCAAATTAAAGCTTATGGAGCTGGCTATCAAACCATACCAAGAAGTTTGAAAGAAAATGAATTTTCGAATTTTTCACGACCACTAAATGCGAGCGCCCGAATCACCTTTAGAAAGCTACAAGTCAAAGCGAATTACGTTTTTCGCCAATTTAAGTTTTTCCTCGGTTTCAGGGCCCAAAGCGTTTAAAAAACGTGTCTGCGTTTTGGCATATTCAATTGCAGTAAAAAGTTACAGAACATTTTCGAAATAGGATTAAAAAAATGTGGAGTGATCGTACAAAAATCGCTCTCGAAGAAAAAGTATTTCGTAATTAACAATTCCCAGACACGCTTTTGTAGTTTATATGTTAAACTAGCCACTGTCCAAATTTAAGAGCAATTGAACAAATTCCCTTTGAGTTACAACTCTTTAAAGTGTCTGCTTCCAGTGAAAAAATTTATTCGAGAAAACAGCGCTAAGAAAAATTTTCTGTTTCGCAAACAAACTCCGCCCTCAAACGCCTTCAACTGGGTTCTCAGATAACTAAAGCCAATCAGTGCAGGGAAAGTTTACTACCGTTAACCTCCTGGTGAAATTTACGCGCGAATCTCTAAAAAACTCTTGTGTTTCGCAATGCGCTCAAGGAACCGAAGGCAGAGAGATAATTTTTCTGTAGCTCGGTTTTTCTTGAAGCTGGTCTGGCAAAATGGGGAAGACTAAAAAGGATACGAACGTTAGAGTGGCTGAGCGAAGGAAACAAACAAAAGAAAGCGCCGAGAGCAACTGTGTGTGGGCAACTGTGCATGGATAATATTTCAAATGGTCTCAATGAGTCCGACGATTCGTCGATATCGGACTCATCAGAAGAGTCTCTGTCAGCATCCCTGTTATTGCTGTCAAGTTCCGAAATTTTTACAGAACCTTTCTTTTCTCTTACCACGAATATTTGCCCGCCTTATACGATAACTATAGCTTCACCCGCGTGGCGAACTTTCGCTTCTTTACTCATTGATGTATTTTCATTCGTTCTTCGCTGTTTTCGCTCTTTCGAACCGGTCCATGGTTTAAACGTGGTCTATGTTTACTTATAACTTAATAGAGACACGCCTAATACCAAAAATGCTGGGTAGTCAGAACAACAATGCTGATCAACTGAGTAGTCAATTCGTGACATCCATATAGGTAATTCCCGCGAAAATCGTCTCGGTTGATTGCATACGCGCCATAGGGCTGTCAATCAAGAGGTAAACTTTTACTTCCGGTGAAAACGTAAAACCGCCATTTCTCCGCCAATATTTAGCCTTTTTCAAAAATTTTTTTCAGAAATTAGAGATTATTCTTCGACCACTATTTTGATCCAAAAATCCAAATTTGAAGAAAATTGTCGACCCGAAGGTATACTGTAACCTTAAAGACAGAGTTAATGCTTCAGCGGTGGCTATATAACCAAGACTTCTCAGAAAACAAAAATATAACTTTGCTTCTATTTACCTAAATAGTTCCAAGTCTTGTCTGTCAGAAAGACACTCGTCGACCCTTTTGGTATAACCATCAGTTCTGCATATCCTGTTTAGATTAAATGCGAAAAGTTGTGAACTTTAATTTATGAAATATAATATAAATTAAAAATAATAATAATAATAATAATAATAATAATAATGAAAAAAAAACAGTTAACACATTAGTACACTTTATTATTACCAGTAAGCCGTTCAAACTGAGTCGGTGACCGTTCAACTCTTCCTCTGATTGGTTGACATGTAGTCGAGTTCCCGCCACAGACACGACACTTGTCCATGTGTACTCCTGACTCCAGTTTGTCGTCGCATCCGACAGGCTAAACCGGGTGAAAAGAGTAATAAATTATACGACGTGAAAAGAGAGGGCCTAATATAATATAATATAATCGTGAAAATATTCAAAGCTTGAAGTTCAATCATACCATGCTTGATACCATGCTTGATACTCAAAGAAAACAATGTCTTTTTTGCATCACATCTTAAAAAACACTTAAAATACGCCATATCCCACGTTTCCTCAGTATTAACGTTTTCCATTCACAATCTGCTGCCTATTTTAAGACTACATAAAAAAAAAAAAAAAAATATATATATATATATATATATATATATATATATGTAGGTTGAGTCACTTCTCTCCAATAAAGTTATGTGATGGACATCTGGGACATCATAAGACTGATGTTTAAAGGAGATACTTCAAGGTTTGTTTATCTTGAAAAGTTAAGCCTAAGTTTTTCAACTTCGTCGTTTGTAATCAATCGTCTCCATCCTCAATCATCCTTGTGCCTTTATGGTTTATTATTGTTTCTTTGGTGTTTGTCTATCTTATAAAACTATTGTTTTCAGGTTTCTTTCAATTTAAAAGTCATTTTGTTCGAGGACAAAATAACCGTGACTGCGCTCCTTTTAACGTCGTAAACCAACCAAGCCGTTAAGATTGTGTTATAATTCACGGTAAATAACTTCATTACGTACATAACTTCTGTTTCCGTTTCGGTTTATAGTTTTCAAATCATTACCTTGCATCTTCCGAAAACACAAACGCCGTAAGGTTCTTTGGAGCACTGGGTCCCATCCCTCGCTCTTCCAAAGTAATAAAATAAATCTTCTCCGTACGGATAGCAGAACAACAGGCACTGATTGTCACCTGGTGGTGTTCAATAAACCCGGAGTTAGAGTATTTTCTTGATTAAACGCTGGGTCCCAAATAAACGCCGGGTCCACAGAGAGAAGTATAAAATAAACGTCTCCGGCGTTAATTCGAGTTACCGGTGTTTTTTTTGTTTTTTTTTATTGAGCCTACCCTTATGTAACTGACTGACATTGATCAATGGTGTAGTAATCATTCCACGGTCTCTCAGATGGTTTGGACAGACTAATCAAGATGGCTACTAAAAATAAAGCAGGCATGGTGCACTTTTTCCTCCACTTGCTGGTTTACCATGGTAATGTCCTGGTTTAGTTATACCGTTAATTCAGAGAACTTTAGGCATTAATGGCAACAAAATGAGGTTTTCTAAAATGATAAAAGATGTGCCTCTTAGTCTTCGCTAGCGAACAATTTTAGTACAGAGCTGCGTTTGTTAGATAACCATTATATGCCCAATAAAGCTTTTTAAAATTTTTGCCGACAGTGGCTTTTATACCTCTCACAAATGATCTCCACGTTGCTCTTTCGCCATTGATAAAGATATCTCTGCCATTATACTGTCCACACTGTACATCACGGAAATTCTTGCTCCTTTGAGGACAAGCCTGTAGAAAATAAGGAAATCTGTTTAGCTTCTTGTTTCCTTCGACTTGGATGATTGTGAATATAGTCAAATGAGATGTCCCCTTAATAGGCTCGACTACCAGCCGCTGTTCGGGAATGGAGCCCGCGCTGGGAGGAACGCAGACAGAACTTGAGAGGGCGGTGGAAATCGAACTTATCCTCTTATTTGGAGCACAGGACATCCATAGACGGTTTTATGCAGACTATTAACTATAAACTACGCGTGGGTTCTCACCTGTGTATTACAAGTTTGATATATCCGGGATTTCTTTTCGCACAGTGCCTTGTTTTCTCTGTTCATTGAAACGTACAGATTAATGTTACAGCTTATTAAAGGGTTGGGGGTTCCCAGGGTTATTAAATGCTTCAATAATGGAGGACATCAATAATCTTCTTACCTGAGGCATAGTTGCCCTTTGAATTTTATTCCAATGCCACACGTTCTAGAGCAGGGACTCCAGACCGACCATTCGTAATATTGTTCGTAAAACTCTTCGCCGTCTGTGGAATTCTGTCGAAGTTCGTGGCTCTCATTTTCGCTGCGCTCGACTTCCGCCTGCTCAAAAAAGATTCAGAATTTCTAAGAATGCTATATGTTTAAAACAAACGTACCAGGAGATCACACCAAAAAATGTTACTTATCGAGTGGTCTACCCAACCACCCACCCCCTCTCCAAAAAAAAAAAAAAAAAAAAAAAAAAAACGGTGACTAATTCAACGAAAATCTGCTCGGTAGGAACTGAGGAAAACTGCTTTGAAAACTAGTTTTGTGCAAACGTTACATTACATTCAATTTCAGACCAGAGATGAGTGCAAACGATACACAACTTCAGATCAAAGTGAATGAAAAAGCATACTCGTTGGGGCCGCACACAGTACTACCGAACTTTTGATAGGCATTATCCTGCCCTGGGGGTATAAGGTAGGAGATGAAATTCAGGTGGTAAATTTCCATAAAATGTTTAAGCAAGCAACCGGAACGATGATCCTGCTGGTAAATTTCCACACTCCTCAAAATGTCTTATCGATCGTCGGTCATTTTCACGTACCACGTATGCGAAAAATGGAAGGAGGCCATTTGTCAGCTCTAATTGCTCTATAGTTTGTTTTCTCAGTGGATAAATGAAGCAGAAATAACAGTTAGTGGGTTAGATGTGGATTAAGATGTAAACCAGATTACCAAGTGCTACTATTCCCCCGTCACGCTAAGCATCCGTGGTACGCGACTGCAATCAAACTTAATTGGATTAGTCTCTTAACACCCTGCTAGCAAATTAAATCAAGAATGAAGCAACGATCAAGACACAAAAGTAGACAAGGATTGATTGCAAAATAGAACAGACTTTTCGTCTGTTAATTCGTTCCTGTCCTTGTATTAAAATATATTTGCGACAGATGCAGTACCATTCCTGGTGGCTGAGGTCACAGTTTTATAAGAGACGTGTGCGTACTCTGAAATATGGTATCGATTATTGGCTCAGGTTAGGAGCATGGTATTGATTTTTTGGTCAGTTCTGAAATAAGGTATGGAAAGCCATATACTTTGGATTTGGGCGAGTGTTTTGAGAAACGCGCCGCACAGCCCCCTTCCCCCACCCCCCACCCCCTCCAAAAACTTCGCAGCCTATCTCCTTCTCCCCCGGAATACATTTCAGTCTCGTTAGATGAAACTATGAAACATTTCTTTTAACAAATTCCCAGCGTCAGTCAAATGTCAGCACGTTCTCTACTGGGAGTCTGCCTCGCAGACATTCTTAGAGTCTGAGAGTTGTGTTACAAATATTTCATCTAGCCTTGTTCGGAGATCTTTACGACAGCTTTCGTCAAGAAACTTATACTATAATTGATGAAAAGGTTAATATCAGCCACATGATAGTTAACTTTTCTACAAAGCTGGCTTGTTAAGAAACAGCAAAAAATGAGCTGATAGTAAAACCCCACAATTTATTTGATGGCTAGTTGATTATTTATTTCTGAAGAAAAATCCTGGCCTTTTGTAGATACGAATGGACTCATACCGGTAAAACTAAAACCAGACCGCGAAAATTGACCCGAGATTAGGTCACAGTATGTAGTTACTTTTTGTTGTATACTCTGGGTTTTAGTTTTCAATGCCACCGGCCGAAATCTCACTACTGACGATAATTCTCGGTGGGTTGTGAATAAACAAGACTCTTTTTTTGCTGACAAGGAGCCTTCGACGGACATGCTTTTCCTTTCTGAAGCAAATTTAATGGCTTCATTTTGGAGCGCTAACTTAAGGTGAAATAACTAAATTTCCTCACTTATTTTAAATATATCATTGAACGCGGTCGAAATAGAAATGCTGCGAGAATAAAAGGAATGTGTGGTATTTTCGCATCAATCTTGCGATTATTCTATAATCCCCTAGCAAGCTAATTTACCTTATATTTAAGGATTCTTAAGCTTTCTAAGTCAACATACCTAAAATGCATTGCGTCTGGGTTTTAAATCTGTTTGGATTGAAACGATAGCACCACATAATTCGATTTGAATTTTTTTTCTGATAAATACTTTATATCAAGAAAAAAAAATGCTGTGCTATTAATTCACGTACACCGGAAGAATAAAAAAGGAGTTTTACTTACCGTGATTATTATGTTTGGCCATAACACGAGCACAAAGGCAATAAGGAAAAACCTAAAGAAACAAATCATTTGAGAGGATAATAACAATCGTATGTGTTATGATATGAACTTAAAGCATAGAACTCGGCAGGACAAACTTGCTGTATTCCCTTACCTTACAGTCTGTATGTCTTTCATGTTTGGCGAACACGACCGTGCGTGCAGGAGATATCACTACATATCAAACGGGTCTTTGAGCTATTCCAGTCTTACAGGATCTAATGCTGATATCTACAATTGCCTTCATAAAAACCGCGACGAAATCAATTGGAGAGCTCGTGAACTTTGCAATTTGATAAGGCTGACGATTGACACCACATGATAAAACTATTAAATTCTGATCGTGGAGATAGTGGGAGGGGAGGATTACCATAATAAACGCCCCCAGCGACAAAATCCCCTGAGTAGTCTGACATTATGTTTCATTAGGACTAGACTAGAAAACACTCTCTTTGACGGGCGAATGTTGCTCCCCCCACCCTCTCCTCATATTTTTTTCTAAGGGGAACACCGCATTTGGCACAACATACTCGCGCGGTTAAATTTGATAGGGCGCACATTTTTTCTAAATTCAAAAGATTTGTTTTAGTCCCAAAATTAAGGGCATTTTGGTGAGTGGTGTGCCAATGTAGCTATTTGGGTTCCTAATTGGCTGTCTAGATAAGGGCCCAAAGAGTTTTCAAATTTCGCGGGCTTACGTAGACCCACGAGCTTAAATGAATTCCAGATTGGGCCGAAGTAGTTCTTGAATATGGTGGTTTGGGGGCCCAAATTGTGTTCGACTGGGCTAAATTGGCCGTTTGGGGCTGATAGAAATTTTTTAAATCTATTTTGTATTATCAGAAAGATATTTAGTCATACAGTACGCTATGCGGCTTACTTTCGGCTAGTCTCCTTCGCAGCCGTTATTAGGGTCGTCACGCAACGCTTCTGACGTCCCTAATAACGGCTCTGAAGGAGACTAACTTTCGGCATTTACGTTAGGCAAAATACGAAGAAGGCCTTTTGTAGCAACTACATGTATATTCTGATGAACTGGCACTCACAAATTCGGCGGCTTGAATAAAAGGATACGCTTGTAATAAAAGTGACATCCATTTTTTTAAGCCTTTAAAGTTCCTGGCCGATATGAATTCCTTCAGTTCCAGAGTCAAAGCGACTTATTCTCCTGCCTGTTTGCAACGTATTTTGTCGAATATTAGCTGGAAACATTTAGCTGAAGGTTTCACAGTTGTTACTTGTGTGCAAATCTTCGGATATTGCCCAAATAAATTTTCTGTTAATTATTCTTGAGTAGATATGGCGTCATTCAGGATCATCTAAATCTAGCCTGCGAGCAGGCTTACGTTGGAGCACACGTTGGAGCACAAAGCGCGCGGCGTAGCCGCGAGCGCGAAATCGAGTAACGAAGCCGCGAGACGAGAACGTTTCACTTTCTTGGCACCTCTTCACCAGACTCCTTCCTGCCAGATCGCTTTGCTCTTCACGCTCGCGTGACTCAAAGGGGAGCCTGCTTACAGGCTGGTCTTAATCAGTTAACATTGTCCTGGCAACGCCTCATGTCTTGAAAAATTAAAAAAAAAAAAAAATGGCCAAAGTTTTTCTACCCCTTCATACAGTATAAGGCGAATAGCGTAATAATATGAATTCGTGTACTAATTGTGAACTGTTATCGATTTACCAATTTGACTTGCACAGTGGAAAGATTAGCACAACGATACAAGCAATACTTAGCAGAAGGCGTTATTATGATTGCGCGGGGCTAAAATAAAACAACTCGATTATCATTTAACGCGGTTTTTATTCTGCTTTAGCAACCATTTTAAACTTGACTCAGTCCTGACTCGATCTAGCTGCACTTGCAGTGGGACGCAGGACAATATCCAGCAGCACCGTTGGCTACACACCATGCACCCATGGCTGGGTTTGTGTCATAAGGTGGCAGTAGTTCGCATCCAGAGGGTGGCGCAGTTGGTCCGTTCGTGGGTGGCACCGGACGCGCTTTCGTAACTGGACCTGGTCGGTCAGTAGGCGGTTGAGGGCCATCGGTTGTTGGCTGGGGTCCTTGAGTTAGCGGCTTTGGTGGTGTGTAGTCACCCAAATACTTCTTAACTGCGTTAATCAGGGGATATTTACCTTGGCCACATTGACTATCACAGAAATCATCCAAGTCGAGAGCCCAGAACATCGCTCCCACGAGACCTTTACTCTTAATTACCTCTTTCACCATGTATTCCAAACTGAGTTTATCATCATAGCCAACCCAGATGGTACCCTGGTGGCCGTAAGGAGCCTTTGCGGCATTTTTCGTGACAACAGTTAAGCCAAGTTTGCAGATCACGTAGTAAGCCAAGAATCCAGCCTCTCTGGTATATTGACCTTTGTGGGGTTGCTGCCAAGGCTGCTTGGAAGCACCAAGGCCGCTGTTGCTTGGGTCTTTCAAGCTGAATGCTCGTCCATATGTAGCAAGACCCAAAGCGATCTTGTTGGCTGGAAATCCCTTGTCAATCCAGTATTGGACTGCGAATGGCACTGTCAGCTTGTCATCGCCTACCATGGCTGTGTGATGTCCCGTCACGTCGTCCCAGTTGCCGTGAAGGTCATAGGTCATCAGGTTGAGTATGTTGGTTGGAAATCCCTTGTCAATCCAGTACTGGGCTGCAAATGGCGCTGTCATCCTGTCATTGCCTGCCATGGCTGTGTGATGTCCGGTCACCGGATCCCAGTTGCTGCGAAGGTCATAGGTCATCAGGTTGAGTATGTTCAGTAATGGACCAAGTTTGCGTACCTCATAGGCTTTATCGATAGTTGCATAGCCAGCTGCCACAGCAGCAGTCAGTAAGAGGCGAGGCTTTCTAGTTTGGGCTGCTTCGGTCTTGAAGGCGTTCAACAGCTCTTGACAGAGAATGGTGAACTTCTGTTTATCTCCGGGTGGTGAGCCTCCACGAACTCCAGGATACTCCCAATCCAGATCGAGACCGTCAAAGCCCTATTTTCGCAGCATCATTATTGCCGAGTCAATAAAATACCTGCCGTGGACGGAATAGTGTTAAAAACGTCTAACGAGAACACATAAGAAAATGAAAACGTTTGCACACAGATGCCAATGAAAAAATATGGACTTTTGAGTTTCAGATTAAAAAAACACACTTCGTCAGTGTAAAAAATATCAATTAAAGGAGGCCAATAGTCAAAGCCCGAGATGGCATTAGCATAATTTACCGAGTAGCTTGGCATATCATTCATGGCAATTCTGTACCATATGCTCTCGTTCTGAAGTTTGAGCAACCGTGAAACTTTTCGTATTTGTTTTTACTATTTACGCCAGTTTATCCAACCGTATAACTACGAAATTTAATGTCAATGTACGTTTGATCTGGTTACACAATGCAGAAAAAGCTGGGTAAAGACCATAAAAAAAAATACTCATTGTTTTAGGGCTGGACAACGACAAAAAAAAAACAAAACAAAACAAAACAAAACAAAACAAAACAAAAGCAAAAGCTAACTACGCTGATACTTGAATTGTCCTACCACAGCAACTGAAAAGGCCAGTTAACAAAACAGAAAACCAGTCCAACAGTTTTTTTGGAATATCAGAATTATACGTATGACAGAATTTGACAGATGTTTGGCTTCGTATATGATACGTGTAAAAATGTTACTCGGCAATCAAGCCATACTAAAAAAAGTAAGAAATGTGAGTGCGTGGAACTATTGCAGTACCTTTCTAGAAGCCGCGATTTGACCATCTTGGAAAATAGGCTATCATGATTTTCGTGGCTCCATCCTCCTACAGCCAACAGTGTTTTGAAGTCAGGGTTTTCCCGTTTTAAGGCGTTAAACCTTGGGTGCAACTTTTCGTCATTCCACTCGTACATGGCCAGTTTGTTGCTCCTGTCGATCTTTGCAAATGAGTACATTAAATGGGTACAAAGGTGAGGATCGATATTTTCAGGAAAAAACTTGCCGGCACCCGGACAATATTGAGACCAGTTTGTGTGGTAACACACTCGTACGTAGCTCTTGAAGCTGATGTAGGAGGCGAAAGCCACCAGCAGGAGAAGGACGTAAGCTCGCATGGCTCTTGAAACAAAAGTCGTGGCGATATAGTTAGGAATGATTTTGAATGGCTCCTTATAGGCACGCTCACTTTGCATTTGTGGGCATCTGTGCAAACGAAGTGCTCTTGTTTTCTGCTCTTAGCCAATCGGAAATTAACACGAGGCGTTGAAATTGTTTGCTCAGCCGGAAAGCACCTGAGCTTTTGCAGCAGCGTAAATCCTAGGGACAGTTGTTCTATGTGTCGGTTTAAAGACGGCCGTAGCTCAGCACTTCTTTTCCGGCACTGTCTTTTTCGGTGTAGTAAACCTGTTTTATTTGATCACCAGGCAGTTTTTTTTTTTTTCACCAGTAAGTTTTACAATACCTGTGATATCATTACCTAAGTCATGTGTAAACAGTACAGTATCTTTATATTTCCAGTGCTGTTAGTACATGTATGATATGAGATCAAGGTTTCGAAGTTAAAAGTTGAACTTCAGCCGGACGGTGAATTTGTGCTTTGACGAGTTTTTCAATATATCAATACGAATTATTTAGCTAGGTATAACCAAAAAACCAAGTGCTCTCGAAATGTAATAAGAAGAGATGTGCCTTTTTAACAAATCTGAAGCTTTTTCACGAGCACGTTCTTTTTGTTCTACGAATTTAATCAAATGCCACTGAACAGAATACATAAAAATTACTGCAAACTATCTTTTAGATTTTATAGTATCACGTTGAATAAATGGTCGTTTAATGTATGGCATCCATAACACAGACGTTTAAACAGGTTTCTATCAAAACTATTTCCTAGTCAGACTTTAAAACCTCAAATGTCTCAACTAAGTCATGGTCAATGATGCCAAGCATGTGTAAACAGCTGCTGCAGGTCAATCCGTGCGTGAATTTTGCCACAGCGTTAAGCTGCGTACTTAATATGTAGAGAAATAATTGGATAATCTCTTGTTGGAAATCGTTATTTGAAAACAATGTAGATAGAACTCCACTAAAACGATTGGATCAATCGCTCGCGATTGCTATTTAAAATGATAGTGTTTCTGTCGAAGAACTAACGGCTGATAGTTTGCCCTGCGAAAATTCCATGTTCTTAAAACAAATATTTGCCCTCGAAGCTTCGCTTCTCGGGTAAATATGCTAGTTTTAAGAACATCAAATTTCCGCGGGGCAGCTATCAGACCGATAGTTCCGAGTCGTAAAAACACGATATTATCTTAATTGTTCGCCACTAAATTTTCTTTCGCGAACCAGTTCAAAAATGATAATGAATTATTTTTAACTTTTTTAGATGAAAGGCGTAAAGCCAAATTTAAAATTTGAAAAAGGCAAAAGACAGCACCCACTAAAATTAATGTAGATCAATCAATCTTTAATTTTCTTTTCCTTCAAGCCCGCTTGTTTACGGAAAAAATTTCTCGGACGATTATTTCCCTCGAATGGGCACTTTGGACATCTAGTATCCACCGATGAACACTATCGCGTCACGTGATCAATTTAAACCAATAAGAATCGGAGAAAATTTAGTGGTGAACTGTAAAGCGTGAAAGATGACGAGAGCGCAGCCGGAGCCAACTATCGCACGATGAAATTGTGAGCCAATAATCTATTTGTCTTAGTATAAATCTACAAACAACTTTCTCTCGTACCATCAATCTGGTTTTCGGTCTTTGCATTCCACGCTCACGGAACTTATCGAAGCTACTGGGCCACGGACATAGACCGTGGTCTTGTTAATGCCGTCGTCTTTTTAGATCTCAAAAAGGCATTTGATACGGTAGATCACAATATTTTGTTACGAAAATTCCAATACTACGGGATTCGTTGGTCCAGCCATCAATGGTTTACTTCTTATTTAGATAATCGAACTCAGATTGTCATATTAATTCTTGTAAGTCAACTCCGAAATGTCTAAAATGTGGTATTCCCCAGGGAACAATTTTAGGACCTCTTCTGTTCTTGATATATATTAAGGACTTACCACATTGTCTGACATATTCAGAACCCAGAATGCACGCGGATGATACCAGCCTGACGCTTGCCAGCAATGAATTATCGCCTTAATCACGACCTGAGTAATGTGTACGAACGGCTGTCTGCTAACAAGCTTACCCTAAATATGACAAAAACTGAGTTTATGCTTATTGCACCAAGGCAGAAGCTATCACAATTTATGGAAAGTCCCTCTCTTACTATAAACGAGAACGCAGTAAAACAAGTAACCTCCGCTAAATCCCTTGAAGTTTATGTCGATCAAAATATAAACTGGGAGTGTCATATTGAAAATATCTCTAAGAAGATAGCTTGTGCCATTGGTGCAATTAAACGAATTCGGCATCTTACTCCATTTAATGTTTTAATTAAAGCTTATAATAGCCTTGTTCAACCACATTTTGATCATTGCAATGTAGTGTGGGGAAGCGGTAACAAGGTCCTTTCTGAAAAACTACAAAAGGCTTCAAAATCGCGCAGCTCGCATGCCAATGTCTGCGAGCTATGATAGTAATTTGGATGATTTGTTCCGGGCACTAGGGTGGCGAAGATTCTACTATCAAAGATTGGAACGGAAGTCTATCCTAACGTATAAAATATTAAATGGCATGACACCTGATTATCTGAGATCAAGATTCGTATATCGTGACAACGTAAATGCTTATCGTTTAAGGAATACCGAAAACAAATTAGTTCTTCCACAACCTCGAACTGATTATCTTAAGAGAAGTTTTTCGTACAGCGGAGCTCAGTTGTGGAACAACTTACCTATAGAACTAAGACAAGCATCTTCACTGACCGATTTCAAATCTAAATTAAGTCGCCACGGTTTAAAGTAATATCTTAATTGTAAGTAAATTTTTAGACACGGCCTCCACGAAAAGCAGTTTTTTTAACTTTTATTGTAGTTAGGCAGATAAGTAGATAATCCAGTAATTTTGTTGACTGATGGAAAAACCGTGTATATTAAATAAAGCTATCTTATCCTATCTTCTTATCTTATCTTATCTTATCTACTAGTCCACTACTAGACACTTCGAGGACGCAAAGAAGCGGCTACCATTTTGTTAACAACCGCACTCTGCTAGGCTACAGTACTTACTATTTACAACAGAATAGGCGGTGAAGAGTGCAGCCAATCAGAGAGCCTCATTTGTGATAGAACGCTTGTAGCTTTATACTAAAACCCGCTAAAAATACGGATTTTTTTCGATTTCTTAGAGGGTCATAATATTGCTCTACAGAGTTCGGATTTTGATTGGCTGCAAAGGACGATAATATTACTACTGTTGAAACTGGTTCTGAATTTCCTTCTGAAGTGACAGAAGTTTAAGTCTCCAGAGGATTAAGGATATAAAGCGAAGATTTCTAACCTTTTTTCCCGGTGATTGATAGTTATTTGACCCATACTTGAAAACTTAATTTCCGACGTTTGCCGTAAGTTCGCACTATTCCCTACAGAATTAAAAATCGGTCTCAAGCACTACCTTGAGTCAGTGCATTATAACATATACAAAACCCGATCTATGTAAAAATGGACAATGTGAGAATGTGAGAATGTGAGAATACTCCCCCGCCCCCCGGAAGCAGCACTTCGAAAAGTGAAGCTCTTAGAACAGTGGAAACCTAAAACAATCACCCTACTTTGGTTGAAGTTACTACACTAGTTCACAAGTCACGCCCACGCACGAGGTTTTAATCTCAGTTCAAAAATACGAGCAAATGTATTCAAGTTCTGCGCGCCCTTCTGTCATTCAAAAAGTCACCAGACACTAATCACGGTTTGATCCCCCTCCCCCACTCACAAATTTACTTCGTAATATTCTTTTGGTGTTCTAGGCGTACTTCGTGTATAACCGAACGTGTTAGTGTCTAGGTGATAATTTTGGCATCGGCTAGGCCGAAAATGCAGAACAATCTCTTACATAGTTCCTCTGAAGAGTATGCTAGAGGTTACCAAGCCAAAAAGCGTAACACTGTATTCAAACAAGCACTCGGTAAAACGGTACACTTTTACTCCCTTTTTAACAAAATTCAATCGAATTATTTCCTAGGTTCACTCGTCGCTATTTGACCACTTATTCTAATGTACCTTTTAATTTCGCGCAGCACTGAGAACTTCAAAAAAGAAAGATATATTATGGTAGAAAGTAAACGACATGTTGATACTAAAGGTGTTATAGTGACGGGGAGCTGCGAAACACTGTTTTGTGTTATAAATTTAGGGGTGACTTTTTCGGACGAGTGTAGAGTTTCGCAGAAAGCGTACACATGCGTCAGACAACAGGGCTTTTGTGGGGTACCTTCTCAGGAGGCGCCATCGATTGGGAACTGATGCTTATGTGAAAGAGAATACGTTTCAACGAAACTGAAAAGCAGATCACGAAAGATTAAAATGCAAAAAGAACAGAAACGTTTAGCTTTTCCTTCACACCGCTTTTATTCTACTTTCCAATCTATTACATTTTTATGGCTACATCATTGCAGCCCTGCCTTGATCTAGCTGCAATTGCAGTGTGACGAAGGACAATTTCCAGCAGCACAGTTGATTTGACACCATTCATTCATGCCCGATTGCTTGTCATAAGGTGGGAGTGCTACGCAACCATTGGTTGGTGGTTTAGGCCCTTGGGTTGGTGGCATGGTCGTAGCAGGTCCAGGTCCTTCGGTAGGCCCTTGAGTGGTAGGCGGTGGAGTTAGCTCAGTGGGGCGTGGCGGGGGTGTGTAGCCACCTAAATACTTCTTGACAGCGTTAATAAGAGGATATTTACCTTGGCCACATTGACTGCCACTAAAATCGTCCAAGTCGAGGGCCCAGAACATCGATCCCATGAGACCTTTTTTCATAATTACCTCTTTTACCTTGTAATGCAAACTGTGTTTATCATCGAAGCCAACCCAGATGGTACCCTTGTGGCCGTAAGGAGCCATCACGGCGTTATTCGAGACAATATTTAAGCCAAGTTTGCAGATCTCGTAGTAAGCCAAGAATCCAGCCTCTCTGGTATATTGACCTTTATGGGGTTTCTGCCAGTCATGTTTGGGAGCACCAAGGCCGCTGTTGCCAGGGTCTTTCAGGCTGAATGCTCGTCCATATGTAGCAAGACCCAAAGCGATCTTGTTGGCTGGAAATCCCTTGTCAATCCAGTATTGGACTGCGAATGGCACTGTCAGCTTGTCATCCCCTACCATGGCTGTGTGATGTCCCGTCACGTCGTCCCAGGTGCCGTGAAGGTCATAGGTCATCAGGTTGAGTATGTCCAGCAATGGACCAAGTTTGGCCACTTCATAGGCTTTATCGATAGTTTTATAGCCAGCTGCCACAGCAGCAGTCAGCAATAGGCGGGGCTTTCCAGTTTGGGCTGCTTCAGCCTTGAAGGCGTTCAACAGCTCTTGACAGAGAATGGTGAATTTCTGTTTATCTCCGGGTGGTGAGCCTCCACGAACTCCAGGATACTCCCAGTCCAAATCGAGACCGTCAAAGCCCCATGTTCGCAGCATCTCAATTGACGAGTCGATAAATACCTGGTATGGAAAGAGTGGAAATGACGATACTCCATTATAACTCAAGACATTATTGCTATTAGTTAAATGAAACCCGAAGTTGTCGAATACTTGTGAAAGGAGAGTCACGACTCTCGGTAGCCTTTAGCACCATGTTTCGGTCCAGTTAAATGATTTTACATACATGCAACATAGTTATCATATATATAAAAGATAACAAAAGTGATCAATACGAATGATAAAATATAATGTTTATTATACTTTGGCAAGGTGCTTGAAGTTCGGAACAGTATAGTAAAATATTTAAACACATTTAACACTAATCGTCAGGCTTAGATTAACAGGAGTTTCAATGCAAGAGGAAAAATCACTCAGAGAAGAAATAGAATATTTGCTCTACAAAGAACCCGTTAAGAACGACAGCACATATAAGGGACGAGAACACATCCTGTATAATCATGAGCACATGTCGCGAAGGCAAAAACACAAAGCAAAAAGGTAGAAAGGTAAAAAGTGATAAATTTAGAATGAACGTAACACTCCTTTATTTTTTTTAAAAAACGTATACTTGAACACGATGTTCGGGGAATTAGAGTTAAAGTATGAGGCATCAAGACAAGTTATTGATGATAGAAGCTGTGTAAGAAAAGGTGGAGGTGTAGCAATACCTTTCTAGAAGCCGCGGTTTTGACCATCTTGGAAAATGGGCTGTTGTGATTTTCGTGGTTCCATCCTCCTACAGCCAACAGTGTTTTGAGTTCACGGTTTTTCTGTTTTAAGGCGTTAAACCTTGGGTACAACTTGTCGTCATTCCACTCGTACATGGCCAGTTTGTTGCTCCTGTCGATCTTCGCAAATGAGTACATTAAATGGGTACATAGGTGAGGATCGATGTTTTCAGGAAAGAACTTGCCGGCACCCGGACGATATTGAGACCAGTTTGTGTGGTAACACACTCGTACATAGCCCTCGGCGTTGATGTAGGAGGCGAAAGCCACCAGCAGGAGAAGAACGTAAGCTCTCATGACTCTTTGAACAAATGCCGAAACAGTGTGGCTGAAGGCATTTCTACGGGACACTTTATAGGTATCTTCGCCCTGGGATTGAAGCCAGCTACACTAACGAAGATGTCCTGTTTTTGATGTTAAACCAATCGCAGGTTAGCACGATACATCGTTTGTTGAAACAAAAATCCCGAGTTTTAACAGCAGAGTAAATTCACGGGTGGGTTGTTTAGTGTGTCAGTTGTACAACGGACAGTAGTTTGACACTCTTGACAGCAATGTCTGAGTGTTTAGCCTGCTTTTTAAACATTGTACCTTTATTTGATCACCATTATGGCAGTTCTAAACTGTACTATCATAATATTGTAGAATTTTAGGTGCGAAGGTGAATGGTAGATAGCCTCTTTATATCTATCCAAACAGGGAAGATTGACAAAGTGAGTAACTCAATGCAAAGCATAGTTTCTGCATCATTTTTCTTTATAACATAAGACTGTCGGCGGTTACATTGACGCGATAGATATATCAATAAAGAAATAAACAAAAATCGTATCTAGAGATTTAAGAAATAACGTGCATTTTTCTTCTAACATCACACTGAAATACTGATAGGAAAAGAACACGTAAAATTTTAACAAGTACAGATTTCATTAGCCTAGTTTCCGTCTACGGTGTATATGCGGTTAATAATTATGCAGCCGACGGGAACTACGAGGTTCACTGCCTTTTTCCTTTAAAAAGTCGATACATTGAGTGGTGAAGAAATTAAAGAGGAGCGTCAAAGCGTAATGGGCATGTGTCAGTGTTTAAAAACTGCTACTGTATAGATTTTCTGCCTCTTCATTTTAGGACTTAGTTGTCAAATCTTAATCGCACCAGCAGTTTCTTGGTGTTGCCGATGGTGTGATCACCAAAAGACGTGATACTAAAGATCCAAAGATGACACACAATACCCACTCATCAGCACGGTAGCTTCCCAGTGATAGATTCCGCAAATTTCTGATACACCCAGCCTACCCCCGGAAAAAAGATAGAGTTGCAAGTTAAAATAACATAGGCATAAAGGTTCAGTACTGTTTTTAGTTTATCTTTTTGCCTTTGGACGTTTTGTGTTTTTTTTGTGTGTGTCTCATACACTGAGTAGTCAAACTCTGGTAACATGAAGAAGATTATATATACACTTCGCCGATAAAAGTAAAATATAAAACTTTAAGGTAAAAAGCTGTTAAAATTATGAGTCTGATGATGATCAACAGATCGAAAACGTTTAGACTTATAATTTTAACAGCTTTTTACCTTAAAGTTTTATATTTATGAAGAAGATTGATGAAAAGCTTTGGCTGGAAACTGTCCGAAATCAAATTAAGTATAAAAAAGGGAGAAAAACGTTCATGAATATTCAGTTACACAAATAGTGCAACTCAGTGAGAGCTTTCACACTATCGTACAAACTCTTGCAGTTGTCAGATTGATCTATGGCAACTATCATTGCATCGTGTCAGTTCAGTGTTACAGGTGTTGCAAACATCCATTTCACAGCTGTAAGGGTGCAAAAACAACTCCACATTTGTTGACCAAGCAAAACGACAGAACAGCACAGCTGTTTGGAGCGTCTGTCTTTGGTTTGTGTTGTGAATACGTGTCGATGTAGCTGGAGATCGGTGCCCAAAAAGACGGGGTAGGTGCATACATTTGACTATTCCCTGCCAGACCTGGGTTGGTCCGTCCAATCCCAAAAGCCTCAGTGAAGGTTCGACGGCATAACGTAGATGAACGTTAACACTTCCCCCTATTTCAAACCAAAGGAGCACAAGATACCACCCCTTTACGGCGGCACATGCCCATATAACTTACATAGGAGCACGATTCCAACCACTCCCCCAACCCTCCCCTCCAGCCCAGATAGATCGAAGGACATTGTCGAAGGACGTTTTGCCTTGCTTTATGTATAGTTAATCTCGAAGCCAAAACCTCTTTCTTCAAATGGAAATTCTTACATCATAATAATTGCTGTTCGAAAACGTAAATAAAAGAACTCGAAATCTGGAGTCCAACACTGGCTTTGTTCATCAAATAACCAGGTTAAACCGGATTACATCAGCCGATGGCCGGTTGCAACAAAACATATATTGATACTTTATTTTAGCTCCAAGAAATTCGAAATACGACGCCCACGATTATCGTAACGTATATTGTCGTCTCGTCAAGTCTTACGACGGTCGGAAACGTAATTAAAAACAATCCCCACCTTATAACATGCGTGTGCCCTTGTCGACCATTACATACACCCGATAGGGTTGATTGTAAATGTTCCTTTAGGAAAAAAACTTGTTTCGGAAGCAATCGTATTTTCTAAAATCCTCGTGGTATTTGAAACGCCGAAGGTATTATAATGGGTATGCAATCTTTACATTAAACACTTTTATGAATTTACCGGAGTGCCTTCAATCCCTTTAACCAGCAACAATCGCTGCCACTTAATAATTATTGCAACCACACACTCTCGAGCATAAGGGGCCACGACCATAGGTTCAAAAAGTCAAAATCCAAGACAAATTTTCACTGATAGAAACCCAGACATAATGGTCTAGTTTTGTTAAAAAATACACCCTCAAACTGAAGCTATACAAGGGATGTTACATTAATAGCTACGTATGCTAAAGGCGTCGAAGACAAATTGAACAAGTCTGAGAGACTTTTATGAAGTCTGTCGTCGTGTCTTGGAAAAACATCGCTAAAAACTAATTACAATTTGCTCTCCAGTCACTTAATTAATATTTTCATCTTGGTGATCTCGCAGCATTTGCAATATTTGTTTCTTTTAGCTTAAGTGGCATGCCTGTGAACTAGGTAGGTGTAGCTAAGCGTATTCACCACTGTAAACAAACATTTAACATTTTCTGTGGGAGCGACGGTACTTTCTGCTATGATCAAAAATGCAGCAAAATCGCCATGCTAGTATCTCTTTAACAACAACACAATGCCTTGGACCAACTCGCATGCAGAATTAGTAATAGTAAACATTTCTCTTTGTATTAAACTATTTTAGACAAGCTGGGAAACATCCACTTCAACTTATACACGTACATGTAAAAGGAACAAAAAATTAAGATTTCCATGCAAAATTTATTGCATTGTAAAATCAGTTACATATTAACAAAATAATTCAAATTAATTACAATAACTGTACATCAGGCTCTACAACCATATTGAAAGTGGTGATATCGATACGTATAAACGCAAAAACACGAAGCTCACGTGTTGAACCTACGCTCGGATACACAGTTTTTGCACGATCCATCTCAGCAGCGAACTCGTCTTTGACTTTACTTTGTGTTGATCGTAGTAGTTTCGTAAAAGGAACCCTTCCAACTAACCAGTCTGTGAGTCCGCAGTAGGCTTTTGTCCAAGAAATAAATACCACTAGGAATTTACTTCAATTTATGAAAGTGCTAGGTTTTTTGTGACATCATATCGACTCGCCTTTCAGTACAAATTATCAAAAGTCTTGTAACCCGGACATAGCCAATCACTGTAACTTGAACTGTGACTTAAACTCCAATCACAATTTGGCGTCTTCGACCCCAGATTTGTCATCATTTTCACCCTCGCATTGGTTATACTGCACTATGCCTTTTTGTATCATAACTTGAAACGCTGCAAATGGCGACTTTTGAATGAACAAGTCTGGCCGCCGGTGCTCCTGAAGTGATGGGTTGTTATGTAGAGTAAGAAGCAAGTGCCATCGATTACGCACTCGCCGGCAGCTATCCCTTCGTGAAGTGCTATCAAGCTCAATGCTAACTTGGTGATCTATGAAAACGAATGGGATTTTTATTAGAAATTAATTGAGTCCTGGAATCCATGGTCGCCGAATAGGGCATTTTGCTAAAAAACGAGGAAGCAGGAGAAACAGAGAAGGAATAGCAAGTGTACATGTTTGCAAAAACAAAAGAGTTCAGACCGTGATACAAATAAACAAGGACAGCGAGAGCTAGAATTAATTATAAAAAGCAATTCAAAAAACTTTGGGTCTACAGTTATGTTGGGTCTACGTCTACGTTTTACTGATTATAATGAATTTTGACCAGCAATGACAAAGGTTACAAAGTACTGAAGGAATAAAGTAGCAATGTCTTTCTTTACTCCACGACAATGATCATAGTACATTTACTTCGTTCCAGAGAAGGGGTTGAGAAACACCAGCCTCAAGAGAGTGTCCTTCCAGCAACATGGGTTTTGCCCTTCTCCACAGCCGAAGTAACAACAAACAGAAAGGATGCTGCGTCTGCTGGTGATGCTAGTGCGGGCTTGCTAGAGAATGATGACGATGATGAGCATTACATTTCAAACAGATATTTCAGATTACGGCGATTACATTTCACCCATTATAAAATCAGACTTTTTTTAGGCTGTCGTAATACCACTATGAATTATGATGAACACAACTACGATGACTATCAAAGAACCTATTAGTGAACATAAACTTACTTGAATACAGGTTACTCTGGACAAGATCCTTTGATGCTGCGACCTCAGAAGCTTGTCTGTCATTAATTGTCTTGATCAGTAACTGACAAAATGTTACCAGTACTGGATTGGCGTGAGTATGCTCCAAAAGCAGATATCCCACGTACGCGTTAAAACCTGACAAGAAATGCAAACCAGGACTGTGATACTTAAAGCGACCAAAGCGCAAAATATTCATGTATTCTCCCTTCTGCAAGCATCCATTGCTTTGAGTTTGGTTTTACATTAAGGCACATGTGTGTAGCTCCACTCAATTCAAAACAGTGTACAAGTTGTGTGAGGAACATACTTTAGAATTTGTTAAGGTTAAAATCACCAAATATTGAGTTTCAACATGTTGCACACTTACTCACCCTCGGTCTCAGTATGTAAGTTGATTTTGCCTATGATTTTGTCTGAACTTGGGTGTGTAGAATAGCCAGACACTCAAATTAATACACATTGTAAAAATACACTCGTTCAATTTGGAATAAGTACTTGTAAACTTTTCAAAGACTACAAACTGTTAGCCTTTGAAACCTTTGCTGGTGCTTATTTATTCCAAATTGTCTATAAGTATGAGAGGTGATTACTACTGAAGACTAGCATCAGTACAAAAATCAATAATCGATACTTATTTGAGACAATGAAAAAAGTATTTTACACAAACCTGGATCTTTTAGCTCGAAGTCACGTGATAAGACACTTTTCTGCGTCCGTCCAAGGAACATCACACCAAGAATGGCACCAATCAAAATACGTTTCAGGCAAGAAACTACACCAAGAAAAATGTTAAAGAAGAACAGGAAAAACGTACACACATGGAACAGACGCCTGAAAACAAATAAAACTGGATTGTTAAAAAAAACGGAGAAAAAAAAATAACAACAACCAAAACAAACGACCGAAAATCAAAGTACCAAATAACTTTTTAGGTGTTTTAGGGCCAGTTCACATGAAGGGGGTGGGGGAGATCCGAAAAGACGGATCTTCCTGGGGTGACAAGTTTCTCGAGCTTTGTTGTTCTAATTCCCCATTTTGCTTTCGTCTTTTGGTAGTCACTCCCACCGAACTCAAACCGTTAACACATTTCTGCATGCAAACTAAATGCTACATGAAAAACCGTTCCGCCTGCCCTTAAACAATGAAGGAAGGTTCAAGTGTGATGGTGCTACTGTCGACCCTTTGCTACCTTGTAAAGTACATGTACCTTATTTTATCTATAAAATTATTTATAAGTTCTACCTACACCAAAAGGAAACTAAACAGCACTTAAGGTGCTCCCGACATTTTGGCGTACCTGTTATCCAAGGCCAGTGTAGTATCCCTGTCAACTAAAAATACGTATTTTGCCAACGATAACTGGATCCAAAAGAACCCCAGGGAAATTGCAACAGCTGGCCTGAAATAAAAAAGTGATATCGAAGATAAAAACGCATCGAAAAACATCTGCACCCTTTTAAGGTGCAAATGCAGAACCGTCTAAAATACATTACGACAAGACCTGATTTCAATACTCTAATATTCCTTCCCCCACCCCCGATACAAAGATCTTCAATGTGGCGAGTATAAATAACTGAAAAAGAAACTCACAGAGCCGTTCCTCTTTTGTGTTACCATGTCAACTTGGACAAAATTAAGACAAATTTTGCAAAACTGAGTAAAGAAGATACGCCATGATATATTGAGACATTTTCTGCAAAGTACAGACCTATCTACCAATCCAAGGGAGAGTCTAGCTGACAGACTAATAGTCCTTCACGATCGTGAACAGTAGCACTTTCACAGTCTTACCAGAGATCTTTGAGCTTTGACCAAACAAAGGAATCAAAACCGCCGTCCACCATTGGCAAAATGATCTGGTGTCCAACCACAAAACTAACTCCAGTCAAAAACAAAAGGGTGATTGTCACACCTGAAAGAAAAGTGCAATGCAGTATACTTCAGTTACAAAGATAATAATCCAGTCGATAATGACAACAGAAGGTACGTTTAGAGTGATATCTTCTGAAATGATTTTCAGATACATATGCTAGTTAAGCAAGGCTTTCGAGCGGTATACAATAGAATATCTCAAGTCATAGAAAATACAGTGGCTAACACAATCATTGTGACATGTGCGCAGCACACGATGGGAAAGTTGGGTGTAATACCGTCACGTTTAAAACAGCTTTCCTGTACTTTGATTGGCTGTATTTTCTATCCGCATGGTGTAAATACTCATATTGCATATAAACTGCGAAAACTTACCCCAACAGAGATACGCGACCTGGAAACCTGAGTATTTGAGAGTTGCAGCCTAGAATTGAAACACCAACAAGGACAGGTTATTAGATAGGATAATATCAAATCACGAGCAGTGTTTTGCTAATAATAAATCTTGACAAAATGCAAGATTACATAGGTGGCTTACGAAAGGTTCAATATATAACTCTAATCACAGGGATTAAAGGTTAACTGTACTGTCTACAACATTTTACTACAGCTACGTACGTTAGAAATGTCCAAAATTAAGAGTGGTGTTGCTAAATGATGCAAATCACCTTTAATTTCTGATTGTAAAACTAGAATCGAAGTTGACGCTAGTCTTATCAGTTATGTTATCTTGAAATGTTATCTCTTCTTAAAGCGTTGTCCCTCGTCAATGTTTGTTTTAGTTTGTTGTGGTGGAAACCAACAATTGCATGTTTGATGCGCCTATGCTATCAATCCAAATGGAAAGGAGAAGGGACGTCATGTAATAGACAATAAACATTCAGCACGGGAGGTGCGGTGGGCTAATGTTTAGTTCGCTGGATTCCCAAGTCGAGCGGTCCTGCTTCAAGTCCTGGCCGGAGTAATTCAGTTGTGCTCTTGGGAAAGGCTCATCACACCTCTCTCCACCCGGGAGTATAACTGGGTAATGGGGAATTGTTGGAGCAGCCTGACAGAATGCTGGGGAGTCACCGGTGATGGACTACTCATACACCACTGGTAGCCACGCCAGGACAGCCACAACCTGACTTTTGTTGCAAATGCATGTGCATCACGCATGAGTAAGGGAAATTACACCATAGGCAAGGTTGGTGGATAAGACAAACAAATCACACAGTATCAACTAGAATTCTTTGGGTGTGCTGGTGGGAAAAGGTCAGTAATGGTGGACGCAACAAACTGCCCGCTAAATATCACATGAGCCATTCTCAGGCCCCAGCGGTGGGTTAGAAAAACATTTTCCACTTATTTTGTTATACTTTACTTAACTCTGCCATTAGAAAATAACACTTACGATCTTTTAAATATGTATGTACATTTAGATGTAACACACAGGCACTAAAGTTCTCACAAAAAATAATGCACCTTACCGTGATAGCAGAGGGTTTCTGGTTAAAAATCGCTGACGGTAAAAAATTCTTTTCACCGCGCTGAAGACGTAGCAAGTGTCCCCTGAAGAAAGTTGAAATATTCCATTAAAATAAACTAAGGTTTGTCACGTGCAGCCCTGACAAAAATTAACGGATACAATGATTTCACGTCATTTTCATCTATTCTTGCACCATGTTATTAAATACAGTCTACATGTACAGCAACATACAGTGTACTTTCTAATCGTTTACTACATCAATGTGATTATCTTATGATCAGTTCCAAAAAAAGTTCAGGCTTGAATGGGGGTCAAACCCATAACCTTGTTCTCATATCACTTTATTTCATAAAATCCTGTTAAGCTTCGTTCATAGCAAATGTTATTTGGTGGAAATGTCATTTTAATACGTTTCTTTGAAGTTAACTAGCTGCCATCGCAATTTAAAAAAAAAAATTCAATACCCTCGTTACTGATCGTAGTTCTATTTCCTAATATAAATATGCTCTACACGTACATGTATATCAAAATTAATAAAAACAGTTCTTTTACCTATACCAAGACAACATATTTGCCATCAAGACTACACTGTAAATTGCAGAGAGTGCGACAGCAACAAAGACCGACACTGCAGGCATTGAAAAATCAAGAGACTTGAATCAGTATCTACCGTGAAAATAAACGAAAATAGGTTCTTTCATGCCCGGTTATGAATTTATAACGGACAGAAAAAGAGATCGCGGTGACTTGAAAAGTGGCCCCAGCTAAATCACTATTAGTTGGATAGCATTGTTTATTTAGTCAACACTTATTCACTGAATAGCGATTTATCATGTGCTATCCACACTTTGAACAACTGACCAAGATTGCAAGTGAACCATTTTTGGCTTGGGTTGGAGGTATACAAATGGTGGAAAATGGCAGAAAAACTGTATAGTATAGGAACACAATGTTTCTACCTTAGGTAGGTACTATTTTCTTTGGAAGAAACATTTACGGGCTACCTTTTTTGTCCAAAACAGACATAAATGAATAGGGTTTAAAACTCGAGCCAGAGCTACATGTATTTTGTTTAATCCCCTCCAGGTGCTCGCTATCTTAGGGCTGCTAGAGTCTGTATCAACATTAAAGTCACTGTAGGGCTGTAATTCTATCTACAATGCTCACTACAGTGCCGACTAAATGACATGATAACAAGGTTGTACATACCTCCAATAATCATAAAGATTTCTCTCAGCTCACGCACGTCGACTAGAGAGTTCTCAACAAATTCTTCCCGTACCCTAAGAAGAAATACTCCCAAAGCGACAAATAGAATAAGAACCTGAAACAAAAGTAAACAGAAATGCACTGCTTTGGCATGCAATTCTACCAACATGTCCATGAGAAAATCAGGCAGAACAAGGTAGGAGGTGGTACAGCTCTAATAACCAATCTCAATTAAACTTGGCACAAGTGTTGGGTTTGGTGAGGACGAAATTATGGCATATAATATCTTCAAAGATGGCGGAATCTTGTGTCTGTTGTGTGTTTTGTGAGGAATCTGTTATATCAGCAGTAATAACTCTCGACGGATTTTGGACTGCCTTTTGAGTAGCTTTCTCCACAACCTGTTTATATGTTGTATGAGGAATGAAATATCGTCGATTTCGAATGCTAAATATTTAAAAATACGAAAAGTTTACACGTAAGATTAATAAAACTCACCCCCTGAGTGACCCTTGTGGTTTTTGGTGATCTCTACCGTTTGGAGCTTTTTTTGCTATCATATTTCGGAATATTTTTCCGAATATTTTGGAATTTGTTAACGTTCTAGGCGTCAAATGACCATTTTTGCAGGGGTTCCCCTAACTTAGGGGGAATAAAATATTTTGACCTACTCTTTTGCCATAATCATTTTCTTACCAAACCCAACATGTGTGCCAAGTTTGAGCAAAATCCTTGATTTCAGCTGTATCACCTCTTGCCTAGTTTTCCCACGAATAAGAAGTTGTGTTTGATGATTTTCGATCCCACGTACCTCGTATATTGCGATAGAGCTGATAAGGTAAGTGCAAACAACGCGAGTTGAATATTTGAATTCTGAGGGAAAAAAGGGAAGAACTGTTAAGAAAAAGTCAAGGTGACTCATCAAGGCATCTGACTGATTAAGATTTAATTTTAACGTTACTTCGTTAAGTGATCGAAAGTAAGCCGAATAAATGGCAATTGCGATGATGGAAAACCATTTCAATATGCAAAAAGAGACTGATCCATGATCCATACCTGGTTTCCACTTGTACAATTTGTCTTTCACCCTTCCTTTGAAAGTAGCACTGGCCATCTGGTTTCTGTGTCTGTCAGAACAATGACCGTTCAATACCTTACCTTTTCCTCTACACATGAATGTATATTTAACTAACTCCAGTTAATTGCCTGGCAAAACATAGCATAGTGAAGTGGCAGGGAAAATCGTTTGGGGAACTCCAAGACAGTGACCAAAAGAGGTAGATCACGAGAAAATTGATTCTTATTAGAAAGGAGCCTCAGAGAGAGGAGACTTTTCATTTGTTTCAGAGTGTGATCGTTTCGAGCCATATATGTCACAATCCATGAAGCCATTACGCACTCAAACGTCACGTGGACAGTTCCTAAAACATGCTACACTAGGCCTGAAGAAGGTCAACTAGTAAAACTGCTACCCACGAAAGCACCGTTCAATAAAATTCGATTGAAATTTCAATGTTAACGAATTTCTGGTGAACAGGCGTTTCCAAAAGATCAGGAAAAGTTTGTTTGCCAACACAAAAGTAAAACAGCCTACTCTTTTGGAATTGGTTCCAGAAGCTTAACGACGTATTTGTACTTATAAAAGGTCATCCACTCGTCCTCTTCATCCTAAAAATAAAAATAAACCAAATCAAGTCAAGCTCTCTTGGAAACGTTTTGACATACAGTTGTAACAAACAGTCAGATGTAAAGTACAAATTGTGTTCCTGTTGATTTCTAAAGACGTTTACCGGCCTTTTCAGTTTTAAGTAAATTAAAAAAGCTCACATATAACGAATAATTCTCACATGTAACAATCACATTTTACAGTCCCAGTGACAGTTGCATTTTTGAGATTATCCACGTGAGAAAAGGAAACATCCTGTTTATAGCGATTAAGTTACTGAGGAGGTTACGTGATTTGAATCAGCCACACACATCGCATCATCGGATCAGTAACGAACTTTTGATGAAATAACACGTGATTAGAATGGTTATTTACTAATTAATATTCTAGAGGAAGTGTCTCCAATTAGTTTCCAATGGAGCTAATTGGAGACACTTCCTCTAGAATTTTACTCTAAAATAACAAAAATAAAACTAATAATTTTCCACAACATAGTCTACGGTTGCCACGGTTTTCTTCTACAAAACTGAGAACGAAGCAACATGAATTAACCAACCTTCGGAGAAGCACTGGGACGACACCTCGTGTGTAATGCTTTAACCAACAACGCAAAGTACCTCACGCACAAGAAGACCAGGCAAATATACACGGGAAACTCGACTGCAAGACTGTCTCCAGGGAATATCTAGCATAATTTAATGACGTTAGAAATTCTCTAGAATACTGTTGCTATGGTAACCTATTGTGTAACGAAAATGATAACAACGTGTTCACCAATGATCGGGCTGTTCCTTGATACTGCATGATTGCAGCATCAACTGACAACATGACCCATCAAAATCTAAGTCTTGGAAAGTACTAGGAGATGGTTGAACATAAATCTAATAAGGTTCTAGACGACTATCGTATAAGCAAGAATAGCAACATCACTGTCTCAAAAATCAACGCGATGGCCCTAATTAAGTCGACTGATAAACGAACGAATCCTCGTAATCTTCTTACCGATGAGGTGTAGGATGGACACTGGATGTATTGAGCAGCTTCAAAGGAAATCCTGTAAAGGAAAACAGTACCAGCACGAGAGTTTAATCATCATGAAATAAAATTAACAACAACAAGAGGAACTTTATTTGTACTCACACTTAAAATGTAAGTATACAAAAATAAGTTTAAAATAAAATAACATAAACGGGCTAATAAGACTGGACAGCCATTCTTAGTGATTAAAGCAATTATTTATTTGGGTCACATTAGAAGAGAAAATGAGAAAAAGACACTTGCAACAGCACGTAAAGCACACACACACGCCAAAAAGACTACTTATACAAACAGAATTAATGAAAAATAGTTGGATAATACAGTGTATTGACAATGAACGCTGTCAGGGTTCGAAGGTTCAGAGTCCAGCACTTTAACGCTACTTAACCCGGTAGTTAAAACAAACACACATTAGGGCTTTCCAGGGATTTCAGGTTCCGAAATCTTACCCAATTATTGCTCAAAGTGCAACGACAAATCAAATCATACTAACCACATGAGAGAATAAAGGAAGCCAATAACAAGGCCAGTGATCTTGTAGTCAGTTGCCATGCAAGCAAACAGTGGATAATACCCGATTCCGATGACCACCATGGCCAAGATCTTCCAACAAACTACGGAAAAAGAAAAACACATCTACATCTTTCTGACAAAATCCAATTATCATTTAAAAACTGCATCAGTTTTTAAAGGTAAAAACGTCTTCATTTTTTCGCGTGCCGTGTTGATACTGAAAGCAGTTTTCCTTGGAATCTTCTTCTCAATTTAAGACTCTTTTAACGGCGGTTGTGAAAGAGTAATTAAGAGAAGTTAACGACAATTAGTTAAAGACGTTTACCACGGATATAATATTAGCTATAGCACTTTTCCTACGAGATGTGACTAGACATGTCCCGTGACAGAAGAGACTGGGAACCGTTTTTGAAGGATTATAATCCCAAATCCATGTAAATGACAACGATCCACAGTCGTACAATGTAAACAGTGAAAAGCCTAATACGCCAATGAGAACTAAAGGCGTGTACACGAAACCAGCCAGCCAAGAGCAGGAAAACACGTACAAACTTTGACAATAGACAGTTTTTTTGGATCGTACAACGTCCTCACAGTAGTCAGTTTTTTTCGTACCGTAAAGAATTCCTACAATAGTCAGTTTCTGCATAATATATTTCCTTACGTCACCTCCGAACCTATATCTGGAATTAATTGTCGCTATCTGCAAAATCTGCAACCTCAGTGTCAATATTCCAGCAGCACAGTTAGCTTTGATTGGATGTCAAAGCAACTGTGTGACAAAAACTTCTAATATCTTATTTAATTAATTTAATTAAATAGGCGCTCAGGAGATTGCTCAAGCACGTCCAGTGTTACTGACATTAAATATAAATTACTAACATGTGCCTGACCAAGTCGCGATTTGTTTTTCCATCTGATCAGTTAAACCGGTGGCTCGAGGAGATAATAGCCCATTTTCTCCATGAGACGGATCTGCAGGGAATCATGGCAGTTGTATGTATGTATGTAAAACAAATATCCAGGCTAAGATGATGAATGAAATAACCATGATTCCCTGCAGGCGCATCTTATAGAGGGAACTGGCCATTCCTCAGCTTTAATCCTCTCTGAAAACTTACTGGCAGTGTAGCTAGGAATTGCAGGATCTTTCAACCATTCGTTCATTTTTGGAGTGAAGATCGCGGAATAGTCACCCATAAGCAGGATAAACAAGCATCTCGTTGTTGTGGCACCAAACGCGCACGCAAAGGCAAACCTGTTTTCGTAACTGTCTACCAAGTTGACAGGGCTAAAAAAAAAGCTTACTTAGTTAATATTAAGTACATAAATTTCAGTCGGACCTCCCCCCTCCCCTCCCCTCTTTCTCTGTCGTTACAAAGTTGCTGTATATATCAGTGCTTGAGTGTAATAATGTTTACAGTGATCAATGCGTTAAGGTACACCTAGCTAGTTCACAAGCATGCCACAAACTGAAAGAAACAAAAATATGAACTAAACATAACACTGAAACAGGCTTAAAAATCCTAATTGGCGGGAGGCAGACCAACAGGCTATCTACGCGCATTACCGTGGAGTTGAACTTGGGTCTACCGAGAATCAACTCCAGCTTAGTGGTCAGAGTGGAACTGGAACCCGCGACCTCCGAATTTCAAGTCCGGTAGCAGTAATCATGACTTCAAGCAACATTGATAAGGGGAGGTATCATCAGGTTTCTGACTCTCAAATGACTATTTTAACAAAACTGAGTTCAGATGGTGCAGGGCTGGATGAGCAGCCAATAAAACGAAAGAAAGCGAAATGAATAATGCACTTACATACACAATCCCGGTCTTGTGATAGGTTTACCGCACAGCGTCGCGTTCCTCTTCCGTTGAGTTAAAAAAGAGAGAACCAAGATGATAATAAGCTAAAGAAGCAAAATATTGATTGTGAAAATCCAGCACGTGTCTGTCGCACTTAATTGTCAAACTAGGTCACGTGGTACCACCACGTACTCTCAATGGCAATTAAACGCCACTGTATCATGTGGAACTGTATTAACACACATACCGCGATGAATACCGAAGCAAACGTCAGAAAGCCAGCGTCGAGAGCGGGTTGGCAAATAAGGATTTCAGTGCTGAGGGAAAAAATCATTTAAATTGCCATTAGTTGAGCCAATACAGTAAGCTTGGCAACTTTCTATTCCTTTTTCTCCTTAATTTACATCAAACCGCTATAGGTGATTTTGATCACCTTGTCGACATTGCTAGATTACCTTTGGCGGAATCGACGGAAGGGTAGGGAGCCGGGGGGGGGGGGGATGGAAGACGATAGATAAAGGAGCATAAAAACCAGGAGCCCCTGTACAAACTTAGATTGAGGCCAATTGATAAGAATCATTACAAAAAACAATTTGACAGTTTCTTTTTTCTTCAGAGTGGGAATGAAATTATTGGTATTTTAAGCAAACTATATCATGAACTTCTAGTAATTCCTTCTTTTCGTGTTCTTATGTCCTCAATTTCGAGTCATAGGACGATTTAACGAGAAGTCACCCTGACTATATTATGCATACTATTTCTAAACAATTAAATCCAGACCTTTGGGAAATGAGTTCTTTTCTGGTACATAAATATGTCTGCCATGAACATTATACGTTTTTTTTACAACCAGCAAGTAAGGGGTGTCTGGAAAACCCGAATAGCGAATAGCGAATAGTCGCGAATAGCGAACAGCGAATAGTCCCGAATAGCGAATAGCGAATAGTACGCATAGTCTCGAATAGTGCGAATAGTGGCGCACAGTCTCGAATAGTGGCGAACAGTCGCAAATAGTGGCAAATTAGTGGCAAATCGTAGCAAATAGGGTACCCAATGTCTCGCAGTCAACCTCGCAGCAACGTAGGACGGGATTTTCCCGCTAAAAAGCACAGACGCTTATCAGGACAAAAGGTATTTCTAAACGTAATTTCTTCTGTTTTAACTGCTCCAAAAGTGTAAATACGTCTTTATTAGGTTATCCTTGTGTTTTCTGTTTTCTTAATGTCGGCGATGGACAGCCCGAGCCTGAGTCCGGAGAAGAAAAGGTAATAAATTCACTGAAATTCTGTTGCTTATTTGGATAATTAATTAACGCAGGATATTAGACCTAAAGCGGTGACTATTGACGACTATTCGTCACTATTCGCTACTTTTCGCGACTGTTCGCCACTATTCGCACTATTCGAGACTATTCGCACTATTCGCGACTATTCGCTATTAGCTATTCGGGTTTTCCAGACACCCGCAAGTAAGTTAAGGGCCGTCTAAAGCAAAGTAAGGTGCAAAGTACGTAAGAATCGTACGTATGGTACAAACACTATTGTACCAGGAAAACAGTGAGAGGGAACCTTTTAAGAAGGGATTGTAATCGAGGATAGAGCTACATTTTGCAAAGAGCAGGTAGCGCGAGAAACGGGAACAATTGCCTAGCATGAAATGAGAAACTACCGCTAGATTAAGGGGTGCGAAAAACTTCTTGCCCAGCCAAGCCCCCTGCGCCCACTATTAAAGCCATCCATGCGAAATATAATTGGGTGTCTTCGGAAAAACCCTTTACAGTTCTTTCCTACAATTGATATGAATGAAACCTTTGTAATTGCCGAATTATAAGTAGTTTGTTTAGAAGAGTCAAGCACTATATTAAGAAGCAATGCTAAAAGAGGCAGTCACAAGAAATGCAATTTAGCGCATTGAATAAATCAAAACAAACAAAATTGCCGTAAGACTATGGAAGCAGTACCAAACCCATCCTTTTTCATGCTACTTTTCCTAAATCTTGCCAAATTGCAGCTTCTACTTATGAAAATCAATTAAATAGCTGAACTAACACGTCTAGTTATTAGGGAAAAAAACACCTTCACCACGATAGGTATCACTGACTAGAAACCTTTGAACCTGCCGAGTTATAATTACTATTTGCTGAGAAGGGTCAACCATTTTTGCATTTTCAATTAAGTAGTCAATAAACAACATAATAAAACCAAATTAGCTTCATTCTGTTTATGCACTTTTGTTTACGTGTAAGGAGTTTAAAATACGAGCTCCGATAAATTAGACGGATTGAAGTTAATAAAAGCTATTGGAAATTGGGTAGTTTTATGATTACACTCAACTGTAGATAGCTTTTGAACAGGAAGCAAAATTCATATACTGTTGTTATGATACCGTAGACGTTTAATTAAAGAGAGACATCAAAAAGAGATTACCAAAAACTTAAAGGAGGAATAGGTGTCATGTTATTCAAATTAAAATGAGTCTTTTCTTCAATATTAACTTAGTCGCATTTTTGATATGCCGACCCGTATGACTAAAATACCCCAGGAACGGCAACGGGTTAATATAAGAATTTAAATTCATAATGGCCTGACTTTATCAGGGCTGAATTGTTTGTCAGTAGCTGGAGGCATCTGACATGCATTTTTAATGGTTATGAGAGAAAGTCGGCAGATTCTTAAACCGGCTCCGCTTAACTTTCATCGGACATTCAGATGTAATCTTTTTTTTCCCTCTGTAATGTCTAGAAAGTACAAGTGCACCAAAATTCCTCTTTGAATGTAGCCTTTAAAACAGCAAAAGGCAGTAAGAAAACTATAAAAGATCGACTGGAGTGCACCGATCTTCTGAGACATCGGCCATATTCCGCTATCATAACTTCTGCTCATATAAAGTATCATCCGGATCCGCATCACGACTAAACTAACCCGGCCCATGAATCCACTTTACACAAGGATTCATTGTTTCCTTTGATCTGAGGGATTTTGTATCCTAAATTCTGATCTGGGTCCACCCCGATGGAACCAGCCACCTTCAAATTTCCTTGCTAGTTTTTGCTACAAATGCCCCGCACTTAGTACAAATTTCGACTTACATTTCCTCAACCCCCTTCTCCAACTACCACCACCTGTCCCTAAAATAACCCTATGTAACCCTTTGGTGGAGATTAAGTGGTTAAGTTAAAAATATGTCAACAGCTAGCAAGCCAAAATACACCCATTCGGAGGTCAGTGAGGGTTGTGTTAAGCTACGGTATACTGCAATTCGACTGATCATCTGGGTTTGCATGCACATATTCGAGAATAAATTTAATTCGTCGCATCAACAAAGCGTGTAATAATTTTAAAGTACGTGTTAATTCGGAAAAGCAGCGTGTCGACGAGTGGTTCAATTTCGAAATGGAAACAAATTGTACTATAATTTCAATTCACGAGACATATTTCTTTACATATTTTTTGTGCAAAAAATAACTCGGAAAATTACGTCCTACGTGTACACGAACAATCTCTGTTCAGTTTTCTAAGAGAAAGATGCAATGTTCTGGAATAATTAGCTAATTACCATAAGAATATTCGTGTGACTCGTTTGGTTTTCAAAAACACACGAACACATGCATTATTCCTATGAAAACAACTTTAAAGTTCTTTAAATAGCTATTGGGGGCTAACTCGAAAACCTTTCGCTTCTTTTAGCCTCTAGGCTCTTTTTTATAATAATAACTTGCTTTCTCCTCTAATGTACCTAATATCTTCCATGTAAATTTTTGTTTTTTCTGAGCCAATAAAGATTATTGTTAACGTTACTAATGGACAGGAGAGATCTGAACAAGACACCTGCGAACAGCTGCAACAACCGTCAATACAACTGAACACAGCTGATTGGGTATTTACATTATATTTCAGTTTTCTTTGGACTGGTAAACTTGAGCAAGAAAGCTTTTTTTGTTACTTAAGCAGCAGCTTCTTTTAATGGAGCAAATAAAAACATTTTCATGATGATTTGCATTCTAAAAAATAATCTCACAAATGGTGGTCTTAACTGTATGCAAATTAAAGACATTTTCAAGGGTCTGTTTATTCCCAGACGCACATAACATAACTTGTGTAACAAATCGATTACAATACTGATCTTTCAGGCTCTTAGACTAAAACAACGAGCCATCATGGTTTCTGACAAAATAGCAACAAATAACTCACAAAATTCTCTTGAGCTCGTAGAAGCGTGACAGATACGCGTGCATGCGGGTTCTCAAATGTTCTCTTATGAAGAGCTTCTTAAAAATATTGCTCGAAGATACATGCATATAAATTTCACTAAAACGAAACGTCTTTCGATACGGGTTCACCAATTCCTTCCCTGTTTAGCAGAAAATTAACGGAAGGGAAGTTTTCAACACGATACAGCTGAAATAGCAACGAATTCCCCGTAGTATTTACTGGTCTCGGGATTCGTTCATTTCGCCTCTGGTTCGGTGTTTTACAGGCGTCCCTCCAAACTTGAGTTGAAACGTTATTCCTTCGTTTTTGTTTTTCACTCTAATATCAGTCAACTGACGGTCAAAATATCGTACAGCATACTCGAGCGATTGTCTTATTAATTTCAGCCTTACGCGGGCTAAATCGTACGCTCAGATCTAGCGAACAAGTTAGTTGGTTACTAGCGTGACACTTACTTGTTATTTGTGGAGTTACTCGTCGGCGCTGCTGTTGTTGGTTCCATATAGCTTGCTACTTCCAAATACAGGTCAATAGTTCCCTGTAGCACACTCTCATCGAGGCCAGTTGTGTTTGCAATGAAAGGCAACATAGTCCCATTGTGGCGGATTGTCGTAAGCATCTCGCTCAGAGTGTAGTTTCTGGAGAAAAATTGCGGATAGTGGAGATAAGCTTTGAGAAGGATTTGACCCAGGACATCAGCTGAAATACCAGACATTTTGAAGATGTGTTTTTTTACTGCAAGTTTCTCTGTCAAATGTACTTTCCGGCTCGTCGTTAATAAGCTTACTCAAGGGGCATGTTTACCAGAGCCCTCTATTTTGTGGCCAGCGTCAAGTATCCAGATGTCACGCAATTTATCATGTAACGCAGGATGTAACGAAACCGTCTAATCACTAATCGGGTCAAAATAAGACGTCGAGCTGATTTGTTCTTAATTAATTCAACTACAGTCATGCCAGAAGAAATCTTATCAGCCATTGAACGTTGTTGAAAAATCCATCCTTGAGTGGAGAAAAAGAACTGATTTGAAACGGGGTGAAATGGTCTATAAACGGGAAAATCATGTCTGTCTTTAATAGAAAGGCACTTGATGTCATTTTACTAACAAATGACATTACAAACTGATATAATTACTACTGGCACCAAAAGGAGAGAATATTATCTTAAACTCTCGTTGCTTAAAACGAGCAAGGACGCGAAACGAAGATAATGAAAACGTTCTGTCGCATTTTCAGTGGTCCCTGATTTTGTCCAAGTTTCGCGCACTTTGCCCCGATTAGCTGTTTACTGCCAGGAAAGATAAAAAGGCTTCGCCCGAAATCCTATTAAGAGGCCAAGAAAGTGAGCCGAAAAATCACGAGAAATGACTTTCCTCTGCTATTTTATTTCTTCCTTTTTTCCGGCATCCCGGTCACTTGGTTTCGTAACAATCTAACAGTCTACGGACGACTTTTGTGGAGCAAATAAATGCCACTACATGTAGGTATTTACTGTAATTTATGAAATAGACTCGAGTGCTAGCTTCTTTTTAACATATCGAGTCACCTTAACACATTACCAACGGTCTTATAACAAGGACATAACAATTTATTTCAAATAACGTTCATCTAAAATACAATGTACCACAAGGCCTTAAATGGTGTCTGTATTGTCTGTGAACTATCAAAGCACCGTTTCGCGTCCGCGCAGACACCTGTAGACCGTAACTTGAACTGTGGCTTGCTCTGTAATCACAATTTGGCGTCTTCAACCCCAGATTTGTCATCATTTTCACCCTCGCGTTGGTTATACTGAACTAAGCCTTTTTGTATCATAACTTGAAACGCTGCAAATGGTGACTTTTGAACGAACAAGTCTGGCCGCCGGTGCTCCTGAAGTGATGGGTTGTTATGTAGAGTAAGAAGCAAGTGCCATCGATTACGCACTCGTCGGTATTTGTTCCTTCTGAAACTGTTATCAAACTCAATGCTAACTTGGTGACCTGAAAACGAAAAGGTTTTTTCTTATCAAAATTTGATTGAATCCAATTAAGTTTATGGTCACCGAAAAGGGCATTTTGTGAAAGAAACGAACATCAGAAGCAGAGGAGGAATGCCTTGCAGTAACAAAAGAGTTCAGACCAGGATACAAATGAACAAGGGCAGCTAAAGTAAAAATTACAATGTAAAAAATTGTTTTACAAGTCGGACTAAGTGTAAATGTAAGTTGCACAAATCATGATAAACGTCGCCTGGAAATGACAACAACTTCGCAGCTACAAAGTACAGCTATACACTTCAGTGCTAATGGTAGGAAATTATACTTGTCCCGGAAAGCCGATGGCACTTTTTCAGAGCCCTGTTGCGGACTAATAATTAACGAAGGAATAAAAGCACAACGTCTTCCTGTATTCCGTTACAAAGATCATAGCATATTCACTTCGCCCCAGAGAAGGCCTTCAGAAGCACAAGCCACAGGGGAGTGTTCTCCCAGCGATTCAAATAAAATGAAAATAAAGAAGTAACAGATCTCAGAGGAACAAGGCACGTGACCATGACATTTTGGTATATTCCTTGCACCAGAATCTATTGACTCCCGCCTACAACACTCTGATAAAAAAATTACAACTGCCTCGTTCAGATGCCAACTTTTTGAGTAAGAACGCTGCTCGCAGCAACATAAGTTTTGCCCTTCTCCACAACCAAAGAAAATGTAATACCAAACAGAAAGGGTGCTGAGCGGGTGATCCTAGTGCGGGCTTGCTGGGGAATGATGACAACGATGACCATTTTATTTTGAACAATGAGATATTTCAGATTACCGCGATAACATTTCACCCATTACAAAATGAAACTTTCTCTGATCTGTTGTGATACTAATAAATGATGAACAACTATTGATGACTATCAAAGAACCTATTAGTGAACACACAGTACATGTAAACTTACTTGAACACGGCTCATTCTGGACAAGATCCACAGAAGCTTGTCTGTCATTAATTGTCTTGATCAGCAGCTGACAAAATGTTACCAGTACTGGATTGGAGTGAGTGTGCTCCAAAAGCAGATATCCCACGTACGCGTTAAAACCTGACAAGAAAATGCAAACTTGCACTGCGATACTGATTGTAAATATAATGACAGTAACAGCTTTCACAATTAAAGCGGCCGAGGTGCAAAATATTCACGCGATTCTCCTTTCTGTGAGCATCCACTGTTTTGAGGCCGGTTTTAAATGAAGACAGCTCCACTCGTTTTTAAAAAGTGTACAAACTGTTCCATATACGGTTTGTGAGGAATACAATTTAGAATTCATTAGTATGGGTTATCAAATGGTGACGAGTGAAATTAGGAAACAATTTCACGCGGGTTTTGTCCAAACTTTTATAATTTCCCGATCCTTTAGGTGAAAGAAATTATTAGAATTTTGAGATGTCCTATAATTATCCAGTTATCAGTTAGACTCAGTTTATCTGCTACGAGAGTTGTGCCAAACGACCTCACTAACTCACCCCCTCCCCCGCCCCAAGACAAACAAGACAAGATAAAATAATCGTTGCCAGAGGATAATATAAATTTGATAGGTACTACAGCATAATGGGCAGAGTCACTGTAAGAGAGGTGAAAACTTTATGATTATACACGTTGATTATTATTTAAAGACTACAATCAACACAGTGTCAATTGACAATGACGGGGAATCATTTTATATTTTTCGAGGAAATTAAAACGTTCGACACAAACCTGGATCCTTCAACTCGAAGTCACGTGATAAGACACTTTTCTGTGTCCGTCCAAGGAACATCACGCCAAGAATAGCACCAATCAAAATACGTTTCAGACAAGAAAACAGACCAAGGAAGATGTTGAAGAAAAACAGAAAAAACGTGAAGACATGGAACAGACGCCTGTGAACAAATAAAAACAAATGGTACAAAAAAAAAATTAAAAGAAAACCAAACATCAACAACAAGAAACGACTAAAAAGTAGTAAGTGACGATTCAAGCGTTTAAGGAACTGTCCACAGGAAACATAGATAGGATCATTCTGGGGTCACATTTTCCTTGCTTCGAGTTAATATACAAACGTATGATACACGGTATGCATATGACGCGTTTTCAGGGTCAAAATTAAAAACTAACTTTTCCACCTTTCCTTACCTGCTAAGTAAAATGTCTGTCATTTTCTGTCTTTGAAATTAGACAGTACGCATCTCTTTTGACCTCGGAAACAATACATTCCGCGTTTCCTGAGTACTAAAATCATAACATCCGGCATATTTTGACCTTTGAACAAAATTCTCCGCGTTTCCTGACTTCTCTCGAATTTTAAGTCCGGCATGTTCTGACTTTCAATGTAATTAGTTACCAAATGTCGTAATATTTAGTTTAAATATCTCAACGTAACATCCCATACTGACACCTGACAAGCAATTTAGTTCATAATGAAATCTCGCTGCTGAGCCGACATTCTGATTTGCAAAATTTGTAAATGCGCGTTTTCTGCCTTCTCGATTCTACCAGGCGTCTTTTCCGCGCAAGCCTGGATCCCCTGATGCAAACCTAGTGCCAGGACCGAAGGGGGCCGGGGGTTTTCCCGGGGATTTATTAATGGAGTCGACTGCACAAGAGCAATTCTTGAGTAGTCTTCGCCATACATTATTCGACCTTGCAAGGAGACTTCAACAGGACACAGTTAGTGAAGATGTGGCTGATTATGTTCTGTTCCGATTGGAACAAATTTCTCGCCATTTGGTTCGACTTGCTGACAACATGCAGGTGTTTGATACAGTTCGACCATCACTCGCCACTGTGACGCGAATGTTGTCGGAGGTAGAGCGGAATTGGTATCATTCCTCCCCAGCAGTAGCAAACCAGCCTAGAACGGTTGGGCGTCCTAGGTTCGAGATTCCACGGGAGCAGCTGCAATATCTTGCCGATTATGAAATCAACTTACCCGACATGTCCAGAGCCCTTGGTGTGAGTGAGAGTACCATAAAAAGACGTATGCGGGAGTACAATATCTCCATTACCGACAGGACCACAACCATTAGTGATGATGACCTTGATAACATGGTAAGATCCTTTCATAGGGATTTTCCAGATGCGGGATATCGGAGGGTTTAATCGCAGCTAGTGTTGCGCAATATAAATGTGCCCCAGCTGAGAGCCCGAGAATGCATGCAAAGAACGGATCCGGAGGGACTTGCAGTGAGATGGCTATTCCTTACACCAAGAGCTGTGTACTGTGGCACATGGCACATGGACGGGAATCATAAATTGATCAGGTGAACCTTATTCGTAACTGATTATAAATAAAATTTATTCAGATTTATTGCGCCTAGTTTCTAATACATGTACAGGTGGTTGTTGGTTAGTCTCCTTCCCAGCCGGTTTTTTTTGGGGGGCGGGGGTGGGGGGATGTCACACAACGCTCTCTCCAAAGAAGCGTTGCGTGACACCCAAAAAACGGCTACGAAGGAGACTAGTTGTTGGTAGTGAGGACAAAATCCATGAAAGGACAGCAAAGTATGGACTCATGTATTTTTAAGTTTCAGATGGAAGATTGTAGTGCATGGTGGAGTTGATGGGTACACAAGATTTCCTGTATATCTTAGGGCTGGAACAAAGAATACCGCAGCTACTGTTCTTGGCCTTTTCCAACAAGCAGTGGTAGAATATGGACTCCCCTCAAGGAATTTTTAATAAGCCCTTATTAAAATAAAGTGTACAGTAGCCTCCCACAAAATCACTTTTCAGTCATCAAAATGCTTCTCAAGACAAATAGATTTTCAAATTTTCCACGGTCTTCATCCCATTGCCCTCCCCCACCCCTCCCCCCGTGCAGGAGGAGGTAAGCCATTCCGGCTCTCCTCTACATCATGAACCTAGAGTGTGCCGCCTACTTTGTGATTTCCTCCTGCTACTTTATTTCAATTTGAAAACCCTGATCACATGTTATGTGTATTATTGTTGGATCCACGCCTACGCGGAAAAGACGCCTGGTAGAATCGAGAAGTCAGAAAACGCGCATCTGCAAATTTTGCAAATCAGAATGTCGGCTCAGCAGCGAGATTTCATTATGAACTAAATTGCTTGTCAGGTGCCGGCATGGGATGTTTAGTTGAGATGTTTAAACTAAGTAGTACGGTATTTGGTAACTAATTACATTGAAAGTCAGAACATGCCGGACTTAAAATTCGAGAGAAGTCAGGAAACGCGGAGAATTTTGTTCAAAGGTCAAAATATGCCGGATGTTATGATTTTAGTATTCAGGAAACGTGGAATGTATTGTTTCGGAGGTCAAAAGAGATGCGTACTGTCTAATTTCAAAGACAGGAAATGACAGACATTTTACTTAGCAGGTAAGGAAAGGTGGAAAAGTTAGTTTTTAATTTTGACCCTGAAAACGCGCCATACATGCAGGGATTAATAAAGTGGAAGAAAATTATCAATTTTGTCAGAGGAGTAAAATTAAATCCGTGAACTTCGTCTTTGTTGTTGTCATCCGCCATCTTGGTTTTGTCCATTAGGCAATGGCTCCGAACTCAAACCGTCACCACATTTCTGCCTGAAGGATGATCCCAGTGTTAAGATCGACCCCTTTCCTTGTAAATAGGTGCCTATCTTAAACTATCAATTGTCCCTACGTTATAACAAGACGAAAAGAAAACTAAACAGTCTTTAAAATTATACTAAAATGACACTTATGGTGCTCCGGAAAGTTTCGAATACCTGTTATCCAAGGCCAGTGTAGTATCCTTGTCAGCTAAAAACACGTATTTAGCCAACAATAACTGGATCCAAAAGAACGCCACGGACATTACAAGAGCGGGCCTGAAACAAAAACACGATAACGTTAAATGAGACAAGAACACAACGACAAACATTTGCACCATCTGTAGTTGCCAATGCACAACATTGCTATACGTTTTGATTTCAATAGCACTTAAACACCCCCTTCCCCCACCCCCGGTAAAATAATCTACAATATGGCGAGTATGAATAACCGAAAACATGCAAACTCACAGAGCCGGTCCTCTTCTTTGTATGAACAGGTCAACTTGGATAAACTTTGGCCAAATTGAGTAAAGGAGATATATCACGATACATTGGGACATTTTCTGCGAAGTATATAGAGACGGACGTATCTACCAATCCGAGGAAAACTCAAAATAATAAACTAATAGTAGTCCTCGACCATCGTGAACACCAAACAGTAATATAGCACTTTGACAGTCTTACCAGAGATCTCTGATCGTCAACAAAACAAAGGAATCAAAACCGCCCTCCACCATTGGCAAAATGATCTGGTGTCCAACCACGAAACCAATTACAGTTAAAAACACAATGGTGATTGTCACACCTAAAAGAAAAGAGCAATGCAGTACACTACAGTTACAAAAATAATAGCAGAGCTCCGGCGGCCCGAAGGGCCGCCAAGCGGAGCCCCATACTCATATAAGAAAGAAAAGGAAACCCATGAGTTAATTTCCTCATGGTTATCATGGCTAGCGGTATTGCTGATGGGCGCGTACGCACGACGGCGACGACGACGGAGTCGCGCAACATGGCGGCTATACTCCAAAAAATAGATCGTTTTCACTGTCACGCAATAAAAAAATAAATCGAAAACCATCCAGTGGAAAAAGCTATGAAATTATGATGTTATGGAAGACAACTAAATAAGCCACTTCTCCAAGTTTTAGGCCTGTGCGTTTTCCCAAACTTCAGATATTCGTCGTAATGTTTCGCCGATATTTACAGAGCCCAGTATGAAAACGCCATGTTGGTGTACCTCCGTGGTACGCCAATATGGCGGCCGGAAAATAGTGTAAACATCTGGAACTTACTTTGGCTATCTAGACGACTGATTATCAGTACTGATCAAACAAGCATTTACATAAGCACTTTTCCTAATGCTTTAACTTCTAAAAAGGCTCAAAATCATGGGATAAGTATATATTTTTCGACAAACTCGTCATAGCCTTGTGTCACGCACCTCCATAACCCTGAAATTCAAAATGCTCTGGATTCCAAACGAAGCACGCTATTGAGCTGTAAAATTGTAAACAGATATAAATAAACCGCCTCTTGTGCCTGATGAGGACAAAAACTTTGGTGGCTCTTTCGTTTTGGATTTTAGAAAGTGATGACGTCACGTGAAAACGATCTATAGGAAGACAGAGACATGCAGCCTTGGTTTGTACTTCTTTGATATTGGACATCCATGTTATGATCAATTGACACCTGTCAAAACAAGGTATCTGCTGACCATTATCACGTGACCATATCGCAGGCTCAAGTTGAAAGCTCATTGAGGTCACCTGTTCTTTTTGAAGTTGACCGCTGACCGCTGAAGTTCTGGTGTTCGATTAGATCGCGGGCGCATGTCAGGTTAACTTGTTGAAAACAGGGCAGGATTGTTTGGAAGCTGGTTAAGGCTAACCCAGGATTAGAAGTTAACCAAATGATAACTTTTTCTTCTATACAAATGTTGTTTTGCTGCTTTGTTTTGTGTATATGGTGATTATTAAAGCTCAAAACAGAAGGCCAAACAATATACAGAAAACCTCACCGCAAAGTTACATGATATCAAAATTCTACCTTTTCATGGGTTAGCTTAATTGGGTTCTGAACAACTCGGCCCAGGAGCTACGCTTTTAGGCTGGCCTAAATCTATATATTATGCCAGTCGATAAGGCAACCCAAGGCACACTTAGAATTATTATGTGAGATATTCCATGGTGTACCACGAGAAAGCGTTGCATAACTTTTATAGACAATGCCACAGAACATACAGTGGCCAAAATATTCAATGCGACCTACGCGCAGTGCACGATGGGAAGGTTGAATTTAATACTGTCAAGTATAAAACAGCTTTCCTGTATTCTGATTGGCTGTATTTTCTATGGCGCGGTATTAAAATTCATATTTCTTATAAGAAGCAAAAACTCACCCCAGCAGAGATAGGCGACCTGGTAACCTGAGTATCTTAGAGTTGCAATCTGGAATTAAAACAACCACAAGAACAAGTACTCAGATGGCATAATATGAAATTGTAACTCCCAGCGGCGGGTGTCGTTGCATGCAGGCGCCCGTCCGGTTTTTCGGCCGTCTGTTTGTTTGATTGGGTTGTGTTTGGGTATTCGTTTGCTTTGTGCACGTTTGACTGTTCATTTCTGGGCCGTTCATTCGGTTTTTGCTGTTTGAACTGGGTTATCTGTCTCTTATTCATGCTGATATTAAGTTCCAGGATGTATTAAAACCTAGCGCGTGCCGAAACTCCTTGGTTTTAATACATGTATAAGAAAGAGCATCCCCACAATGATGGAAGTTTTTCTTCGTTTTTTTCTTCGTTTTAACAGATTTCATTTCACTCAGCCAGTGGAAAGTAACACTTGTACATGTAACATACAAGCGCTAACGCTCTTACTGAAATGAAGCCTTACCGTAATAGCGGAGGGGTTCCTGTTGAAGGTCTCCGGCGGTAAAAATTTCTTTTCACCGCGCTGAAGGCGTAGCAAGTGTTTCCTGAAGAAATTGAAAGTGTTCCATTAAAATAAATCAAGACTTATGACCTGTGGAAAACCCTAAGGAAAATTTTAAAGATGAATTGATTTCACTACATGGGAATTTACGAGTATGTTGTTTTATCTTTTTTCACTGTTTTATGAAATACAATCTACAACAACGTACTTTCTAATCGTTTAATAAATTACTGTGATTGTGTTGTTACAAGAGGAATTAAACAGTTGCGAAAATAAAGCTTGGAAAAATCCCGTCTTGAGCAGGAGTCAAACCCATCACCTCGCACTCATGCATGTATCACTGTATTTCATAACATTCTGTTTTGTAATAAGCTTCCTTCATAGTCAATGTTGTATGGTGGAAATGTCACCTTAATTCATCTCTATGAAGTGGCCATCGCAAAGTAACAGTAATTTTTAATATTGTTGTCGCTTGCTGTAATTCCATTTCCTAATATCTATATCCCACTTGAAGAAATAAAAGTTATTTTACCTATACCATGACAACATATTTGCCATCAAGATTACACTGTAAATTGCAGAGAGTCCAACAGCAACAAAGACCGACACTGCATGCATTGAGAAAACAAGAGACTTGAATCAGTGTCTCTAACGTAAATATACAAATGTGAGATATATCCAGAAATGCATGCAGCGACGAAAATGGCACATTTGACGAAATTAAGTTGACAAGATCGACAGATGTGACAAAATTTGGTCAAAATAACAGGCTTTACAACAAGTGAATTATACATAGCTTTCTGTTCCACTCGGTTAACAGATTTGACAAAATTTGGGAAACTGTGGAAATTTTGTCAAATAACACGCTTTACAACAAGTGAATTATACATAGCTTTCTGTTCCACTCGGTTAACACGCTTTTAGAACGAGAAAAATGTGTCTTGCCCTCGCGAGGGAATTACATATTTTTCCGTCTCAGTAGGGTAAAAGGCTTTTAGAACGAGGAGAATACATACTGCTTTGCCTTTCGCCTATTGCTTTCCGTTTCCTTGGGCAAACACGCTTTTACCAGGGAAATATATACATTGCTTTCTGTTTTACTCAGGTAACAGGCTTTTACAACGAGGGAAATACATACTGCTTTCTCTTTCGCAGGGGGCCCGAGCAACATTCAATCATAACGAGGGAAACATATATTGACGAAATTTAGGTAATTTTGTCAACATGTTAGGACCGTCCCTGATGAGGTAATTTGCATAATCCGGGAGGCAAAAAGACGTCAAAATCGTCAAATCCGCTCATATGAGCTAATATGTAAGGACCGTAAGTGATGAGATAATTTACATAGATATGGCTGGCAAAAAGTCGCCAAAATCGTCAGTTTCGATAGGCTGATTTCGCTTTCACAGATTGGACTAAAATTTCCCCAAATCGTGAAACCCATGAAAACTCGTCAAATCCGCCAATATATTAAGACCGTATCTAGTTACGGCTGGCGAAAAATTGCCAAATCAACAATTCCATGAACATTTCGTCAAATATTTCTTTATAGCGTGCATTTCTGGACACAAGTGAATGTTTGGGAATTCACTAGTTGATTAGTTAATTGAAGTTCATTGCAGATGTTTAGAATAAGGTAACAGTGGTTCTACCTAAAGTATGTAAATGGGGCACAATTTTCTATGGAAGACATACTGATGGGGCACCGTTTTTTGTCCATGAGAATGGTAAATAAACGGGTAGGGTTTGGACCTCGAGCCGGAGCTATCCCGTACAAACTTTTGTCGAATCCCTACCGGGTGCTCGCCGATCTTAGGACTGCTCGGGTCTGCATGGACAGTGCAGTCGTTGCAGGAGTTGCTCTTTAAGCTTATTCTCTTTACTGTGGTCACTACAGTAGCCACTACATGACATAGCAACAGGGTTGCACATACCTGCCATAATCATAAAGATTTCTTTTTGCACACGTAAGTCGACTTGAGGGAATACTGGAGGGCTCTTAGCAAATTTAAGAAGATATACCCCCAAAGTGACAAATAGAATGAGAACCTGAAACAAAAGTAACCAGAAATGCATTTGCTGTGAGCGCCGAAAGCATGCATGTTCCAAGTACAATGTACTGAATGCATCCCTTAGAAAATATTTTTGTGTCAACCCTGAAACGGAAAAGTTGAGAAGATAATTTATTTCAGTTAATTTTTGTTTCAACTGGTTTTATCTGTCGAAAGTATGATGATTGCCGTCAGGCGCCACATACATCGATACCTCATTAACATTTAGCCCGAGCAATTCAGAAGTTTCCATGGAAATCAAGCTTAGCAAAAGTGAACAGTTTTTCGAACGCCACGACGCTGGGCCCAATTTTTCCCGCACAGCCCTCCTAACATGGTGCGTAGCAAGTTTCGTACCATGCCATAGAAAATACAGCCAATCAGAATACAGGAAAGCCGTGGTATATATTTTACGGTATTTCAGCCAACCTTCCCTACACGCTCCGCGCGTATGTCGCATTGATTGTGTTGGCTATTGCATTTTTTATGGCATGGTATAAAACAGTTATGCACCGCTTTCGAGAGGCATACTGTGGAATATCCCACTTGTCACTTGTATTACCTTGGTATGCACACTCGCCTTAAAGGCTCGTGTGTCAGAGATACCGAGAAAATACAAGTGACTCGTGGGATATTCCACAGTATACCACTCGATGGCGTTCGATCCTACTTACCTCATATATTGCGATAGAGCTGATAAGGTAAGTACAAACAACGCGAGTCGAATACTTGAATTCTGAGGAAAAAAAAAGAACTGATAAAGTTACGTGAAGCAAACTAATGAAAATCAAGGTGACACTTAACAAAGAGTTCACAGAGTTGCTATATCCTGAATTGAAAAGAAATTTCACCATTTAGGGAATATGTACACGAAGAAACTAGATAAAGCACTGAAAAATGGTATATTTAATATCAAGAGGTCACACCTGAACTTTTGAGTGTTCCGAGCTTCGTCAATGGAAATGTTTGCTAGATTGCTTTTATGTAACCACAATGAAATGTGATTAACTTAACATAGTCGATAGTGCTATTGTGGAACGAATTAGAAGGCGAGTTTCACCTTCAGTTGTTACACAACTGATCAACATATTATTTAACAGTGCTACTATGCCCTGTGCAGTTAAAGACAAACCGATATAAGAGAAATGCATTCAGTCAAGGTGTGGCATCCAATTAATGAATACTGAAAACCTACATGCATTCTTGATCAGCCAAGAGTTGTTTCAAAATTAAACATTGCATATTGACAATGATCCATACCTGGTTTCCACTTGTACAATTTGTCTTTAATCCTTCCTTTAAGAGTTGTATTGGCCACCTGGTTTCTATGCCTGTCAGAAATGACCATTTGATCTTTTTCTTATTTACTTTACTCAGTTCTCTTTGTCCTTAAGGATGAATATATTTAACTTACTCCAGTAAATTTCCTAGAAAAACATAGCACAGTGAAGTGGCAGGGAAAATCGTTTGGAAAGACTCTAGCACTCCGCAGAAGCTCACAGGAAGTTCAAGGAGAAATTTATTATTATTATAATAATAGATGTACATATATTATCTAATTAATCTAATGATCACCTCCTCCTTTTTTTTTGCTCTTTTCCCACCTCTCTATTCTATTTACTTTTCCTAATTTTCTATTGTAATCTCTTTGTTAATAAAACGTTTGTAATTAGACCTGGAAAGACTGGCGCGCCAAGACCTCGAGCCAGTCTAACTGTAAAAATATAAGTTCAAGAACGAAAATAAAGATTGAAAGATTATCTGAAAGGGGTCAGAAAGTTTTCATTTATTTCAGCGTGTGATCACTTCAAACCATATATGTCAAAATCCATAAGCCGGTGACATGATAGTTACTCAAAAGTCACGTTGAAAATTACTAAAACATGCTACACTAGGCCAGAAGAAGTTCAACTGGTAAAACTGCTACCCACGAAAGCACCGTTCAGTAAATAAATATGTGGTCATCAGGCGTTTTTAAAAGTTCAGCAAAAATTTGTTTGCCAACACAAAAGTAAAACAACCTACTCTTTTGGAACTGGTTCCAGAAGCTTAACAACGTGTTTGTACTTATAAAACGTCATCCACTCGTCCTTTTCATCCTACAAAGTAAAAGGACACAAAATCAGGTTAAGGCCTCGTCCACACTACACCGGGGGAATTTGACGCGTCAAACGTGTTCCGTTCACACTACGCCGGAGGAATTTGAAAACGCACCAATCACCGGTCATTTGCATTTGTGTTTGAGGAAAACTCGGACAGGGAAATATCATGATTATCGTGACGTCATCGTTCAGAAAAGGTTCGTTTTCAAAGTGTTTTTCATTCACACTAAAACGCAAAACCGGCGTTTTCAAATTCCTCCAGTGTGGTGTGGACAGCGCATAAGCCTTCCTGTAAACCTTTTGCTATAGAGTAGTAACGAACATACAGATCCATTTAAGTGCAAATTTCGTGATCCTGTTGATTTCTAAAGACGTTTACCGACCTTTTCACTTTTAAGTGAATAAAAAGCTCAGATATAACGAATAATCCTGGCTGGTAACAATCACACTTTATAGTCCCAGCCACATGTGCATTTTTTAGATTATCCGCGTGAGAAACAATTACAGTGAATACGTTACTCTACTGAGAAGGTTACGCGTTTTGAAACAGCCACAAACATCCCATCATCGCATCAGTAATGAAGTTTTGGTGAAGTGGAACACGTGAATAAACTAACCTTTGGAGAAGCACTGAGACGACACCTCGCGTGCAATGCTTTAACCAGCAACACAAAGTACCTCAAGCATAAGAAGACCAGGCAAATATACACGGGAAGCTCCGAGGCAATTTCGTCTCCAGAGAATATCTAGCGCAATATAAAAAAAACGTTAGCAATTATCTAGAGCATTTGGACTACGAAGAAGTAACTACACAAAGTGAAGATTAATTGTGTAACTGCCTTCTTGAGGGAGGGAGGGGGCGGGGGGGAGAGTACTCAGGCTTGTAAGTGACGGCAATCTACGAATGAGGCCAAATCGCTAGACTAAAAAAAGTCCCATTCTTGTCAGCATAATCCCCATCAAAGTCCTTACCAACATCCTTTGCCCCAAAAAACTCACTACAAAATTTCGAACCACCAATAGCCGTCAGATCACAAATTTCAAACCAAAGAGTTAAGAGCTTCCGAACTATCCTCTCGCCTCCCTTCCCCCTGAGTTACCGTCAATGCTGTGTTCCATATCCGGACACCCCAAATGGAGAAAAACATCTTTTTTGAAATCGCAGGAAGAGAAACTTCTCGTAAGAGAACGCCCCTAAAAGAACCCGAAATGGGTTGAACAGAAATCTAATAACACTCTAGGAAACTTTCGTATTTAGCCAGAATGTCACCATCACTTTCTAAAAAGTTAACGCGGTAGCCTTATTTATGTCGACGGATAAACGTATCCTTCCTCGAGTCCTTCTTACAAATGATATGTTGGATGGACACTGGATGAATTGAGCAGCTTCAATGCAAATCCTGTAAAGGAAAACAGTACTGTCATTAACAAAATTACAGAAATTAATTAAACAAAAACTAAAAAAAAATAAGGAAGTTAACAATCTGTCATGTTTTTCCCCAAGAACACAACACAATGAACGCAGCCAAGGTCGTTTACCCGCGGAAGGAGGCGGGGGGGGGGGGTGGGGGTGGGGGTGGGGAAGTACTCGCATATATGGGCTATATAGGTCTGTGCCGCGGGATAGTATACATGTATGATCCTTAAATAGGACACCTAATTTGTATCAGCTAAAACTGCAGTGCAAAAATGCCTAGCTAAACGAAAAACAAATGATTTGTCAAAACCGAACTATCTATTAAAAGTATTAGCAGAGCGATTTTATAAAGATTTGCATTGTGCCGTAGGTGATCAGCCGTTGGTTGATTTTTGTTTTTCCCTTAACTAGGGTGTCATTTTTCGGGTTTGGGCCTTAAATAGGGTATCAATTTTCGTTTGATTCATCCTTAAATAGAGTCAGGGTTTAAGACCCTTCCCGGCGCACACCTATCCAGAATTTACGGGAGTATTTCCCCCCCCCCCCCCCCCCCGATCTTTCAGTCCGAGTTCAGCACTTTAACTACTGCTTAGCTACAGTTAAAATAAATTGCATACATTATATCATAACTCTTCGTTCTTTGACGGTTCGTTGTCAACTGAACAAGGGCTTAACTTCAGTCCTGACTCTACACCCTCGGATGCGATGGTTGATGGTTGTTCATTGAAGCTTACCGCCCCTCCCCCCAAATCCCGCATCCGGCCAGGTTACTCCAAAAATTCAACCAATATATCAATCAATCGATCAATCGATCAATCGATCAATCAATCAATCAATCAATCAATTTATTAATGTCAAGACGTCGGACAAAGTTGCCCCATAACGGAACAATTAACCACTTGTAGATGAACGAACACTAGATAGCACATGGCCAGTAAATTCCAAATCTCATTCAACTAAAGTTCAATTAGCAACGTGGATACATCGAAACATACTAACCACATTGCAGAGTAAAGGAAACCAATAACAAGGCCAGTGATCTTGTAGTCAGTTGCCATGCAAGCAAACAGTGGATAATACCCGAATCCAATGATCACCATGGCCAAGATCTTCCAACAAACTAAGGAAAAAGAACATAGCATATAGACTAATTAATGCAAACCTCTTCATCTTTATACAATACAATTATTATTTAGAAACTGGACAAAAACTAGCGATAAAAAAACGACGTTTCGATCTCTCTCAGATCAATTTCAAGTTTAACAAAGTGATTAAATTTTTTGCATATATAAGTAAAAGTAGGCCATGAGAATTTGAAAAGCGATAAAAATATGTAAATTTATGTGCACTAAGCGTTACAAAACGTCAGTGATAAAAACTCTAAAATGCAAAAAGCTAGATTCAAAACACTCTGTGTCATAAAAATAACTTAGCGCAGATGGAGTCAGACTGCCTGTTCAAAGTTGGCTTTGCATCTTTTGTAAAAAGCATCTCAAAATATTCTGCAAAAAAACTTTTTCGTGTGACGTGTTGAAACTAACAGTTGTTCGGTTTTCCTTGTAATCTTCCACTCAGTTACAACACTTTTTTAACGACTCTTGAAACAAAATAAAACGCGCACTTACTTTTAGCATAGCTAGGAATTTCAGGATCTTTTGTCCATGCGTACATTTTCGGAGGGAAAATCGCGTAATAGTCATCAAGCAGCAGGACAATCAAACATCTCGATGATGTGGCACCAAACGCGCACGCAAAGGCAAACCTGTTTTCGTAACTGTCTACCAAGTTGACAGGGCTAAAACACAAAAGCTTACTGAGTTAATATTTAGCGCATAAGTTTCATCCTGATACCCCCCCCCCCCGACTTTCTTGGTTGTTTCAAAGTTGGTGTTTACATCAGTGTTTGAATGTTATCATGTAGCTTGCGAACGGCTTCGCAAGTGGAGTATAGAGCGATAAAAAATCGACGAGCCAAACGCCCTCGGCTTTGCTGTTGTGAGTTTTGTTGGTTTGCGTGTTCTTTTTTTCCTTTTGTGTCTCAAGGTTATTCAACTATACTCTGCGAAATTTTCCTCCCCTGATTGCTCACCACTCACCCTACTCCCTACTAGTTGGGTGGGGGCGGTGGAAAGGGGAGGGCCAGTAATCATGACTTCAGGCAACATCTATAAGGGGAGGTATCATCGTTAAGGTGTCTCAAATGACTATTTTATCAAAACTGAGTTGAGATGGTGCAGGGCTGGATGGGCAGCCAAAAAAAACGACAAAACCGAAATGAATAATGTACTTACATACACAATCCCGGTCTTGTGAAAATTTTACCGCACAACAACGCTTTTTTCTTCCGTTTAGTTAAAAAAGAGAGAACCAAGATGATAACAAGCTAGAGAAATAAAATGTTGATTGTGAAAATCCACCATGCATGTGCCTGTCGCACTGAATTATCAAACTAGGTCACGTGGTACATTTAACTGAACAATAATGGCGCGAAAAGTACAAAATCAAAGCAAGTACGGACTCCCGATAACTCGAACCCTCGCCAAATCGAACCAAAATCGATTTCCGCTTGATTTCCAGGGTTGGACACTTGATTTTGACAGCACTCACCATTTGGTCGGGTGACCCTCAAAATGCACTCGCCTAGGCCAGTTTTCACTCGCCCAAAAGTTTACCTCCGCCCGACATTGTTCTCTTTAAAAGACCTGCACAGTTCACAGTTCCCGGACTCCTCTCTGCTGCTTTCCTCTGTTATATTTTTCACATTACGTTACGTTCCGATTTACTCAGTAATTTAGAGATGTATTGTTTTATTTTCACTTGACTTCTCTATTCTGTAATTAAATTTGATTAAAATGTACACTGCATGAATAGAAAAACATTAAACACCGTTTTTTCCTTATTTTCCGGTCATTTGTTCTCAACTCGAACCTTTTCTATTTCCCTTGAAGGTTAGAGTTATCGGGAGTCGACTGTACAGTAACAAATTACAACAAACGTAAATATCACGATGAGCCAATGAAAAATCAAAGCAGACGTACGTGATCGTAAGCTAAGCATGGAGAAACACACGAGACCAGGTCACAAATTGGTTTTCTTTGCAGCTGATCGGTAGAAAATTTAGAAAGTAAGCCAATTAAAGAGCGTAGGAAAGCAAAACGGATTAATTTCTCGGATTCTTCATTGTTTAGCCGATCACAGTAAAATAAAAAATTAAAAAAAGTCACGCATAAACCATTAAAGACAATTAAAGGCGAACCTCTCCTTACTGAAAACTCTTTGTAATAAGGACACCTATGTACAAGTGACAGTTTTCGCTGTTCCGGAACAACCAGCATCCATATGATCTCTACCTCTAGAGACAATTCCATAATGGCACCTTGGCGCCTACTCTACAGTAAAAATGACCCGGATTTTTTAAAGCACTTATAACCAAGTACTTTCAACGGCAATCAAATAACACTGTATCAAGTGGAACTACATTAATAAATAATTCTAATAATAATATACACATACCGCGATGAATACCGAAGCAAACATCAGAAAGCCAGCACTGGTATCGGGAAGGCAGAGATGGATTGCACTTCTAAGGGAAAAAAACAAACGTTTCATTTGTCATCAGTTGAGCGAACTAACGCTTCCTGTACAGTAAGCTTGGCAACTTTCTTTCCTATTTTCTACTTGATTTTCTTTATATTGGAACACTAAACGGAGCTGATTTTGATCACTTTATCTGGATTATCTTTGGTGGAATAGAGGGGAGGGGAGGGGGGAGGGGGGAGGGAGGGGAGGGAGTGGGGAGCGCGGAGGATAATAGATAAAGGAGCATACATAGTTAAGATTGGGGCAGATTGATAAGGATCATTAAAAAAATAATAAATTTCCAGTTTCTTTGTACGTTTTGGCTACAAACGCCCCGCACTTACGTACAAACTTTGACTTTCCTTTCCGAAACCCCCCTCTCCCGCCACCACCACCACCATCCCTCCCTGTACAAATATAAACGCCCAGTTAAGAATATGTCAACAACCTAAGCCTTAGTAGATCAAGTAACTATAAACTGGCAAGTCATAATACACCCATTCAGAGTTCAGTAAAACAGCTTTAAACAGGTTGTGTTAAGGTACGGTACTGCATCGACTAATCGTCAGTTTTAATACATGTACATAAAACGCTCAATGCAATATTCTTTCGCGAGACATATTTCTTTACATACACATGCAAAAATTACTCGAAAATTATGTCCTAGGTAAAAACATGTACAGCGAACATCTCCGTTCAGTTTTCTGATTGAAAGAAATAATGTTGTGCAATAATTACCTAATTTCCATAAGAAAATTCGTTTGACTTTCAGTAATATACCGGATGAACAGAAGAGAGCTCAAAAAGATATCTGCGAACAGCGCTGCAACAACCGTCAATACAAAAACACAGCTGATCGTGTATTTACATTATATTTCAGGGTCTTTTAAAGGAAAACTTGCGCCAGAAAGTCTTGTTTTATTAAGCAGCAGCTCATTTTAATGGAGCAAGGAAAAACATTTTCACGTTGATTTGCATTCTGAAGAATAATCTCAGAAATAATCTAAACTGTATGCAAATTATATATGCATCTTCAAGGGTCTGTTTTTTCCCTGACGCGCATAACGTAACGCCGGCTTTACGTTTTAGAGTAGACGGGAAACATTTTGACGATACATGCAAGTAAATGTCATTAAAATGAAACGTTTCTAGATTCTGGTTTCTGGTTAACCAATTCCTTCCGGAATAGGTTAACGGGACGGGAGATTTTCAACAAGATAGGGCAAGACTAGCTTTGAATTAATTCGCTTAATGGCAGGAAATTAATGCGCGGTAGATTTTCAACACGATACGGCTAAACCGGGTCTGACACTAGCTTACAAAACGTTGAAATAAACGTTTTGTAAAAAAACACTACTAAAAGGACGTTTCGACCGAAGAACTTCGGTCTTCATCTGTTGGGAATAGAAAGTGGGAAAAAATGAATTATATAAAAGTTCAAATTCCAATATGCCAGCTGTGTGATTATGAGCGGATGAAAAATTAACAAAGCAAAGCGCACATGTCAGGAATGTCTAGGTGATCATTTCGTGAGTTCGAGTCTCTTTGGGAATAAAATGCTTCCAGAAAAAGCCTTTTATGATAGTTGCCGGATGATTTCATAGTTATCAAAGTCCACGTCGTACGTGATTATGTTGAGAAACATGTACGTTGGAAAATGTTTGACTTTTAATGTTTCCCAAAATTATCATGAATCTACGCCTGGCTGCAATTTCAGTATTTTTCGAATTTTCTAATTCACTGTGGTATTCACTGGTCCCGGGATTGGTTAATTTCTCCTCTGGCCTCCTTCCAAACTTTATTTATAACGGCGTTTTTCCTTCGCTTTTCATTATAATATCAATCCACCGACGGTCCATGGTTCGCACAACACAAACGAGCTATTATTATAATAATTTCTTACTTCAGTCTTATATAATACTCAGATCCTGGACTCAGATCTAGTGAACAAATTGGTTGCTCACGACCCGTCTGTCGCTGCCGGCTCATACGCGCACTTTTCTAGCGTGACACTTACTTGTTACTCGTTGGCGTTGCTGTTTTTGTTTCCATATACTTTGCTACTTTCAAATACCAGTCAACAGTTCGTTCTAGCACTCTCTCATCTAGGCCTGTTGCGTTTGCAATGAAAGGCAACATAGTCCCATTGTGGCGAATTGTCGTAAGCATCTCGCGGAGAGTGTAGTTTCTGGAGAAAAATTGCGGATAATTGAGGAACGTTTTGAGAAGGATTTGACCGAGGACATCAGCTGAAATACCAGACATTTTAAAGATATGTGTCTACAGCACGTTTCTCTCTGTGAAATGCACTTTCCTGCCCGACGTTAACGGCCTGCGTTGCAGGCGTAAACGGGGAAATGCTGGAAGAGGAAAAAAACGCGAGGACGAAGAGAGTGGCAAGCCTAACACAAGAACCAGACTTTTCGCATTACGCGCACCAATTTCCATGTAATCCGATTTCATCAACCATCAATTACCGTAAGAAGGTTCACCAATCAGAAACTAGCGCGCGCTTCTCGACATAGCTGACTTTCTCCGGGAATTTAGTCAATTTTTAAATTCAAATAAATAATTGAAGAATGATTTCCCCGAGTGATTTATTATCGAAGTGTGAAAAATGGGAACATCTGAACACAACATAACAACCGTGAGGTTATTTTAGCGTGGAAATGTCCCCTAAAAGTAAACAGAAATGCATCCGGTGTGAGTTCTTTGTAGCTGATGATCTAAGTACAAGGTACCGAATGCTTCCCCTTGAAAATATTAGTGTCTCCAACCCGAAACCGAAAAGTCGAGAAGAGCGTATATTTCACTTAATTTTACAATTTTCTTTAAAAACCGGCTTTATCTTTCGAAAGCATAATGCCTGTCGTCAGGCGCCACACACATCAACATTTAGCCCGAGCAATTCAGGCATTTTTAGACGTTTACAAGGTAATCAAGCTTGAAGAATTTTTTCGATTGGCACGACGCTAGGCTAAATATTCTCCCATACGGCCCTCCTAACCCCGGGGGGAACTCCCATTTAAAAAAGGACGGGGGTGTTCGTCGTACCTTTTAAGGGGGGGGGGGGACAGGGGGGCGGGAGCCCGGGAGAATAGGGGGCGAGAGGGGTACGGGAGGCGGGAGAGGAATGGGCGGGAAGCGGGAGAGAAATACGAAACGCTATTTTTTTTAATTCAACAATGCGTTAGAATACTTTCAAAAAAAAGAACCCAAAATATATTTGACTTGCATTTAACTTCTTCTCAGTCACTTCTGAGACTTCTGAGCAAACGAGCAAACGATAATTTGCGCTTGCGCTGAAAAACAGGCTTACTTCCGGTGAAATAGTAAACCCATTTACAGTGATTCCGTCATAAGTCACGAAATGTCAAGCGGAATGAGTGCACGTGTCGCGTAAGCTGTCAAATTGCAAAAAGGTGAGACGACCTACTTCCATGATTTAACTGTCTGATCCCAATAAACGCCGGACTGGTTACTGGAAATGCGTATACTTTATCAGAACACGAGACAACTTAAAATTAACTTTTGAAACCGTCGTCACTGAAAACGGATTTCAGAAACAAATCTGAAGAGCCAATGAAAATGGACTGAAATGGTGAAACTCAAAGAAGATAAACAAGTAGGTCAAAACTTCATGAATTGAAACATATGGCCGTGATAATCTTGTTAAATTATTTAAAAACAAAGGAAATGCTTAAGAATTGCGAAGCTAAATGACTAGGATGTGTTTTGACTGCCAATTTACAGGGAACGGGAGCAGCACGCAAAAGGGCGGGAGGCGGAAGATAAAGGTACGGGTAGCGGGAGAGCAGGGCACGGGAGGCGGGAGGTTCTGACCCCCCTGTCCCCCCCCCCCCCTTTTAAAGGTTAAAAATGGCGGTTTTGGTACCTCTTGAAGTGTTCAGTCTCAGTCTCAAAAGGTCCACAGCTGGAACTTTTACGGTACCTTTCAGGGTATTAAACCGAAAAAATATGACAGGAGATAATGTTTAGTTTTAGAATTGGTACCTTTTAGGGGTGAAAAATTTTCAAGCCACGCCCACAAAACAAGATCTTGTACCTCTTAGGGGTTCCCGTCCTTTTTATATGGAAGCCAGCTCCCCATCCCCCGGGTCTTACCTAGCTATTAAGCTCAAAATGTTATGTTACCATCACAGCCAAGAAATTGCATGTCATGGTTTTCGATCTCACTTACCTTGTATATTGCGAAAGAAATGGTAAAGAAAATACAAACAACGCGAGTTGAATACTTGAATTCTGAGAAAGAAAAAGTAGAAGTAATCAGTAAATGGAAAAAGGAATTGTTAAACGGAATAAAAAAAAAGTTACGATGACTCTGAAAGGTTGTCAAAGATTTTGATTGATATTTCATTTACAAAGAGTTCACAGAGTTGCTATGTCTTGAATTGAAACGCCGTTTCATCTATTTAGCAAATAGATATCCAACGAAACCAAGAAAAATTAAGTGTATGTTTAATAAAGAGCTTGCAGTTCTGCGGTTGATCCGCATAATATAATGAAGTTAAAACCGCATATAAATCGTGGAAGTGTGGTAGATTGCTTTTATATGACGGCAGTCTCAATAGACTCAATATGATTAGCCTATATGATAGCCGATATACTTATTGACGAATTAGAAGGCGCTTATCACCTTCAGTTATGTTACAACTGACCAACATATTATTTAACAGTGCTACCTGTCTTGTGCAATAAAGGACAAACCGATATAAATGAAATGCATTCAGTCAAGGTGTGATATCAAATAAATTAATACTGAAAACCTACATGCTTGCTTGATCAGCCAAGAGTTGTTTCAAAATTAAACATTCCATATTGATAATGATCCATACCTGGTTTCCACTTGTACAATTTGTCTTTAAGACTTCCTTTGAAAGTTGTACTGGCCATCTGGTTTCTATGCCTGTCAGTGAAATGACCATTTAAAACTATTTCTTTTTCACTCTGTTTGATTTTCTTTTTCTTTTACAGTTGAATATATATATCTAACTTTCGCCAGTAAACTGCCTGGAAAAACAATTAGCATAGTGATGTGTCAGGGAAAATGGTTTGGGGGGGAGTCCAGGACTCCAGAGAAGCTCAAGCTGGAACGAAGTTCACGAGGAACTTTTCCATTTATTTCAGCGCGTGATTGCTTCAAGCCATATGTGTCAAAATCCATGAAGTCAGATGATGCCAACGTGGACAATTACCAAAACATGCTACACTAGGCCGGAAGAAGGAAAACCAGTAAAACTGCTACAAACAAAAGCAACATTAAATAAAATTCGCCAAACGTTGAAACCTTCAATAATAATAATGAATAGTAAAAAATGTTTGCCATCAAAAAGATAAAACAACTTACTCTTTTGGTTCTACAAGCTTAACGACGTATTTGTACATATAAGCGTCATCCACTCGTCCTCTTCAACCTACTAAATAAGAGGAAACAAAATCAAGTCAATCCTTCCTGTAACCCTTTTGATATACAGTTGTAAAAAACAGTCACATATAAGGGACAAATTTCATGATTCTGTTACTTTCTAAAGACGTTTTTCTGGCTTTCTTGTTTAATGTTACGAGTTGCGCACCTAGAAAAGTATAGCCTAGATTTCTAACCGGGAGATTGCGTAGTGGTGGTGCAGATTATGCAAATGATATGCAAATGATGTCCTTCCTAGGTCTATTGGTAGTAGATTTAATCATCGAAACACGATCGCATGTGTACAGTTTGATTCTGAGGTCATTTGATTCAACAAAAAATCGATTCGCGCTACAATTGTATGGCGAATTTACCTGGAAAAAAGGTCAAATAGGACTCCTCTGTTCCCTGTGCACTAACCACACTAAACGTCGGCATCCGAGAAGTTTGCAGTTTAAGAGGTATTAGGGTATTGGGGTATAAGGCTATTAGAGTATACAGGTATTACGGTATTAGGGTATTTGGGTATTAGGTTATTAGGGTATTAGGATATCAGGGTATAAGGGTATTAGGGTATTAGGATATTAGGGTATAAGGGTATTAGCGCATTAAGGTATTAGGGTATTAGTTTATTAACGTATTAGGGTCTTAGGAGATTAGCGCGCTAGGGATCAGGGTCTTAGGGTCTTAAAGTATTAGGGTATAATAGTGTTAGGGTATTGGGTTGTCAGGGTATTAGTCTAAAAGGGTATTGGGATATTAGGGTATTAGGGTATTAGTGTATTAGGGCATAAGGGTATTAGGGTATTACGGTATTAGGGTATTGGAGTATTGGGGTGTTAGGGTATTAGGGTATAATAGTATAAGGATATTAGAGTATTAGGGCATAAGGGTATTTAGGTGTTAGGGTGTCAGGGTTTTAAGGTACTAGGGTGTTATAGTATTAGGGTATTAGGACAATTGCTGGTTTTCAGTGTCACGCAATTCAAAATAAATCAAAATCAGAATCAAAACCGGTCAATAGATAAAGTCCACAATCTGGGAAATGAAAGACGGTAAATATGCAAAGACTCTCGCCAAAAATTCTGGTGACAGAAATTTTTCTTATGCGAGATATGCGGAGAAATGTTTTACCCAAATTTATAGAGATTTGTATTGAGATGCCATGCTGGTGCCCATGCGTATGGGCACCAACATGGCGGCCGGAAACCAACAGAAACATCTGTCACTGAGTTTTGCTACAAAAGCGTGAATTTATCCCTCGAGGAACTCTAAAAAATTAAAATAATACTTTTTCTAACACATGAACTGTTCAGATAGCCAAGTTATCCGAAATAAGTCACTTTTTTAACCATCATGACAGCTCTCTAGGCCGTCATGTAAATGCAGCGTCACGCAAAAGATTAGAAATTCAAGCGTAGTGTATCACAAAACCAAGAACCCATTCGGGGCGAAAATTTGTATGAATATTAGTTTTCAGCTGCTCTTATACATCATTTAAGTAAAATCTCAGGAAGCTCAATAGTTTTGTAGTTCGAATTTTGGTGACGTCATGTGAAAACCAGCTATAGACTATTAGGGTATTAGGGTACTGGGGTATTGTTGTTTTGGGATAAAAGGGTTTAAGACTAATTTCCCAATACCCTAGTACCCCATTACCTCAATAATCCAATACCCTAATACCACAATATACCAATAAACCAACCGCTCAATAACCCAAATCCCAATACCCTAATACCCTAATAGCCTAACACCCTAACACCCTAATACCCCAATACCCTAATACCCTAATATCCTAATACCCTAATACCATAATACCCTAATACACCAATACCCTAATGCCCTAATAGCCTAACACCCTAATACCATAATACCCTAATACCCCAATACCCTAATGCCCTAATAGCCTAACACCCTAATACCCCAATACCCTAATGCCCTAATACCATAATACCCTAATACCCCAATACCCTATTGCACTAATAGCCTAACACCCTAATACCCTAATACCCCAATACCCTAATACCCTAATACCATAATACCCTAATACCCCAATACCCTAATACCCTAATAGCCTAACACCCTAATACCCTAATACCCTAATACCCTAATATCCTAATACCATAATACCCTAATACCCCAATACCCTAGTGCCCTTACCCTAATAATATTCTAACACCCTAACCTTGCATACGGCCGGCGCGGATGAAATTTGAATTAACCAATCAGTATTAAGCAGGCGGTAAAAACTCTACTATCCTAAATTCAATGTACTACTAACAGGAAAAGCATTGAAGTCGGGCACCTTTTCTTACCGGAGACGGCATCAAATCTTTACGAAAAAGAATTTATAATTCCAAAAACCATATCGGACTGTAAAAAGTGAAAATTAGGAAACATTTTGTATCTCCAAGCTAGCTTCTAATTTGGCGCCCACGGCCGGCAACTCGAGTGTCGCCAGATAGGATGATAGTTGTGTTATTCTGAACAAAATATGTAGTTCCTTATTAAATTAAACCCAGAATTCTCAAGTTAACTATTTTATGAGGCCAAAGCAACTTTAGCATTCTCTTTTTTGACTCGGAGACTGCGTAAGCAATCTATAGGGTTTTAGTGGTGGTGCAGATCATGCAAATGATATGAAAATGATGTCCTTCCATCATCTGTAAACTTTTTAGAGTAATTCCGCTGACCAGTACATAAAGCTCCCGAAATCACCGTATTAGTCAATATTGCAGGCACGTGTATCGTTTCACATTACTAGGTCTAGCTGCGATTGTCTAGAGAAGTACACCAAAACTTTGCTTCGCTTGACTTGTACAAGGAACATGGTTTCCAACTCCGCCATTATTTCGGGTCTTCCGGTCAAGTTTTATCTTTGTTACACATTTCCAAAATTATAGACGACTTTAAGGAATTCTACATGGAAATTTCGGAAGAAGATTCTGCCTCACCGGCTTCATGTTCACTGGCATCATTCAACTCGAAAAACAGTGAACACAGGGCAACCAATTTTGCCGCTTTTTTGAATAACCCCTTCGTTTAGATCACACTGAAAGGTCCATATTATCCCGCGAATTTATCATTTAGGAAAACAATCGTGCTGACTTTAATTTGGCGTCGAATCAGATGGTTAAAAAAACAATTTAATTATTTAACCAATACATCTGTGACTCGGTTGATTGGTGAAATTGCCTTATTTCGTCAAAGCTTAAAGCCAGACTGGGCTACTGAAAAGTCACCCTCCCTTCTATTAGACCTCTTGGCTCTTGCTGTGCGAGAATCTCAAACTGATTTCAAAACGGTTGGTCACTCTTTTTCCTGATCAAACCATTTGCGTGTCTGTCCAGCCTTTCCGTGTCATCTGCTTTTCAGCTAATATTTCATTTTGACGTGGTTATCATTGCCACACGCGTGTTAAAAATGATCTGACATCACCCGTTCTCTCAATTAACGCGTCGCTTGAAGCAAAAGAACGTCTACACACAGGCTGGTGACTAAGGAGGACATAACGTTAATGTTATTTACTAGCTTTCCCAGCGTAATTCTCTTAAACTTTTCAATTTTCCTCTATTATATTGTATCATGTTTTGATAAGTTTTTGAATTAAGAACATCTCAATGGAATCTCCATTAAGGTCTCTACCTAATTAAGACAAATGCTTTCCGTTACTGCCAGGGGCATGTTACGGAGTGTGTATATATACACCTGAAAGGCTCAGTTCATTTCATTCAAAACTTTCAATGTCAATATTACGACCATGAAGTCTATGCAGAGCCTTATTTTCCATTCTGCCATCGCCAGCCTGGTGTTAGAATGCTTTACAATACTAATATTTTGTTGTTCTTCTACGTCGAAACAAATCGACAAAGTCGGAAGACTAGGCCTGCAATCTCGATATCCAGTTTCTCAACCAAAACTGGAAAATAAAGATTCCGGGATTGCCAAGCCTCGTCGAGAAACGCCCCACTTGAACGCCTCCCAGAAGGAGTTTCCTGGTGGTATGTACACTTTATTTATATGTAACAATTTCAAAAAAGTAACTGCAGTTCTGAGAATTTTACAAGTTGCGTTAGGTAATTATTGTGATTTTAGCCGTCTTTCAATAGCTTGCCTAAAGAAAACAAATTGATTCTCAGATCATAGTCAGTAACCGTGTAGAAAGCAATGAACTATCTGGGTAACACAAAGGGGTAGTCAATATGTTTGGTTTCACAGCAGTGAATTGGGGATGTCTTGCTTTAACAGTTAGTTTTGGTGGTGAACAATATTGAAAAGTTCTTTAATCTTGACAATCTTTTGTTTCCTTATGATTGCTGACGGAAAATGAAAGCATAATCAAAAGGAAAAAAAATTATAACAATGCACATGTCATTATGGTAGTACAATATGTAAAATTCAAGTTTTATTTTACAGGAAGATCTATTTCTGCGGACGTGTTTACACTGTACGTAAATCTGTACTAGACATGTTAAAAAGTGAAAAAGAGAAACAGTTTCAATTCTGGCTACACCTACAAATGTTTTCTGCTCGAAGTGCGTAGCTTTTAGAATAATATACGGAAGGAACATAATTACAAACACAATGGCTCTTATATTAAACTTTTTATAGCACTAAGAAATTCCATTTGGCAAAATGAGTAGCGACTATTGAACGTAGTTGATTAAATTTCAACCTAAGTCAAAGTAAGAGTAAGGAACTTAAATTATTAACATTACATGCCAAGCTTCGTCACATGTACATGCCTCTGGGAAAGCTAGGCCTCTTCAAGATCGCAAATAGTTTACCTCAAGCTAACCTCGGATTCAATTACATGTAGATGCCAACTTCAACACTTAGTAACTTCTTCCGAAAATATAGTTTAACCGACCCATGGACGGCCTGATTGGGTATTGGCCTCCTATTAAAAAGCGATATTCGTGCTAGTAAAAAGCGATATTAATTCGTGCTTTTAAAAAGCAATACTCGTACTGTTTTTCTTATAGACATACCACGCAGTAAGGAAGTAAGGAGAACACAAAAGAAGTGTACTCTACATCTCAAGTAGCTCGTCGTTTCCTTACGTGCTTCACAACAGAACAATGTTTTAAATTTGAAAAGCTTTATATTTGCTTTCCAATAAAAGGATGCTTATTTGCTTATTTTTGTAAGCTTGACTTTAGTTTACAAAAAAAAACCAATTGTTTTGAAAACTTTTAAAATCTCGAAATCTTTCAAATATATGAATTTATTTTCCGACTATAAAGGTCCTCCCATTTTCGGGGGAGGGCGGAATACCCCGCATTTCATATTTCCGTGTTTTTTTTTTTTGACATTTTGTTCTCGAAAGAAAATCAAAGGGGAACTATAAAGAAGTCGTGGATACATTGCTTACAAAATGGAGAGGTCTGCGTCCACCAGCTGCTATATGCTTGAAAGGGTTTTGAAGATAATTAACAAGGTCATGCAAAAAAGTCAAAATGACTCTGCCCTTGAAGCACAATTTTTATGGTTTTGTCCATTACAATGTAAATGTTTATCCAACCCCGAAAATTGAAGACTTGAAATATTTTTTCTTGACACCTTTGCGGTCCTCACGAATTTCCTAGAACACCTCGTTCTTCTGGGACTTTTTGCGTTACCCTTCCGTAGAAAATTTTGTGTACATCTAGTTTTCCAACTGTGTTTCGTACCTTTGGCTACAAGAGTGTTTTGTTTGGATGGACTGATAAGTTGTGCTACTGACGTTTCCAGTAGCTCTGTTTATGTTTGATTCAAAGACTCTTCTAGCTTCACATTTAATCTTTAGTCATCTCTATACACAAAGTTAAACCTTTTAGTCTTTCTACTAGCAATGACACGGCTACATATGTGCTGCTGCAACGAGTATGAATGGAGGAAAGCCGAAGTGTATTTCAACGCATTACCTCGTGGCATTACTTCGGATAGTGGTACATTGGAAATTGGATATTGGTCGTTGACATATCGATTTGTTTACATCTAAGTGAGTGACCTCTTGGCATATTGTGAAACAATCGATATTGGTCGTTGACATATCGATTTGTTCACATCTGGGTGCTAAATTTGCATATTTTGGCACCTAACGATACTCGTTTCTGCGCTTCGCGTATCCAGGACCAAAAATGAATACGACAACTACGAAATTTTCGCTTAAGAAACATGCTTCAACGTGATCATGCAATATACACACCGATCTATGGGTATAATACGAACTCACAACGTGACCAGCTCTCTAGAGTATTTATTGGCCTGCCGCTGTTAATACGAGGAGGTACCGGGACTCTGTTCTTTTGATTTTTATTTCTCGGACTATCGTCTTGCACAATATTCGTCTAACTTTCACCTCTTTTACCTCTACTACTTAACTGACAAATGCACTAGCACTTAAATACCATATCGGTAGCTATGTGTTGGCCATTTTAGAATAAATACTAACCCGAAGACCTTCACGCGCCTTTCAGTAGCGAACTAAAAAGTTCTTAAAAAAACAATGGAAGTAAAAGTTTGGAGAACAAGAAACCTAAACAGGATCTTTGTGGGAGATTCAGACCAAGGCCAGCACACAAACCCAAACATGACCATCGATGGGGTATCATCAAGTCTATCCGCGCCAGTAGGCGCCGCGTAAGGCCAGTGAGGTATTGTTCGAAGCTGAAGTGCTCTCGACAAACTAAGATAAAAACCTTGAGGTCACTAAACTCTCTGTGTGGCCCTAGAATAACAAGACTAACGTGGGAACTACAAAATGATAAACAATTCATGATCACGAACCAAAAATACTCAATTCTAAACAAATTACCGAGCTTCATAACATATTGATGCGGTATCTATTTATTTCAGGTGGGGACAAAAGAAGGGCTCGACGAGATATTCAACCTGAATATCGTGCTGCAGAAAACTGGAATGATACCGGTATCTCACCTACATCTTCGCAGTGGCACTCATTTTCAACTATTTCGCCAACTCTGAATAACGATGATGTAAACATCACAATGCTTTGCGAAAGTTACTGGTTTTCCTGCAGAGGGCGATGCACGCAAGAGAGAGAACTGGGAGGAACAGAAGAAAGGCTTCAGTGTTTCTGTGACAACAGCTGTGAGATGTTTCAAGACTGTTGTGCGGACTTTGACCAATTCTGCTCCTCAACTGGGACGTTAACAGAAGAAGCAGAGAATCCGGACTATGAGCATTGGAAATGTATCGAAAGTCATTTATTGACTGAAGCCCGTGGTGTGTGGATGATTGCCTCGTGTCCTACAAACTGGACCCAAGAGGACATTGACGAACGCTGTTGGAGTAGCTTTGCAAGTCTTTCTTACGATAATCATAAAGACAACTTGCCTGTCATGGACCACACAGGAAATACGTATAAAAACCGATACTGTGCACAATGCCATGGTTTAAATCTAGATGACCTCACGTTTTACAATTTGCTGTTTAATTGTCACGTTCCAGCACCAAGCGATTATCAAAGCAATGACATACTGCAGTTCTTATTTGCGTTCTGTGACGAAGCTTATTGGAAGTCTCCAGAAGGCACAGTTCGAAGATATTGTTACGGACTCACAGATGGGTGCCCGGATTGCTTTCCTCCGACTAGAATGCAGGAAAAATGTCGTGCTGGATCTTTAAGGTTAGTTTATGTAAACGATACAGGAACGCAACAGAATTTTATCAATCCATATTGTGCTCTCATCAACAACGCAAAAAACATTGGGTGTGGACCAGGAAGTTCAAAACCGCAGTCTGAACCGCCGGAATTTCTAAGCCCGAAGCCCTTTTCTCTTGTTATGGATATTGACTTTTCTGATGAACAAACCGGGAAAGAGACGTCCAGTGTTCGTATACACAAAGTTTCTTGCCTTGAAGGCAATGTTTATGACTTTCATCTTCAAGTGTGTCGCCCCGGCATTTCACCAACCGAGTTCAATTCCGTCCATCAAGAACTCCTCAGCGTCAGTCTTTGGATGCGATCCAAAATCTCATCTTCCTCCACTCCACTAGTAACTGAAATCAACTCCAAAGAAGCCATTGTGGATAAGTTGAACATAAGCGAAACATTTCTCTCTGTAGTCTCTATTGGAAACCCTTTTGGTCCTGTCTCTACAGTGGTGTTGAACATAGAGATTAACCCCACCACGAAGAAGAACCTGTCTATGAAAACTGTCCGAACTGCTTTAAGCCATCTTTCCGTTCAGCTAAATAACGCGAGTTTCACTGTCTTTAAAATCGCCGTCAAACGTTTTGATTGTGCTTCAATTGCGAGTTACAAGCCATATGAATACACGGTCGAAAACAGGGTGGTGAAAATCAGAGACACAGGAGAGATCATTCTAGAGGAAAACTATTACACAAACGAAACAGAATGGATAAACGGGTCTCTAGTTCCCGTCGGTACCCTTACAGTTTGTAAAAAAGAGCGGGTAAACTGTTCTGGAGTTTTAGTTCGGTTAAACGAAAGCGAATACGTTATCTTAATAAACGGTTCATTGTATCGAAACATTTCACGTGAGCTCTTTGAACCAGAAAGGTTTCTTTCCATCAATGATACTACCTGGGTTTGTGCACACTTTTCTTCCTTTTACGAAGCTGCTCGTAATACAACGGAGACGAAGAAAAACATTGTACTGGTTTTGCTAACCTTTATTGGACTCTCAGTGTCCATTGTTAGCTTTGTTGCAGTCTTAGTGACCTATGCATTGTTCAAGGAACTGCGAACTTTACCCGGAACTAATCTGATGAATCTTTCTTTGGCTCATTTACTGGCTGATTTGTTCTACCTTGCAACTGGGTACGTTGATGCCGGCGTAGCATGTACAATTATCGCCATCTTGCTCCACTACTTTTTCCTAGTTTCTCTCACGTGGATGTCAGTCATGGCCTTCGAAACTTGGGTGGTATTTTCCAAAATCCTTATCCAAAAGAGAAACCAAAATAAGAGGGAGAAATGTTTTAATTTATTGGGAAGGACGACATTGGGTTGGCTTCCCGCCTTTGTTTTTGTTGTCATGTGTGTTGCTCTTGACCAGTCCAACGCGGTTGCTTTTCACTATGGTGGTATCAAGGGGTGTTGGATAAACAACTCAACTGCCAATATGTTTTTCTTTGTTGTACCAGTTGCTCTTTCTATATCATTTAACACAATATTCTTTGCGTTGACTGTAAGAGCTATCAGGAATACAACCAAGCAGACACAGAGAGCAACTCACCAAACCCTACACCGCAAAAACGCCGTCGTATTTTTAAAGATCTTCATTTTGACGGGCTTTACTTGGACTTTCGGGATTTTAAAGATTGCGGTGTCGGAATACTTTGAATACCCATTTATCATCTTCACCACTCTCCAGGGACTGTACGTACTGCTCGCATTTGTGTTTACAACAAGAGTCAAGCGAATGTATTGCGCGCTGTTGTGCATCGACAACAAGCTATCTGAGGGACAAGAAAGTACGCTGCGAACTAAAAGAGAGCTTGTTCCCCCTGTTGTTCTCCTTAAACATGTTGGAAAAAAAGAAGCATGAAGAAAGGAATGTCTATGGCAGTCTTTTCGGTCTACAGGAGACTGGGACCATAATCTGAAACCATGCCACATAGTGAACCACATGATGAGTACCATAATCATGAATTGTATTATTTATCCGTTATAAATCGCTACTAATTAAACTGTCTTGAAAATTGATAAGCCTCTGGGAGCTTAAATTGATAGTGGACGGGGGGGGGGGGGGGGTGTGCGATTATACTTCTCAAAGTCATTAATAATTCGTCAAGTTAAACCAAAGAAAATAACAACCGTGAAGGAGGTTTGGAAAACCGGTATTAATCAGCATAGATTTTGACGATGACGAGGACGATGCACATGCGACAGAGAACTTGGAGAAATAGAGGAAAGGTTCAATTGTTACTGTGACAGCAGCTGTGAGATGTTCCAAGACTGCTGTGCAGACTTTGACCAATTTTGTTCCTTGTCCGAGATATCAGCACAAGATACACAGACAAAGGATGACAGTGGTCTGTGGGAGTGTGCCTATAGTAACCCTTTTAGCGATATTGGTGTGTGGATGATCTCCAGTATAAGAAAACCGGAATATCCAAGTTCCTGTCGTCTTTTTGTCAACGTCCTTTCAGGCGACCTCCCACAGGGTTAAAACAAAGATACTGTCTTCTCCCTCGTTGCAATAAACGCTTCATGTTCGCACAGCTCTGTTTCAGCAAAAGTGCAACAAACAAATGGACCTCGAAGAGTTGTGTACGTTTTAGTTAACTTTTTCCGTAGATTCTTTAACTCGTATTGCGCTCTGTGCAGTAACGTATATGTAACAGACATTGAATGTGAACCACCACGCGGGGTTGATCTAGCACGACCACCACTCGGCAAGTCCTTTTCTATAGTTATGGATCTGGAGCTTGGAAAAGCACCCTCAAACGTTCACAAAATTAAACGATTTTGCCGTGAAGGCACTGTTTACGACTTTTATCTTCAAGTGTGCCACCCAAGTATCACACTATCAGACGTCCCGTCAGTTCTAGAAAACACCTTCAGCATTAGTATTTGGATGCGTTCTGAGACAAACAAATCTTATTTGCCTGAAATAACCCAGGAAAAATTCAAAGAATTGAGCAATAGCGAACAAGTTAAACCTTTGCAAAACAGCAATTTTTGACATCTTCGTCGGAAAACCATTGGGTCGTGTCTCCACTGTGTCCTTTAGGATCAATGCAAACTTCGCAATGCACAAGAGTTTCTCTAGCCATACCCTACAAAATGTAACGAGTACTCTTTCCATTGTCCTTAACCACGTGAATTTCTCCGTCTTCAAAGCTGCTGTCAAGTATTCCAGTTGTGCTGGGATTGAAATATTCAGTCCGCATAAGTATACATTCAAACGAAACGCAGTAACAATTACAGATACAGGAAAAATCTTTCCAGGGAAAGACTTCAACACGAACGAAATGGAATGGATAAACGGATCTCTCTCCCTTTTGGTATCCTCGCAGTTTGCAGACAGCCGCAATTAAATTGCGCTGGGAATTTCGTTGGGCTTAATCTTAATCAGTGGTACCATCTGGGTTTGAGCGAAATTCTCGTCTGGACATACGAAAAAACGAAGTGGTTCTTACCTATATGGTGGACTCTCTCTGTCCATTGTAAGTTTTACTGTAGTCTTAGTAACCTATTCATTATTTAAGGAACTTCGCACTGTACCCGGAATTAATCTCATGAACTTTTCTTTAGCTCATTTACTGGTTGATTTGTTTTACTTTGCAACAGGTTATGTTGAAGCCAACGTAGCACGTACAATTATTCCCATTTTGTTGCACTACTTTTTTTAGTTTCTTTTCGTTTCTTGACGTTTCGTCATCAACACCCTAACTGAGACCAGAATCTTTGATTTTAAGCGAGACGACGAGAATCCCCGACCCCTTCATAGAAGAGTCCCCCCACCCAACCCCTGGGTTTCGAACATCACGCTGTCGAAGACCGTACAGTCGCCTACACCGTGTCAAGTTAGATATTCTTTGAATTTCTGACGCAAGTACTAAATATCTTACCGCAGAAATGATCTACATGTAAATTGAATTCATTTTCGCAAAAAAACGTTTCTATAAATAGAAGCTAACTATATAAACAGCTCGTTTCCCAAGGTGTCCACTTATACAGGTTTAACCGTAATCGATTGCCGAAAACTGAGGAGATATTGAAAATCACAAAATTGAGGAGCTGTATAAAATTTCGAATTATTATTCACACCGTGATTAAAAGTTTTGGACGATCAACACTTAAGAGAGTTGAGGAGAATTCCAACGACGCGTTTCGCCATTATTTATACATTATTATATGGCTAGCTCCGTGAGCGGGCAAGATGAATCAAATCCTGCGCTGTGATTGGCTACCCGAGCGGGCAAGATGGAGCTATCTTGCCCGCTCGGGACTACCCGCCGTGTCCCGCAAGAAAAATTTCCGCAAAAGCCATATAATAAATCCTTTATTGACCAAGCTTGTTCGGTCAAGATGGCTGGATATTGGCCTCGTTCTTTTTTTGCGAGTTTATGGACCGAGACGGAGTCTCGGTCCATAAACACGCAAAAAAAGAACTTGGCCAATATCCAGCCATCTTGACCTCACACTTGGTCAATAACCCATACGTATTGTAAATAAAGTAGTTCAACGATGAATACGGACATGGTGAAATAATTTGAACAAAATAGTCGATAAATAGAAAAAAAAGACATTACACAGGACTGGGAGTTCAGCAGTCACTAATATTGCCCTGGAAAGGGAAGAAAAAAAAAAAAAAGAAGTTATTACAACACAGGGTATTCGTATTTGGTAACCCATCCAAGCATGAACCCCGCCGAACAGGGTTAACTTAGTTGAGCGGACGAGACGCGGTGCTGTCCTTGTGGTATTATGACTCTGCGTTCAGGTGGGATAATTTTTTTTCTCCCAAGAGGTAACAAAGAAAGGAGAAAAATCACTGATATCGCCTGGCGGAAAATAAAGAACGAAACAAATAGGAATGAAAATGAGAATCCGATTATACTTGCTTCGCTGATCGGACAAGCTGCACTTTCTTTATAATTGACTCGGACGAGGATCACCAATAACTTCATTAATGTTTTCAACGGTCTTACATCTCCTCGTGTATTCTCTTACCGCTGCGTTTTGCCAGTGGGCTTTAAATTTAACTTAACCTACGGATTAAAACCTCCAGTCAGTGGCATCAAAATTGTCACTGTCTACAGACGATCCATTTTCCAAGTTGAGTGGTTCATAGTCACTTTGATTTGAACAGTGGCCAGTAATCGAACCTATTCACACTCGCATGGGTGAGTGGGCAAGTGATTATGTCCAACACTGCAACATAGTCTACCAAGAATTTCTCTCACCACTTATGAAAATAATCTGTGCAACTGCTCATTAATTCAACATTACAGCTTAATACTGCTCTTTTTTTCACTTTTTTCTTTACTCAGTCTACAGTAACATACTCAGATTAATGAACCTTGTTAAATGCTTACCATTGACATTTGAGATTTCGCAAGGAAACCACCATCTAGATAATGTATCCTTTCTTTCAATATCTGTAAAGGTTTCTGTGTCTTTGAAGACCCACACCTGGTTAAGAATAGTAAATAGCATTAACACATAAACCTATGAATAGTTGCCACTGGGTTATTATAAAATATAGATGATAAAATTGTTATGATGGAGTTATATTCACACTCGCACAGAAGTCTTATATAGAGGATATTACACGGTGGCGAGAAGATATGAATTTTATGTTCGAGTGGCAAGAAATACATGTATATCTCATGAGTGAGCACAGCAAACAAGTGAGATATTGTCCTTGCCACGAGAACATAAAATTCATACCCTCGAGCTAACGTGTAATGTTCTTTTTATTATATAGACATACTGATGACGGTGTTTTTGACAATTTTCTGAAGATTTCCGACCACTTTCCCAAGATTTACGAAGATTCTTCAATCATCATTTATCATTTCAGTTATAATTTCAGTGAAATCATTGATATCTTCAATAGTGAGGATATGGAAAATATGCCACTCAAGTTCCGGATGTGGTTGCGTGTGAATTTTACGAGTGGTGTATTTTCCAGTAAAACACTCGTGTCTATATAATAATATGTAGTTAGGGCTGGGTTTTTTCTCTTTTTTTCATTTTTTTTTTTTGGGGGGGGGGGTTATGTCCCCTATTAGCTTGTCTCTGTACAGTTAAATAAATTCAGCATACATTCAATTGATAAATTCAAGCTCCTAGGACATGAACAAAAAAATAAATAAATCACATCTTGTTTTAACCCACTGATGCAATATACCGGTAATCCTAAAGTTTTGGTTAATAATGTCCAGTATCCTAGCAAGCAAAAAAAAAATTGAGGTATATATTCTTCTGAGGTCTGTAATTTAGGCAAAAACTCTGCAGTCACACTGCACAATCAGGGTAAACATGTAAATGAATGGTGTAATGGAGTGTTACAATTATATTAGATAAGACTAGAATCAGCTTGATTCTTGCATGAAAATGTTGAAGCTATTGTTTTAAAGCCCCTAATAAATGCAGAGTGCTTGGCCACCTGTGCATCAAATTTATTGAATAACAACGGCTTACATGTACTGTTGTTTTATGCTCTAAAAACAAATGCAAATAAATAGCCTTTGTCATGAAGTTAGTTTTTTTCATACATTTCAATGATGAAATTCAACATTGGGCAGAAACTACAGAATTGCATTCATGTGCATGTTGGGTAAGGATGTAAATTATTCAAATGACAAAGGTTAACTGTTCACACTCAAATGCAGTTTAGTTTGGTTGGAAGGCAACTTCAGACAGAAGCTACAAAATTCCCCAAGATTGTGTCACCCTCACATTCAAATGCCTGATTTGTTCCCCAGCAGCTAAAACACAATCAGGGTAGCAAAGTTCACAGGGTCTATGTTATGGGCTAAAAAATCTGTAATGTACTTGTTACATTTGACTTTTCTAAATTTTCTCATAAAAAGGTGTCCAGGGACAAACATTCTAAATACAAAAGAGCATTCTGTAATATGGATTGTCAAAAAAGTATGTGTAGAGAAGGGTAATCCTTTACCCCCTAAGGCAAACAGCAGTTTTTCCCAAATCGGCAAATAAAGACACTCTGGCTGCATACAATATGCCATTTGAAAGTCACTAATCAGCTTATTTAAGAATTGACATCAGCAGCTATGAAGGAGGTAGACATTTTGAGAGAAATTGCTTTAAAATGTGAAAATGAACGACGTCAAAAATGTATCAATCTTCTACTATATTAGGTATACCACTAAACTATAGCTTATTTAGCAGCTCTTAATTCATAGCTTGGTATGAAACAAGTCTTGCATTCCATTTGCATCCTGAAAAAGGAACTACATGTAAAAACTTCTGGGGGTGGTCAACCATGTCTTGAATGGGTGGGGGTCAAACTTTTATGACAATGAGCAGATCTTCACAAGACAATTTTCATGGCAAAAATTCATAGAAATCTATCAAATATTCACAAAGTTATGACCTTGTGTGCCAATTTACACTCTTAGGGGGTAAAGGATTAAGAGGTCAAACACTTATGTGCAAAATGAAATCCAAAATATGTTTTGTGATTAATGCAATATATTTCTGACTTGGAGCCCAATAATGCTTAACCATAATCACATTATGCAAAATGGTATTTTGGAACCATTGGCCCCAAAATATAGGGTTTTGTGGGAAGGTTATACATTCTGTCACTGGAAATATCTCTCTGAGGTATTTGAAACCCATATTCGTGGCATTTAATGTTTTGGTTATATGTGCTTAAGAAAAGAAACTCTGACAGCAATTTAAAGTTGAACCTTAAAAGGTCGCTAAAATCCTGTAGGGGCTGTACCCCCGTGTGAGTTTTAGGATCCACTTGACTAAATGTAAAATAACTCTACATGTTTTTTGTTGTTGTTGTTGTTGTTTTTGGGTAATAACCAAATATGGTATTTATGGGGATTTTTAGGTTTTATATGTTGTAAAACAAAGACAACTACCAAAATGTAGTGTCCGTACCCCTTGTGCCTTTAAATGCAATTTATGACACAAAGAGGGGTTTTTTTATCTTAAAAATGTGTTAAAATATCTTACACTGACATTGCCATTATGATTCTGAAATTTCAGTAGCTCAATCTCTTAATAACTAGAGAAACCCATCCTCCACTCAGCCTCAACTTTTTGCCTGATTTCCATGCTCTAAGCTTCTTATCATATTTTGCAAGGTAAAACTTCTTTCTATGCAAGTTTATGTACAAAAAATGCAGTCAGCAGGATAAAGACAAAATCGGTGGAAAAAGAATATCATGGTTTGCTTATTACTTTTCTTGCTTCTTAGTCTCTGTACTCCCAGAAATGGACTGGGCATATCTCAGAAACCAGATGCCCCAAGGTACATGTACTTTAGAGAAGTAATGAAGAGGCGCTGTACTTGCAAGCCATGCATGAAAACCAAAGATGTTTGAAGGTTGATCTTTTGACCTAAGTGGACCCTACTTTGCCACCCTGATTGTGTTTTATATTGATACTAAGAAAAATGTTGACATCAAGTGGTGAACAGCACAAATAATTTTTATTGTGCAGGTTGAAACATGTTATATGGAGCATGCCTGAAACATATGACTTATTGAACCACTGAATAATTGTAACAGCAATTCCAGGCTCCACTTTTCAGTTTAAGCAAAAGTTTGGAGATTTGATCCAAGTTATTTTAAACCATATTTATAGATTATAGAACCATGAATGTCATAATTATGCTCCCTCATCATAGGCCTGCAATGCGTGCAGAGAGCTTTATTGAAGGGGTGAGTGCAAAACCATGCTAAGTGACGATTTGGGTGAAAAAAAAAATTTTCGCGAAAGGGCTTGAATTTTTGCATGTGGTCTTCAATGTAATAGAAAAACGCGGCCCTGTATTTTTGTCGCTGGATTTTGCTTCGTTTTCGAGTTATAACGTATGCAAAAATACTTGGCTTTTCCCAGCCATGTCTTTAGGAGTTTATTTGTTGAACAGCAAACAGGCAGACTGTTTATAGTGTATGAAGTCAAAATCAAATCTCACAGCATATATAGAGCGGAAATCTGGGAACAGATTGTTTACATCGGCTATTGTGACGTGAGCACAACACGTGAATCGATCAAGCGGCAAACGAAATACCATCGAACTAAAAAGAGATGTGCCGCATTAGAGCTCTGTCAACTAATATCTTAAGCATTGTGTTAAAGTACCTTGTGTGCCTGCCTGGTGGTTGAGAGGCATCATAAAGCCTCGATAAACCCGTAAGTCATCAGCACGTTTTAAAGAATCAAAATGTGTTCTGAAGCTTCGAAGGTAGCTGATATACCGTAATCATGTTATCGGCGTTCGAAGTCAGATCGAGCCAGGCAGCAAAGTCCAAGAGCAGTTCTTGCCCAAGAAAAATACCGTCTCGTGAGTTGTGGCCCATTTGCCAAGCGTTGCTAGTGTCAAAGTTTGGAAAGCGAGAACTGGTTTTTGACTTATAAAATTTGTCTTGTATCGACCGCCATGTTTTCCCGCGCACGAGGTGTAAAGACCCTTCCCGGCATGCATTGCGATCACGTTCTGCTCGCGTTTCTCGAACTGGTAACTAGACTGTTTCGGCTTTTTTCATTTAAAGATAATAATGGCCAACAAGTAGCGATCGATTGTAACATAGATCTGTGATCCAGGTTGCTTTGATTTTATTTCATATCGGCATGATTTGTAGTGTTTTGAACTTCTGGGATCAGCGGACATGCAGATGTATGGAGACCCGTACGTTGCGCAGAAGGGTTAATTTGTTAAACTGTTAGGCGGTGCGTGACATAAAGCTACGATCGCGTTTGTCGAAAAATATGTATTATCTCGTGATTTTTAGCCATTTAAGACGTTGCTGTATTTGGAAAAGTGCTTATTTGATGTTTATTTGTTCAGTGCAGATAGTCATTGTGCCAGATAACCAAAGTAAGTTCCAGATGTTAACACTATTTTCCGGCCGCCATATTTTACCTATTTAAACCTGAAATCAACATTTTTGAGCTTATACGTTGCGTGAAATTAACATTTTGCTGTTTTCTAAGTGAAATCAACATCCTTGCCGTCAAGCGTTAACGTGAAATCAGCATTTTGACCTATTTAGAGCTGAAATCGACATTTTTGAGCTTATACGCTGCGTTAAATCAACATTTTGCTGTTTTCTAAGTGAAATCAACATCCTTGCCGTCAAGCGCTACCGTGAAATCAGCATTTTGACCTATTTAGAGCTGAAATCAACATTTTTGAGCTTATACGCTGCGTGAAATTAACATTTTGCTGTTTTCTAAGTGAAATCAACATCCTTGCCGTCAAGCGCTACCGTGAAATCAGCATTTTGACCTATTTAGAGCTGAAATCAACATTTTTGAGCTTATACGCTGCGTGAAATTAACATTTTGCTGTTTTCTAAGTGAAATCAACATCCTTGCCGTCACGCGTTAACGTGAAATCAGCATTTTGACCTATTTAGACCTGAAATCGACATTTTTGAGCTTTTACGTTGCGTGAAATTGACATTTTGCTGCTCTCTAAGAGAAATCAACATCCTTGCCGTCGCGCGTTAACATGAGTCAACGTTTTAACCACTTTTGACCTGAAATCAATAAATTTGAGCTTATCTAAGTTGCGTGAAATTGACATTTTGCTGGTTTCTAAGTAAAATCAAAGTCCTTGCGGTCGCGGCGGGCCGATCCTTTGTTATAATAAACCGAGGCGAGACTTCGACTTATAACAAAGGCTTGGCTTGGCTATGATAACAAAGGGTCGGCTCTGTTTATCATAACAAAGGTCCGGCTTCGTTTATTTGAAGACCTCGGCGGGAAAAGGGCGCTAGGTATTTTAATCAAAAGTAAACTTTGTCGAAAACGCTCCAAATTTCCCATACAGTTTTGTGTAGGTATGTTTAACAATGTCCCGTAGTTTTTCCGCTAAGCTTCGCTTCGTTTTCGAGATATTGCGTATGCAGAAAAACCACTCGGTTTTCCTAGCGGCGTCTTTATAAACGAAGCAAAAACCAGCGACAAAAATACAGGACCACGTTTTTCTATTACATTGAAGACCGCATGCAAAAATTCAAGCCCTTTCGCGAAATTTTTTTTTTTCACCCAAATCGTCACTTAGTATGGTTTTGCACTCACCCCTTCAATTGGAAGTTAACAGCTTATCTGAACTATGCAATGACAAGCAGGATTAGGAGAAACGTGTTTGTTACAAGCAAGTTACTTTACTCTAAACATGTTTCAGTGATAAAATAGAGGTCGTAGTATTGGTTTAAACCTCTCAGCCCTGAGGAAATAGATCTTAATTTTGACAGTTTCTGACACCATCTTGTTTGGAGGGCAAACACAGCAAAATAACAGTAAATGTAGTGGAAAAGTGGAGAATCTAATGTCTTACAGCTCACAGAAAAGTCCACTTCTCAAATGTTCCAGAAAGATTATATACCAGGCACAATAACATACTGATTAAATCTGAGGGAAATAACCCCTCTAGAACTGCAGCCACAATTAAGGTTGCATTCATTTGTCTGTAAAACTGAGTTGCAATTCATGGGAAAATTCAGAGACATTTGGATGAACACTTAAAAGCAGGATTCCTTGCCTTATAGCAAATTTGTGTTCCTAAACCTTCCACTGGGTATTTTTTCCTTGTAACTCACAAAATCTCTGGAAATTCAATCACTCTCAAATTATTGGGCATCAAACTCATACATTTACTGTAATTTGTACCTTGTTTGCCCCCTAAGAAGATGGTGTCAGAACAGTGGAAACGAGGTTTGTCTGTTCTAATTTAGCTTTATACCTTGTATTGAAAACTTTGGCTCTTGCCTTGACACCAACATAATCTCCCTAATTGAATAGATGGTCTGTTTAGCTTAGGTGCTTTGTTGCCCCAATTCAGACCTTGTGAAGATACTCTTGAAAATAATTCTTGCTTTCAAATTTTTAAATAGTAGTGTGTATATGAATGAATAATTTTTAGACAGATTAAAGAACAATTCTGTGTAGCTTATTTCTTTGCAAAATTCAACCAACCACTTACATAAGAATCATGAACCCCTCTCAGGGGTGAGACAACTTGGGTGGGCGAGTTGTCTCGCCTAGGCAGGTAGGGTAACCCTGGCAAGCGGGAACTCTGTTCTTCATGTAGACACTTTGGCTTGCCTAACCGGGACAACTCTCAGCATGGCAAGTGTCACATAATGCCTAGATTTGGGATTTAAAGCAGAAATTCATATCGAAGAAGTGAAAATTAACTCAGCAAAACCCACTGTGATTGAATGATCATGACCAAGGGAAACTGAAGAGAGGGATATTCGTACATTTGATTATTTGAACGAAGGGTTATCAATAATCATGCAGGGTCAACTTTGACTCGGCCTACAGCCGCGGGACTACATTTTCACATGTAAACGCTCGATAAAGTTGCCTTGGAGGGAGGGTTGTCTCGGGTACCCAAGACCATATAAATGGGGCCTAAAGAGGCTCTCCACACATTGGTCCATCATGCACCTCACTGAACGGTCTCGCTTACCGGAGCAGTCGCTTACGAGAACTTTTAATTACAAAATTTAAGTCACAGTTCAAACGGGGTTTCACAAAGGTGGTCGCAGCAGGAGCTGATCGCTTACGAGAGTGGCCAAAGGGAGAGCTTCGACTATAGTTGGTTTTGTAAGGAACTGAGTTATCTTTGAAAAGATTAAGATGAAATAAATATTTTCTCACCTTTCCCAGATGATGAACGCAAGCCAGCCATCAACTAAGCGGTCAAACACGTAAATTCTGTACAGAAACCTGTGCCTTACCACTGTCAGATACAGAATTCTCGGACGAATTCGCCTGAAACCCTATCTGCCATTTTAAGACAAGAAGACTCCTTCTTATAGTCGCATTTCACAAGGAAATGAACTGAACATAAAAAGAATGTCATCTCCTACGATATTCTCAGGAAAAGTTGGCCAGTTTCCTAACATCTCCAAGACACTGCTGCTGTCAGAAACTCGGCCGACACTTTGGCAGCCATCTTTAAAACACCACTCCAACTTAGCGGCCATCCCTTTTAATCCCAGTCTCTCGCAGAAAAAAGGCGCGAAACTTCTCACAGTTCCATACAATTTATACTCCGATCCAACAACAAAAGTTGTTCTTTTTGAGAAAACTTATTTCAAAAAGTAATTAACAATCATTGTTTGACGTGAATAATGGCTATACACCAAGATTGTTAAGGAAAATTGTTTTAGTATTTACACACGTTGTGCACTCCTCGGTCTCCTCTCAATTCCCGCGTACGCGGTAAAGCGGTTCAAGGCATGCGCGAAACTATTTACAGAATCTTCAAACATGGCAAATCTGGTCAATCTGCTATGAAATCCACGTCCCAATCTCGCAAAATGGTCCTTTAACGTCGTTCAATCAGCAATTTAAATCAAAAGTCTGCTTGCAAAACATTTTCACCGTTCAATCAAATTTTTTAAGTTCTTTTCAAATGAAATTGAAAGAGCAGTTGGCGAAAGATCCACATGAATTTATACCATGTGCTCAGGACTGTGGTGAAATTTGGATGTTCTTTTCTTCGTGTTCTTGCATAAAGACGTTCTGAATATTTGTGGCTCAGGTGCCTGGTTAAATAGCACTTGATGCTTCTGCAGATAAACCCCAAGGTGTTCATTTCTGCTAATGCCGGGCGAAGAATGACTTGGCCGTTTGGGTTTGTGATTGCCAAGGACATGTCTTGAAACTGCTCGAACGTCCAACGTCAGTAAGTCTTTTCTTACTTTTAAAAACTTTTAGGCCAAATTCGTAGTTTTCTTTGTATTTTCCCCGGCGTACAGCATGTTTTTCTTTTCTGGCGATTTCCAATTCAGAAACGCTGGCGAAACGCGAGTTTACGCCGGCCACTTTGTTTTTGTTTGAATCACATATTAATCACTCGCTAGATAGTGAATAATAAAAATAAAAACGGCACCAAAAATTTCGCCGACGGATATTTACAATATTTGTATAGCATGGTATAATGGCTCAGTTGTATACCATGAGAACTAAGCTAATGAAAACTCTTGAATTGCATTGTTCACTGATCCTGTTTTTAATGATTAGCCAGAGTTTGCGAACCAATCAGATTGCTTGAAACGCCAAGATCACTGAGTGCGTATATGCTAATAACTATTTTATTTAACGTCAGAGTATTTCTTTTTTAATATTTCATTATGTTTGCTCACACTTTACAATGCTTATACTACTGTTTTATACCAGCACAAAACAATAAACTGAAGCTACTTACACTACTTATACAACGCAGCTACTAACACTATTTACAATACTAAGGCAATGTAAGAGTATAATAGCAGTATCATTGAGTAACTGAGAACAAGAAACTTTAAACGGCTACAATAGTTTTAACAACTTAATAAGATACAAGCTAGTAACTAAATACGTACGTAAGAATCGTAATTCTTTACGATTTTATAACAACATATCATTTGTATCTGTGGCTATGTTACGATGTAACAATGTAATGTAACAATGCTAAATAGCGTTAATTAACTGTAAGACGGTAAGCAGGCCATTTCTATCATTACATTTTATTTGACTAGTGCTGTTGTTAAATGTCTCCGTTCGTTTTCTTCCATGATTTAACTGAACAACAGAGAAAAAAATCTTCATAGTCGCGTATCTCTGCTTTCCCTAGCTGAATTAGTCTTTATATTACATAAGAGAGTGTGATACATTTGTTTGACTCTCGACGTAAACACAAATGCCAGCGCTACGTACAGTCCTTGAAGAGTGGCGAATATGATAAACGGGTATTCAAAAAAATCAGAAACCAGAACCTGTAAAAATCCGAATATCCAAGTAAAGCCCATCAAGATGAAGATCTTTAAAAACACCACGGCAGTTTTACGTTTCACCGCTTCATGTGTTGCTCTTTGCGCCTGCTTGTTCGTTTTCCAGATAGCTCTTACAGTTAAAGAAAAACATACCGCGTTGAAAGAAATAGAAAAAGCAACTGGTAAAACAAAGAAAAACAAATTTGCAGATGAGTTGTTTATCCAACACCCCTTAATACCGCCATAGTGAAAAGCAACCGCGTTGGTCTGGTCAAGAGCAACACACGTGACAACAAATACAAAAGCGGGAAGCCAGCCAATCATTGCCCTTTGCAATAACTTACAACGCTTTTTCTTCCTGCTTGGTTTCCTGTGTTGAATGCGGGTTTTGGAAAATATGTTCCAAGTTTCAAAGGAGATGACTGACATCCACGTGAAAGAAACTAGGAAAAAGTAGTGCAACAAAATGGCGATAATTATACATGCAAATTTGGCCTCAACATAGCCTGTTGCAAGAAAAACCAAATCTACCAGTAATTGTGACAAAGAGAGATTCATGAGATTAATACCGGGTACAGTACGAAGTTCCTTAAATAATGAATAAGTCAACAAGACTAAAACAAAGCTTATAATGGACAGAGAAAGTCCACCATAGGTAAGGACCACCAAGACAGTGTTACTATCTGTTTTCCTTGGGGGACCAACGCTCATTGATGATTTGTTATGAGAAGAAAACTGTGTGCACACCCAAATGGTATCATTGATCCAGAGAAAACTCTCCTGTTCCAAGAGTTCTCGGGAAACGTTTCGATAGAGTGAGCCATTTGTTAAGAAAACGTACTCGTCTTCAGTTAATCGAATTAAAACCCCAGAACAATTTAACCGCGGCTGTTTGCAGACTGTAAGAACACCGACGGGAACTAGTGATCCGTTTTTCCATTCCGTTTCGTTCGTGTAATAGTCGACCTCCTGATATATTTCTCCTGTATTGTTGATTTTTACTGCGTTTCTTTGAAAGTGGTATTCATCTGCGTTGAAAATTTCAATTTTAGCACAGTGAAAAAGTTTCACAGTGACCTTAAAGAAAGTAAAGTTTGCACAGTTTAGAGTAATGGAAAGAGAATTCATGGTCGTTTGGAGAGATTGAGTAGAGAAGTTCTTCTGTATCGTGGGGTTCATATTGATGTTGAATACCACAGTCGACACAGGACCAAACGGATTTCCAATAGAGATATTGGAAATTAATGTTTTGTTTATGTTTAACTCATTCGCTATGGCTTCTTGAAAGTTCACCTCAGTTATCAGAGGAAGCCAAGATGACGGGATCCCGGAACGCATCCAAACACTGACAATAAACATTTTTTGACGGGCAGCAGTTGCATCAGATGGTTTGATGCCAGGACGGCACGCTTCAAGATAAAAATCATAAACGTAGCCTTGCTCAAGACAAGTAACTTTAAGTCCACGTACGTCCGACGTTTCACTCCCGCGGTGGTCTTCTTTCGAAAAGTCAAGATTTAAAACAAGAGAAAAGGGTTTTGCGAGGTCCCCATTGGTACTGGAAGGATAAGGTCCTGGTCCACAGGTAAAGTTTTTCACGAAACTGCAAAGGGCACAGTATGGATTGAAAAATGTTTTCAGTACAAAACCAGCAGTTTGGTACACAAGCCTCAGAGATCCGTTAAGACATTTTTGCTGCACTTTTGAAGGAAGAGAAATGTCGCTGCAGTAATGATTAGGCTCCACACTGTGACAATATCTGCGGGTCGCACCTTCCGGAGGTTTCCAGAAAGGACGATCGCAGAAAGTGGAAAGAAAGCTCAATATTTCTTTTCTTTTGTACTCTTTTGGCACTGGAACATCGCAGTCGAGTTGAAAATTATAAAACTTCAGCTCGGTTAGATTGAAACCATGACATTGAGCACAGTAACGATTTTTATACGTTTTTCCTGTTCGGTCGATAACAGGCACGTTGTCCTTAAAATTATCGAACGAAGGAAGTAAATCTTTACTGCAGTTTTCCTTAATATCAACTTGAGTCACATTTCTAGGACACGAGGAAATCATCCACACACCAGCGACTTTGGTGAAAGAGTTATAACTAGAGACACATTCCCACAGACCACTGCCATCCGGGTTCGCCGTACCTTGTGGTGATATCCCGGATGAGGAACAAAATTGGTCAAAGTCCGCGCAGCAGTCTCTGAAAAACTCACAGCTTCTGTCACAGAAACACTGAAGCCGTTGTTCTGTTCCTCCCAGTTTTCTTTCTTGCATGCACCGCCCTCTGCAGGAAAGCCAGTAACTTTGACAGTGCAAGGTGATGTTTACATCTTTGTTAGTCCACAAAGTTAGCATCGTTGGTGCAGAAGATTGTACGGGAACACTTGATGTTATGTTATCGGTACCGTTCACGTTGTTATCAGTACTGTTCACATTGTTATCGGTACTGTTTACATTGTCATCAGTACTGTTCATGTTGTTATCGGTACCGCTCACGTTGTTATCGGTACCATTAACGCTGTTCAGGTAATCTCGATTCTGATCATTCAGTGAAGCTGGGTTGGTATCTCGGCGCATCCTTTTGATGTTGCTCCCTGCAATTAGCATTTAAGTCGTTAGCAGGATTAATTGTTTTATACTATTGACCTGGGAGACCAGGGTCTATGTTATAAGCAGGACATGACACAAATACATGCATACGAAATATACCCAGGAAATGTATTATCTTTTTGTGGTTTTTACTTTTACCCATTTAAACGATATTTTGCTAGATTTAACATTGCATGATATATTTGCAAAAGCTATCTGAATTTGCCGACAAAATGCGTTTCTGACGGTTCATTTGCCTCGCTTATAAGCCTTAGAAGCCTTATTCACCATTTGAAAAAGCATACCCATTTGATTCCTTGATGCAAGCCGCGCATTCAGTAACATATACGTATAATGTACCCATAAAACAGCTCATATTCGCTAAAGTCTGATTCACACTAGCGACATAACGACATCGTCACGAACGACATAAAGAGGACGTTATGTCGACGTAAAAAGGACGTTATGTTTGTAGTGTGAACCTGTAGACATAATGACATATCAGCAACATAACAGGATGAACATGACGACATAAAGATAAAACTGATCTTTTCCTTATGTCGTTATGTCGCTAGTGTGAACCAGGCTTAACAGTTGATAAAAATGCAAGCACTTTCATGAAGCAAAGGAAAATCTTGGGAAAAAAAGTTCATTGCCGCATGTGTTTTTCAATGCTAAGCTATTGTTAGACTTTAATCTTGATATAACGATAGAAATTAGCATATATTAATAGAGACTTCCCTCTCTTTGTCATTTCTTATCAATACGGTGTTAATTTTTTTTTCTTTCTTTTTTTTTTTTTTTCAAGCAAATAGACTTATGTTTCAAGCAGAATTTTTTCATAGTTTAATAGCCGTCATTGTCGTGGCCTTCAATTGTACGTGGAAAAATGACCAGTAAGTGAAAAGAAGGTGAAATTCATGATTACTGCTAAGAATCAACGGGAAGAAATATCACAGAAGTCTACCTACCAGCTGAAAAACGAACATCCTTGTGCAAAAGTGAAACACTGACTCGCGGTATGTTATCCTTGTTAAACCCGGTCACATCAGTTTCTTCAGCGTTTTCCAAGTTTGGCGGTAGACAAGTGGGAGAAAGAGGGTGTCGCCCGAGCCGTTTAAAACCATATCCTCGCACGGCTAAATATCTACTTTGTTTAACTTCTTCGTTTTGCTTCGGTCTAGAAGAAAAGTAGACTAGAACTGTACAACATCCTAACACCAAGTAGAAGAAAACAAACTGAGAGGATCTCTTCTTAGTCCACATGCCCAGTTCGACTGTCAGTTCAGTTTTCAGTTTTATTATTGCACACTGTTTACAGTGTCAATGCATCCCGCAGAACCCTGTGTGGCCTCCGGTAAGAAGGAGGCGGAATAATTTACACACTTAATCTCATACTAAAAGACAGCTTGTAATTTATGTTTCATTAAAATAATATTAAAATTCTAGAATTCATGATCAAACTATCATGAAAAGGCTTATCACGGTTTTTTTTATGTTGTTGTATTACACCAAGCCATGTTATAGAGGGCATGACTGATACACAATTGAAATCTTGGAAGAAGAGAACCTCATATAACACATTGCAAGGAATTAGAGACGCGCTTGTTGAATCGATGAGAAATTTTGTCAAAAAGCCTTTTTTAATTGCCTACATTTTACCAACAGCTAAATGTTAAGGTATCAGCCAGGGTTCAAAGTGAGAAATTTTCGAAATTTGTGTTTTCGAGACGTTCAGATAAAGCTTTTCAAGAGCTTTCTTTTAAAGAAAATTCCACAAAAAATATTATTTCAGTGCAAAGTTATTGGACGTTGAAGTTTACGACACGTTAATTGTTTCAATTACCCGCTGACAAGTCCTGTCATTTTAGAGTAACTAAGCCGAACAATATACACACGACAATGGGTTTGAACTTTCATTACTATGAATAGTCAGTAAAAGAAATCGTTAGAAAAAGCAAGAAAAAAAATTAATTCAAAGTCAGTTTGGGCACGTATTAGACTACAATGTCTAAAAGTTAGTCTATTAATCCCGTAAAGGACCGGATAACCTGAAGAGTTTTAAAGATAAAACTGTGTAAAAAAACAAAACGCAAACAAACTGACGGAAATGAAAATTTGCAATCAACACTCACAACATAGCGCAGCTAAATTGCTTAAATTAACATTTATATTTTTGAAAGCATTTATGACATCCTTTTTCTGTACTCTCAGCGTATGGTATCCGGAAAAAGGAAAACAAATAAAGAATTGCGTAATAATTACGTGTAGCTAACTTATTTTTATTTCATTAAAATAATGGAAGAAACACATGCAAGAAAGTTTCGTTAAAAGCTCATCATTAATAAAGCATATTACATGATGCTTAAAACTAAAGCTCCGTCCACACTACGCCGGAGAAATTTGAAAACGGAGGATTATTTCTGCGGTTAGACCTTCCGTCACGAAATACGTCACGAAAACGGAGCATTTCGAACACGCTTTTCGGAAAACGGCGGCATTGCGTTTTTGTGTGGACAGAAAACATTTTGAAAACGAAGCTTTTCGAAAAACGATGACGTCACGATAATCATGTGATTTCCGTGACCGAGTTTTCCTCAAACATAAATCCAAAATGACCGGTGATTGTTGCGTTTTTAAATTTCTCCGGCGTACAATGAGGACGGGATTTGATGAAGAAACCACCAGAGTTGGGTCACTTTAATTAGCTGGATATATTGCAGTCATGTTTGTGTGTTTATTGTTGATTCACTAGAGATTTTAAACAGATTTTCAGGGTGAAACCCCCGTTTACAAATTTCTCCGGTGTAGTGTGGACGCCGACTAACTCTTCATATATGTTATAATTACATGTGTGTGCCATGAAAACGACTTAGCACTTTTACTGCAAGATGATAACCCATCGCTAAAAAAGGTGAGACAAAATTAACCCTAGGGCAATTCCGCCATGAGATCAAATGCATCACGCTTTTTCTTTCGCGGGTATTCAATTAATATTTACATCTGGGATTTTTAGTGAATCACTTTCGGGGTTATAAACTGAAAATGCCGAAACGGTCCGGAATTTCCAGGTGGTTTAAGATCTTTTACTGCCTTTGGTAGATGGACATTAATTACAATACACGATGGAACTGATTATCACAATCAAAAATATAATCTGATGACGAATCACCGCTCAATAGTGGGTCACGCCCGGCAAAGAAAAGAATCCTGTTGTGTTTTTGATTGTAATTATCAGTTCCATCGTGTATTTGCACTAGACAGTGAAAGATTTCGTTTCGTTTTCCGTGAACCCGGAAAGTTTTTTTTTTTTTAAATAAAAAATCAAGACGTGTTCTTGTTCATCAAAAGTATGTCAACTAGATAACAAACGTGATGCGGAAGTTGCCTTTAGGTTCGTTTTGTTTCGCTTTGTAGGTAACGATTGGTTTATTATCTACGTTTAGTAGCTGCAAGAGAAAATGAGTAGGTAGCTTGGTAGCGGTTAGTATCATCTGGGTAAGTTAGAAAAACTGTGGTCAGGCCTACTTTTTGCTTATCAATATCATGGTTAGGAAGATAATTTATTTTCCCTGCTCGTCCCGGTCGTCATTTTGAAAAGCCCGCTTTTTGTTTCTGCGAGAGACTGGGATTAAAAGGAATGGCCACTAAGCCACTAAGTGGGAGTGGTATTTTAAACATGGCGGACGCGACGATACGACCTCGGCCAATTTTGAAAACCTGTGTTTCGGACAGCAGCAGTGTGTTGGAGGTGTGGGAAATTGGCGAACGTTTCCTGAGAATACCGTAGAAGATGATACTCTTTTTTTGCATTCAGCTCATTTCCCTGTGAATTGAGACTATGTGAAAAAGTCGTCTTGTTTTAAGATGGCAAATAAGCGAAATTCCTCCGAGAATTCTGTGTCTGACAGTGATAAGGCGCAGGTTTCTGCACAACGTGTTTAACCGCTTAGGCGATTGCTGGCTTGTGGTTATCATTTGTGACAGGTGAGAAAATACTATATTTCATGTTTTTAAACTTAAAAATATTACATTACGATACACGATAGACCAATGTAAGGAGAGCCTGTATACTTAATTAAATGTAGTTAACGGAGTTTTGTAGTCCATGGCCAGTGGCCCTTTTCATGGATAACTTTTCTCATTTGCAAATATTTTATTATGCATTACTGATTAATGTGCGGTTTCAATAAATATCCATACCCACAGTTCCTTGAAACGTTAATGAAAATTCAAGGGAGATCACGTTAGCGTCAAATTAAAGCAAGACCCAAAGTTTTCAAAGAAGATTATAAAAGTAAACTAGAATAAATCTTTTCACGGTTTATGACACTATCTTCTTGGATAGGGAAGGGGGTTGGGGGTGCAAACACGACTGTATGAGGAAAGTTAACTTTCTAAAGATTTTGTGAGTTAAAAGGAAAAGATACCCAGCAGAAGTTTCTTGTGATCATTTTTAAAGAACATAGATTTGCTGTGAGGCAAGGAATTGTACTCATAATTGTTCATGCAAATGCCTCTAAATTTTTCCATGAATCTTACAGACAACCTAATGGAAAAATGAAAAACTTAATTGTGGCTGTTCTAGCAAGGCTATTTCCCTTGAATTTGATTAGTAATATTTTTTACCTGGTATCTTTAATTTTCAATTTCTAAATTTTTCAGAACTTTGAGTGAGCTGTTAGACATTAGATTCTCCATATTGCCCATACATTTTTTTGTTATTTCTGCTGTGTTTGACCCCCCAATAAGATGGTACTTTGCTTTTAATTCTTGGTATAATTTAATCATAGCAAAATTAATTAATGGAACCCAATAACAGCTCCTGTAGTCCACAATCTCAGTCGAGAAAAAGAACAAATCACATTGAAATTGAATAATAAAATTATTATTAGAAGCCTATGCAAGTATTCATGATCAGCAAAAAAAAAATATCATAATTACCGTTCATACCAGAGTGACTTTGCTTGTTGCAAACCCTTCCAGCAGGAGGAGACTTTGGGGACAAGTTAGGAAACAAAACTTTCCAACTTTTCACATATGTATACTATTTTGGTATTTTTACGAGATTTGATTTGGTAGAGATATAGGGACTGAGTATATTGTAACCACTGCATTTCAATCAGTCCCCAGAACAAAAAAATGTGTAAACTTCTTTTGTGTGGGAGTCCCCGTGTTAACTAAGAAAGAATATAATGATTAATAACAATGTGTTGTCTTTCTGAATAAGGTAGGAAAGAACAAGAAATGCCACCAAAAAGCACAGAAGACAGTTCTGTTATGTGATCAAGATTTTTGATGGCTTCCCAGAAATCCTTGAAATCATGGCTCTATATTTCATAATCACACCATCTTACAATTCAATCTGCTGCTGTAATACTAGTTTCAGCTGAAATTATTAAATCATTCGCAATTTACCTCACATACGTGTTGGATTATTTTCATTAGTAACAACATTCCAAAAAATATCTTAGGTTTGGGTAAATCTATATAAATCTATATGTTAAATATGGTTTAAAGTAACTTGGGTCATATCTCCAAAATTATGCTTAAACCCAGCAGCGGATCTTGGAAATGCTATTACACTTATTCAGTGGTTTAATGACTCACATATCACAGGTATGCTCCGTATAACATGTTTTGACCATAATCTGTGCTGTTCACCGCTTGATGTCGACAGGTTTCCTTGGAGAATTTTGTACTTTCTGCCTGAAGTTGCCTTCCTGTCAAAATAAATTGTATTTAAATGAGGACATTTTCACAGTTAACCTTTGTCATTTGCATAATTTACATCAGAACCCAACATGCACATGTAATTCTGTATGTTCTGGTCAATGCTGAATTTTGTCATTGTGATGTATGAAAAAAAACTAGCTGAGACAAAGGCTATTCATGTAAATTTGTTGATGATGCTGTGTTGAACAAGATGTGACATTCAGTAATACAATACATAAGTGTCCAGGCACTCTGCATTTATTAGGGGCTTTAAGACAATAGCTTGAACGTTTTGTCTCAAGAATCATGTTGATTCTAGTCTTATCTAATAATTTTATATGTACCTCTCCATTATTCCATTCATTTACATGTTTACTCTGATTGTGCAAAGTGTCACTGCAGAGTTTTTGCTCAAATTTCAGACCATAAAATGTATATGAATATTTTTTGCCACCAGATACTGGAAATTATTAACTAAAACTTTAGGATTATATTGTATAATTAGGTTAGAATAAAAATGTGATTTATTCAGTTTTTGCTCATGACCAAGCAATCAAAACAATTTTCTTAACTGCCTAATAAGATAAGATAAAAACTTGAGTGTATTAATTGAATGTATGTTGAATGTATGTGAGCTGTACAGAGAGGCAAGCTAATTGGGGACGCTATCCTAGACTAAAAAAGAAACCAAAAACAAACACTAACTACATACAACTGTAATGAGACTTCCATGCAAAACAAGTATAACTCATAACAATTTTATCATCTATACTAGGGGTTGAAGCAAAATACATTTTACAAATATTGCAAGAAAGGAATACATAATTATCTAGGTGGTAATTATTTGCTATTGAGGGATGATGATAGATACTCTTTGTAGACCATGTTGTTGATTGATGATTTTATTTTTCAGCAATATTTATTTTATTCTAATCATTTTTAAATTGGAATGATTCCTTATAGTTCTTGATATGGCAGCTCTATGCGAGAACCAGAGAACTCAGAACACTTGCAATTACAAATAAAATGAACAGTTTTGGCTCTCAGTGGCTGGGATTTCAACAACCACAACGTCTTTATCTACACATGAAAATATGCAAGAAAAAAAAAAAAGGACTAGAAAGCTGGTCACCATATAATGCTTGATCGTTTCTCCATTGTAAAAATTTTATGTTGTATCCTTTGGCTCTTGAGTTTAGGATTAAGGAGGTTTTAAGCGCTTCACGTTTCTGCTGGAAAGTGATTTATCCCATCACACCAACTATCTTGTTATCCATTCGTCGTTCTTTGAACAACCCGGACCTGAACGTCAAATTAACTTGACATATTGTTTTTTCCTATCTAATGTTTACCTCTTTCATAGGCTTCTGAAACGTTTTGTTATCTAAAGCAAATAAATGGAAAATTATTGTAAATTACCTTTCGGGGATTAATTTGTGATTTTTAGGGATTTTTGCTTTCTAATTTACTTAGCATAGTTTTCATATAAGAAAACTGTGTTAAATCAGTAGACTCCTAGTTAATAAAGAGCGCTGAATTGAAGGTAATTTTCAAATGCGGGATATATTAATGTTGAAGGGCATAAAACTTCAAAAGTCGTTAAAAAGAATCTGGAAAAGAGAACATTCAAGTCCTGTGGACTCCGGAGAACAACGCGTTTGTCAGTGTTCATTAATCACTGGTGCACGAGAGAGAGAAATTTGCAATTTGCTCGCTGATTCATTACGAGTTCATTCAATTATACCCTGTTTCCTACCACAAACCAGACATTACTTCTGGACTTTCTGTGATATACCTTATGATATTATTTACCTTTATATCACCTTCGGTCATCGTTGTACTTTACAGAGCTGAAAGTTGCCTTAGAAAAATGGCTATTGTGCAGGTCATTAAGGCTTTTAAACTTAACTGTACTATTTCCTTCGTTGTTGCTGCGTGATGAAACTACACCGCTATTGGGAAACAATGCGATGGGCTTTTGTTCACTTGTATTGTTCACTTCGTCACGGCTTGTTGCTGCGGAGCGAGCGTAGCGAGCAAGCAGCCACATAATCAGGATTTAAGAAGAATATAGAAGGGGGTACGAATTCTCGAATTCATCACTTTTTACCAGAATGCATTGCATTTAACCAGACTGCACTGCACAACTTTTTACCAGAGTGCATTGCGCCACGAACAACACAAGGATGCAACACCCTCGAGCCGCTGTCTTTTTTCCGCGTGGATTCCAGTGAGAAAGATTAGTGGTATTGTTTTCCTCTGATTTACCTGTAAAACGCTTTGAAGGAGATCGTGCTTGACTTTCACAACTCTTGCTTTTGTTCTTTATGCAGTATGGACGATGAATTGTGACATCTTAATTTTAAACTTAGTACGCTGGACAAAACTGTTGTGGATCAACGTTTTACCACAAAAAATTAAAACAAAAAAAGCGATGTAAATAATTTTTTTGATTGTCTTAAACCTTATTCAATTCCACACACGGGAATTTTCATAAAGATCACGCGACGAAGACTGGCGTTACAGTGTATCTAAATTGGCGGAGTGAATCACAAAAGTACAGAAAATTGCGCGAATAGCCGTGGTTTACGCCAACATCGCAGAGTTAGACTAGTTTTGTTGTGCGAAGAACATCGTTACATGTTTGTGGATATTTTTTTCATGAATGCGGCGACGAAATGGCAAGAGGAAGGAGCGATGATCCATCTAAACAGCGGTCATGATCCTGTGAAATATCAGCGGTTTACAGAATCGAAGATTCATGTTGTAGTGCTACCACTGAAGGGCCACAAGGCAAACCAAACAAAATTTCAAGCTGTTATGCAAGAAAATGCGAGAAAATGGCAAGCTCCTGGCGGATGATCCCAGAAAGAGGTCCGGAAACTTTCCTATAAGTACAAATAGCAGTGTCTGAAGTTCTTGACCGATAACGCTTTAACACAGCAGTATTTTGTGCAATTGTGGCTTCTAGGAAGCGTGAGCTAGAGGCAGCCATCTTTAAAACAGGTGGACGACCGACCTAGTGGCAACAACATTTTAAAGAATTCAAAGAATATCAGATCGTATTTCAGTGGCCAAGTAAGTTGTAGGTCTTTCTCATGCTTTCTTGTCCAAATCTTGACAAATAAATCCACCAGCTCTTAAAGAGTTTCTTCGCAAAACAACACTCCACATGTGACTCTTTTTTTCTCTGAAATCGCGCGATTTAGCATACTTTTGTGACTCAGCTACCAAATTCGGACAAGGTATAACGAAAGCCTTTCTTGCGTGATTCACATTAAATTAAGTTTCGATGTGTGGTATTTAGTAAAGTTTAAGAAAATCACAAAATTAGTCGTGTCACTGTTTTGTTGTAAAACGTCGATCCAGAAGAGTTTTGTCCAGCGTACTAGTGTAGTCTCGCCTCCTTGGTCGAATTCTTAAATGAAGAGAAATCGTCGTTACTAAAGCTTGTAGAATAATCAAAACAAACGAAAACCGTAGAACACGCTAATTTCATATATGCTGCGATCTATTCCTTTTCATCCCAACGTGAATTCAAGCTAAAGCTTTAGCATTTTCACGCATCGCGACGGACGCGTCCTCGACACAGTCAACATTCTAGAGACATTTAGTGCGTACCAGTACAGAATTTATAAGTTAGATTTCTGCTACTACAATTTCCGCATCTTTCGATTTTCGCGCTCTGGTAAAGGGGAGGTTGATGTGTATCGTTTTATGTCCAAACATATTTCAGATCACTACACGGTTAATGATAATGATAATGATGGTGATAATGATAGTGATAGTGATGGCGACGGCGATGGCGATAATGATAATGATGACAATAATAATAATAATATAATAATAATTTAAGCAGGAAAATTAACGTAAGTAAAGTAACATGATGTTTCGACGACTTCATGTCATCATTGTCGAATAAATAAATTAAAGATAACGGCAAGGCATATTTATAGTTCTTAGGATGTGATAAAATTAGAAAATTAGAAAACGTTACATGAAAACATTCACGTAAAACGTTTCGCGCGAATGGAATCCGCTTGCGTGTTTCGGTCTTTTGTTTTTAATCAACAGCATTTCAAAGATCAAACATTCGAGTTTACCACGGCATTTCTTGGGGACTTAAAAGTTCTTAATTAAATTGTTAGGTGTTTAGGCATGCTCAGCCCTGAAATGTTTTCCGATCACGGAATGTTTATGTTCTTCTGCGCGTTGCTGGAAGTGGCGGCAAGTGTACCCAATATGACTGCATCGCACAAATCACATGTGAATTCATATACTACACTTTGCTGGTTTATCAGGGGGAGGCTTTTCTTCCGTGACTCTCAGATGATCAGCGATCTTTTTGCTTGTGAACACTGGCTGCAGTTGTTGATTAATTTTCGTTCCGAGGTCGCCAAGTTGTCTGCGAACCACGTCAGCCGATTTCTGATCTTTAAATGGCCACGTATTCCGGACAGGGTTGTCAGATGGTGTTTTAACTGGGTCTGTAGGATGCTGGGGCGATTGATAGCTGAGTCGATGAGCTTCTCGGGATATTTCAGTTTTAAAAATATCCCTTTTAAGTTCTTACATTCTTGCGAAAGGAAATCTTGCCTAGAGGACAAGGAGGGGGGCGTAAGGGTTTGCGGTGATGCGGTTTTGCGTTATTTTTGGTGCAGTTTTGCGGTAATTTTCATTTTAACTCGCGGTTTTGCGGTTTCCAAACACTAAGCGGTTTGCGGTTATTACAACCTTTGAGTCGCGGTTTTCGGTGAGAAAAAAAAAATGTCTGCGGTGATATCTCTCGGTGATATCACTCTGCGGTGATAACAATCGTCTTCTCCACTGAACGTGAACTCTTTACGAGACAAAAAGGTCACAATTCCAGAAGAGACATTCATTCCGCTTTCCACAACTAGCACAGGGTCGTCCAAGGTAATCAGTCACCCAATGCAAGATGTACAGGATCAGTGACAGAGTTTTTCAAAGTCAAGGGAGATATCAGTACTCGTTCAAGTACATGACCCACATACTTGGCATTTGGTTAGTAGTAAATAGAGTATAATAGTGTAGTACAATATACCGTTAGCGTTATGATGGTATGTTTAATATTAACGTACGATGTTATCAGAATATATCACAAGTCTTGCTGACGTCAGCTTTCATATTGTGGCCTCCATGTACCACAGGCAGCCCAAGCTCTCTCTATGAACCACACACGCAACACAATATGGCATCGAATTATAAGGGTTTATGTGGGATTTTCTACAAGATATCCATGGAGGTAAATAAAAGTGAAAATTCTCAATAAAAATGGCTTACCTTATTCCATACGTGCGTTGGTTGCTCCTTGATTTAAGCAACTTTTTTTATTCCGGTTTTCCCTTCATAAAGAGAGGAAGGGAAAACCGGAATTAAAAAAAAGTCGCTTAAATCAAGTTAAATCGGTGAAATAACCACACCAGGAGCAAACAACGCACGCATGGAATAAGGTAAGCCATTTTTATTGAGAATTTTAACTACCTCCATGGATATCTTGTAGAAAATCCCATATAAACGCTTATAATTCGATGCCATATTGTTTTACTTGTGTGGTTCATAGAGAGAGCTTGGGCTGCCTGTGCATGTACGTGCGGTTTCAGTATTCGGAAAATCCGATGCGGTTTGCGGTTTTTTTGGCGTATTTCTGTGCGGCTTTGCGGTTTTCGGCCCCCTTACGCCCTACTCGACAAGCGTTTTGCGCGGTCTAACATTGTTCTTAGCAGTGACCGTTTGTACCAGCTGTCAACATGGCTTTGGTAGTGCAGAAGGAACTAAGCTCTATTTGTTTTCTTTCTGTAAACACGAGTTTCAAGGCTGCCGTCGATTTTGATGAATTCCATGCCAATCAATGGCAATCGATCGTTGGTTGCTACTTCCATCGTAAATTGAATGGAGTCGACTCAGCTATCAATCGCCTCCAACATCCTACAGACCCAGTTCAAACACCATCTGACAGCCCTGTTGGGATTACGTGGCCATTTAAAGATCAGAAATCGGCTGACGTGGTTCTCAGGCAGCTTGGCGACCTCGGAACGAAAATTAATCAACAGCTGCAGCCAGTGTTCACAAGCAAAAAGATCGCTGATCATCTGAGAGTCACGGAAGAAAAGCCTCCCCTGATAAACCAGTTTCCTTGCAGAAGATGTGTTTCTTTGAAGTAATTTTGGTTCCTTTTTGCGTAACCATCTACCCGTGTTTCCATGGAGATCTTAGCAACAGACTTCAAAGTTTTCTTTTGCATTTTTTAACTGTTCGATTATTAAAATGTCACTGAAGTCACACAAGGTTTGATTTAGCTTCCTTCCTTTTTAGGGTACCCGCGATTTTCATAGCTCTCACGGCATTGGAGGGAAACTTGGGACCCCTATCCCGAGAAACCAGGTAGAGAACTCGCAGGAAATTCGAATTACCACTAAAAGACTTTGTGAACACAGAGCATCCAACTATCCACGATACTACTTCACTGAAGGAAGGTATATATCAGATAGTTAATGGCGATATTTGGAATCCTTCATTGATCACCAGGAGGCTTGAGTACCTGTTAAGATACTTATTTTAAATGAGATATCAGTGCGTAATGTTCACAACTAAGCACTGAGGGATATTGGTTAACTGGTCATATCAAAAGTGTCGCAGCTCTCGTAAGCTTGTAATTATCTTCATTGTTAGCAGCTTTTATTGTTTTTGGGGTTAGGGGCATTGTTTCTGTTGGTTGTTCTATTGTTCTCTCGAAGGGTAGCAAGCCATTCATGTGAAACCTTACGAGAGCTGCTTCATCACCCGGTCATATGCAGAAACATTACAACAATTTGGTGGATGATAAAAGTTTCTGTTGACCATTGGATGTACAAGCAAACGCTCCCTCTTTTTGGCAATCATTTTCAGTCTAGTTTTATTTTGTTAAATGCTTTATAACAGTCATTGGAATCACTTAGTGGATTTTGAATTTCTAATTATTGATGCTCTATGTACGTGGATATATAAGTTTTCTTGAATATCATGAGTTTTTTTTGTGTACCCGTTTACCAGTGTTTCCATGGAATGTTTAGTAACAAAGTTCAACATTTTTCTTTTACATGTTTCCACTCTACCGGCTTGGTCATTACAATGTCTCTGTAACGACTCAAGGTTGTCGCCATTGACTTTTTAAACATGCTGTTGATAATCTGGTTTTTGGTACTTGATTTTTTCTTACTTTCTGGAAGATTATTTTTTGTAAATGACACTATATGTATGAATTATAGCTTTACTAATTTCGAACGCTCTTAAAAATGCATGTCACATAATAGTCACATGTCACTTTAATAGTCACATGTTTTCTCACTCAACGTACTTTGCCACCATATGTGCATAATTGTAGACCCTTTTATAATGCAAAAACTGAGCTACACATGCATTTACTTGACAATGACGTCCGATGATGTCGAAACATCGTACATTTCTGTCGCTAATTTTTGTTTCGAAAATATTCCCTCAAACCTTACCTATTCGAAAAGTAAAAAGACCGAGACATAAACACACAGCGAAATATTACCAAAGCGCATTATATCTTTTGGCGCCTTGAAAGTGTAGTTTATTTTCAATAGTTACGATTATTTTTTCTCAACTTAACCCCCTCTCCCCTTAGTGAAATTCAGGCTACTCACAACGAAAAATGTACAGCTTAACGCTGGCAGTCAGCTCTAATGACGCCGACAAGATGTGGGGAGATTTTTGACAAGTGTAGGTTGTCAATTATATTCTTTGTCGTTCCATGGTTGCCACCCAGCTCAGTTGTGTGCTATTTTAATTGTAGATGAAAGTTCAGTTACAATGGCCATTAAGTTAAATGCAAGAGCCACATATTCTGACAGGCAAACTTGGACAAGTTGTTTATTGCCTTTGATTAATGTACATCTTAGTTTGGTCCAGCACAAGAGGAATTATGCGCAAGATCTAGACGAACTTTCTGCTTTCCATTTTAATTTGAAATTCGCCACTTCCTTAGTTATTTAGTATTCGAAAACGGTCACGTTCTTACTTCTTGCAATACCTGAACCCAGGGTCAGTTTCCTGGTTAACAACTTTCGGAGCCACTAGTCTTATTCGCTCATTGGAAACACAACATCTGTTGGTTTGTACTGCTTGGGGCATTACTATGACCTGTTATATATTGTTTTAAGAACCATTGAAGTAAGAGGCTTTCCTTCTTGATGGTGAAACCTGAGAATGATATAACTTGAGTTCTAATTCACCAAGTTTAAACAAAGGAAGTCATGACTGTGAGAGTGTTTGGATGTCGGATCTTAATTAGCATAGCTTTTCACAATTTTATTTCTCCGTTTTCTCCTTAGTTTTATTAGTTTCGACTGACAAGGTGCATCAAATACCAAAGACATTGTTTGATCTCATTTCCAAACACCTCGAACTTCTCAAAAAATATTTCGCTACGCATCTTGTGTTTGAAGTCTCTTATCGGTTTGGAAATATGGTTGAACTCGGTCTTTCGTGTTTGATATATTACTTCAGAAATGCAGAAAAGGGCTTCCAGCTTTCTCGCTGTTTTTGGCTTGTTTTTTTAATTTTTTTTCATTCAATGAAATTTTCAGTAATAACTCGTGGTTTAGGCTACTCTAAATGCTCGAACCAATAGAACGCTCTTTGAGTTTAATTTTTTTGTACTAATTGGACATATATACTTTCGTATTTAGCCAATCAGAGAGCGAGCAGAAGTCAAAATGTGTAACACATTATTGTAACAATATGAGAAAGATGCTTACGCTGAATGCAGCTAGACATGCGTTGCTCTCAGCTCTACAGGAACCAGTGGCAGTTGTAACTTCATCCAGTTTTGTAGTTTTCACTTTCTCATTTTATTTTTTAGAATTTCTTGGAGAACAGAAAGACGCGGATTGCATTGCAAGAATTGAATTGAGGAATAACTGAAAGGAAAACGCCTGTGTGGTAAGTCAGGATTTTACACTGGTTAACAGCTAAGCAATATAGTTCGCCGCGATGGAAGAAAAATGTTTGTTTGTGAAGCGTGTACCGTTTCCTTTGTAAACATCAGAAAAGGCGAAAGAGCGGTTAAATGACCTCACGGAAGCCCAATGTACATCTTCAAACTAATCGAGGAAATTTCAATTTTAGAGTTTCCATTTTCTTTCGTTTCCTTTTCCTCGCCAAACTGCAACGTGGTCTACTGACAGGGACGGCAATACATTTTAAACACAATTTGGAACATTACTCATGTTCGCGTGGGAAAACCCTTTGTAAAGAAAAAAACACCTGACTTCCAAGTGCTGTAAAAGCTTTTGCTTACTTGCATTTAAGGCTCAGCCCATGTGAAGCCCGAAATCTCGAGATCAGGAGAAGTGCTATTTCTCTTCAAGTTGGGCGCTATGAGTTTCGATGAAGTTGAATCTAGGCAAGAAACGTTAGAGGTGGAGTTAAGCATCTTTAGGCGACTGATTATATAGAAACGTTTCAGCAAAACCAGCTGTTAAGGCTAGAACTTCTTTCTGTGATGCGTGTACAATTTCGTGCGCAAAATTATGTTATATCTCCACTCGGTCAGGAGATCATATTCATGTAAAAGAGGGGCACTGCCACATTGTCTAGGCATGCTTGAAACTGCCCAACATTTGGAGAAAACGACTATTGTACACTGATTCTGCGAATTTCTGGAAGAGTTCCGGGATCGTCCATTCGGAGCTGTTTGAGATGCCTTTCTGCACTTCCTGCTTCCTCTTAAGCTGGAAAGTAGAGAATTAACAACCCTTGAAAGGAAATGTGGGCCATACGACGCAAAGAAAAATTCTTTGTTCTCGGCAGGTTTGAACCCATGACCTCTCGCATTTTGGTTTTTATTACGCACCTTTTCCCTCCAGAAATACCTGTATTGAAAAATGCAGGTAGTGGTGCGACTGAAATTCATCTGATCAACACGCGCTAGATCTGTAAGTTAAGTAAGATCTTCACTTATTTGAAAAACAACTGAAGGTGGTGATAGATTATCTCAGGAAACATTTGCAGCACTTAATTTTCCTGGTTTGACAGATTTCATATTTCTCATGTCACTGCGATCATCTGTATCAACAATGATCGCTTGGGCACTTGAATCTTATCATTATTAAAAAGAGATGAACGCGATTCTAGTCGAAAACGCTCAGTATATAAACAACGTTATACAATGTAGTTTAGATTGCTCTCTGAAATTTAGAGATACCGTGCATGTCTGTCCGAGTACAATTGCAGTTTAAATTCGTATTTGCTTGTATAATATTCCATACAACTGAACACCTGCGAAATCCAAACTTAATATTAAGAGCATCAAGAAAGTGTCACAGAAGCAAATCAAGACAAATAAGAACAAGGGAAAAACGCTGATTTCAGTGAAACTGAGTAAGCCTTGTTATGCCCAGCGAGACTGCATACGAATGCGTACGTTAACAACTGCCTTTGTAAGTCTCTATCTAATGTTCACAAACATTAGAATCTTCGCCGCAAAGACCAGCTGTTTAAGTATGCTAAGTTTCAACTTGTCCTCTGTGTCGCAGTATTGACAAATTGTGCTTGTGTCATCTGTCTAAACTTCAAGCAAACCACCCTGTTGAGCACGAATTTGAAACATTTCAGTTTTTAGCAGGATAAACCTTAGGAGATAACAACGAAATATCGTAGATGTGTCCGGAACTATTCAGCACTCCCAGCCTATTTTTGTGTTATACATTCCAGAGAAACGTATTATTCATTAGCCTATGTAAATCCTTCCCCTACATAGGCTTATTGTTCATCTTCTTGCGGCAGGGATGAGTTGGTCTTGACTCATATATATTTAATACTTTATTGGTATTTTCAGCTAGTTGAATTTTAATTATTTCACTTGCCTGTAAATTAATTGATTAGTTTAATACAGGGGTGTTATTCACAGAAAAGCATTGTATCTGTAGTCACTGCAACTTTGAGTTCCGCCGAATATTAATACCTTGCCATCCCTATTTATCTGTGATGGAATCCCGATTTTCCTTCTCCCTCCTATCTCAGGCGACGCTAGTAAATTTACCTTCGATTTTTGAACCAACTTCTGTTCCCCTTAGTGGCTCAAAAAATCGAGACTTCACTGTATTACGACGAGCGTCCTATCCAGTGTTAGTAGCCATACTTGCGGTCGCTTCGAGAACCTCTTCGAGATACCCGGAGATATCCGACAGTATCCATACACGAGTCCCACTAACAAACTCTTCCGTAAGGTCTTCACCCAGAATACAAGTGATACACACGCACCCCACGCAGTTCGAATGTTTTGTTTACAAATATTGAATTTTACAACAAGCTTACGTGTGTCATAAATATGAGCAAACTTCCCATTGGGTAGTGCTATGTCACTTGCCCTATATTCTGTCATTCTACAGTTTTTGATTTTCTAACTGGTAACAAATTAGGAACATGGATACCTCCTGCTGCCTATTATATATTATAGATGCTGTCGCAGGGTTTCTGGCTTTCGTCGCTTGTCGGAAGTATCAAATAGGAACTCTAAAACCGACCGACTTCGACACAGCATACTCTGGTGGTAGGAAAAAAGTTTGAACACACCATTGCAAATTGATGGGACTTCTAGATACTTTGTCGACAATCGACAGCAGGAAACTTAAACCACTTTTTATCATTTTCTTCTCCTTTCAGATGCTGCATTACACGTTTGGAAAATGGTGCTTTCTCGTCAGGAAACGTTTTTGTTATTTCTCGCGTATAACTTTGTAGGAATAAAATGTGGCTCCTCGAAAGAAACTACCGGTAGGTTTTTTTCTATTTCTTCTGCAACACAACGAAGATTCACAAGCTAATTAACACTTTAAGGTGCAAAATTAATGTAATAGTTCACATGGGAATTGTAGAAGCTGCGAAATTCGTTGAAATTTTGTCTAATTAATTCGTGCTCCCTTGATGAATTGTGTCAATTTTTTAATTTTAGTATTGGTTTTCCAAAAATTGTTATTAATTCAACGATTTCAAATTTCCTTTGAATGCCCCAAAATCTAACATTGTTAACTGTCGAGTCACTTTTATACTGAGTATAAAGTATACATGAATATAAAGTATACAAGAAGAAAAGCAATCAGCCGTCCTGCTAGATAAAACCAATTTTTCATTTCAATATTATTAAAATTCGTAAGCATTTGTTATTAGCCTAACATAAATAAAATGAGAAATTTCCATTTGAAGCTATCAAAAACGTCAACGTTTTTGCAAACAATTTTTACAGGTAACATTAAAAAAAAACTATGAAAGTCAAAGATAAGTTTGCCTGTTTGGCTTTATTTGATGTGCCTGATAAATATTCGTGAAGGAGTCTTCTTGTTCACGACATGTTATAAGACTCATGGTTTGTTAGTGCAGCTGCTGTTTCTTTACAACCTCACACTTGCTATCTACTGGTTCGTAAATATTTAAATACAAAGACAAATGTTTTGTTAATTTGTCACCGTCACTTCAATTGCAAGCGTGTACAGTGGATTGCTGTTAACCTGGCTCACCGATTCTTGAGGCCAACTTTTCATCTATTGTACAGTGCCTCCTCTTGCTGTAGCGTAATGATAAAAAGGCCGTAATGATAAAAAGGCAAAAGAAAAAAATCCGATATTTTTGAGTTGCGTTCTTTCCCGAGACGTATTATATACGGGTCTTTCGAAGATGTAGAACATGTCAGTAGCAATGAACTTCCTGCGAGATAGGCTGACTCGTGCACAGTTGTCTGTTTTGTCAGTTCCTGATTTTGTACCATACATGTGTGAGAACATCGTTCCTTTTTTGATTTATTGAGTAGTGCCTATTCTAGGTGTCACATAATGTTAAAACAGCCATATTGCTTTGAAAACGCGAGAAAAAGGAAAGTTTTTATTTGTGTCCTTTCCCGGGATAGTGGCGTATTACATATTAGACTTCCAAAGATGCAAAACTGACAATAACAATGAACGTCCTGAGAGACAGTCAGACGCGCCGCAGTCGTCGTTTTGTGTTGGCGAGAGTCGAGGGAGACTGAGAGAAACTTGACAATATTGGGGTGACCAAAAGAGTGCGTACTTACTTTGCAATTATGCAGCGTAATGTTCAAGCTGATCTATGCACGTGCAGAAACAAGTGCCTACAATATTTGGACAATCACAAGAGAAAATAAAGGAATCGTTTAATTTGTAGCTTCTCTCTTTATTTTAGGAAACTGTTCTTTTGATGAGAACACACTGTGCAGTTGGTCTAACGACAATCGTACCGACCACTTTGATTGGCAGCTTAGGCGAGGAAGCTCTCCTAGCAATAACACAGGACCGACCAGCGATCATTCAGGTTGAGAATCCTAACTTAACGTTTTATACCTCATCTTTCCCCTTTTATTTGTTGACAAACTAAACTAGATAATGTAATAGATTAGCACATCTAAGTTGATTCTGCATCTTTTCTTTTTACAGACATTATTATTATTGTTGTCCTTATCATTATCCTTATCATTATCATTATCATTATCGTTATCATTATCATTATCATCATTATTATCACTGATTACTTTTTTAAAAACATATGCGTCATTTCGAAATACACCCATTGTTTACAACATAGTGTAATGTCGAAAACAAATTAATTCTGACAAAATGAAAAAAAAAACAAAACAAAACTAAGCTAATTAGCACAGTTACCGCATACAAACGATAAACTACATACAAAGGTAAAAAAATAGGTGCTCGATGAACACATGAATCCACGGCCGTAGGTAAGTGGATTAGGAATCTCTGCAGGACCTGGGTTTAATTCAATGTCTCCAGATAACAAAAGCTTCTTTTCTGACAAGAGGTAGTTCTTAATATCAATCTGAACTCGGACAAAAATTCTGGATAACATTTATAATTCCTACCAGATCACCAACGGTTTTTTTGTTCAAATTTTGTTGTAAAAAACCGAGTAAAAAAAGACTCTTGTTCATGAGCAAGCTTGACAATCCATAGTTCTTCCCTTGAAATATCTCGAAAGGGTTGAATAATCCCTCGAAAGGGATTCGATTTTCCTTGAGAGGAATGAATTACCGCAAACAGTGAATTCGTGATTTCTGTGCCATTTGAGTCGCCCAGTGATGTAACCGGCCTGATTGCAGATTCTGTTCTACATTGCGAAATATTGTTTTAAAATTTGAGTACATGGCATTAATGTCCTCTGCATCACAAGCAACATTAGGGACCTTTATACGATGCAAAGATGGGAAGGCCAAGACGGCAACTGCAGTGGACGCAGGAAACTTTCGCGTGCCGTGTCGCCAAAGACAAAATACTTTAAGTTGTGTAATTTTCGTATAGGACGGCGACGTCAATAACTCTGGATTCATAAAAGCTTTTCATAAAACCAATGACATCCCTTTGAGAGTATAGAAATATTATCCAGTTAAGCTTAAACGATGGTGAACAGACGACACGGAACTTACTCTTGTTTATATATGTAAAGCAAACCTTCCTGATCTGTCGGTATTTAATATTGACGAAACGAGAGCTTAGACCATATTGGGCCAAACATTTTTCCTCATAATATTTAGCATATAGTAACTGCAGAGATTTACCCCATGTTTTAAAAGTTTTATTCGTGAGAAAAGTCAATTTTAAAAAAAAATCCGGTACTTCCCATTGAGAAATTTCGGCCTCTTGCACTATCTAGGAATGTCATAATGTTACAACACCTTATTACACAATTTCTGCTCTATTGTCTGTCAAATGGTCGCTTACGAGAGGTTAAAAACAATAGAAAATTTCAAACTTTTAGCTTTAAAAGCGGTCGCGGTCGCTTACGAGAGGCGGTCGCTTACAAGAGGTTCCAAATATAGTGATTTGACTTGGAAACTTTTGGTATTTTGGAAAACTGGTCGCTGAGGAGAGGTGGTCTCTTACGAGAGGTGGTCGCAACCGGAGGTTCGACTGCATGTATCAGAAAAAAATAGAAAACTTTGTCTATTCACCAATTCGCGTCACTTCGAAGAGCGTGGGGAAACGAGTCTGCAGTGTCATACGTACGGTCAGCGGTTAGAGATCGTAGTCATTGACAATGCTCCGTAAACGCTGTGCTTCTGCTAGTAAATTCGCATTTTTTTTTCCTCCGTTCTAACAAGCAACTCCCTCTTACGAACATTGACAGGTTTGACTAACCGAAAGTCTACCGACAAATCAATCGTAACTAATCTTCACATATTTGGTTCCTCTCAATCGTACAGTCGTTCATTCGGGCATTAATCGGGAAACGATCTTCGCACATGCGAAGTTTGATTAAGTACAAATACTCTTTTGCTACAAGATTTTGGTTGACGGACACGCTCGATGACATAGAATCTACGGCCCCCGGCCGTAGATTCAAAAAACTAAGGACAAACTAATACCAAGACGAAACAGAAACATACTAGACATAGACATAAGGGCCATTTATACGAGGAAAATAAGCCGCGGCTTACATAAGACGCGAACTGGACCATTTATTTACTGCCTGGATTTGTTTCTCAGTAGCCCCGAGTTCACATCCTCGGCCACGCTTGTAAATAGCTAACTGGTTTGCCTCCGGCCAGTTCGGATTCTTAACAATGTTATGTTCAATTTGAATTATTTGCTTCAGTTGTTTGCTCGGCCCCACTAGCACTTATGCTATAAACATTGCCGAGGGTAAATAAAGGTTATACTTTTTATTTTTTTTTTATTTTATTTTTTTTTTTATACGAGCGCGGCTTAGATAAGACGGGAAGTGCATAAGTGGTGTATAAATGGTTCACGGCTTATTCGTGACTAATTTCTCGCTTTTGTGTTAGTTGTCATAGCAATCGCGGAATTGCTCGAGCGGTCGCGCGAGCGCGGGAAACACTTGCGCTTGCGCAGTGTGAGTTCGTGTCTCACGTAGGCCGCAAACAAACCGCGATACCATTTATACGAGTGGCTTCACGTCTTATATAAGCCGCGGCTTATCTAAACCGAGTTCAAAACCCTCGTCTTACAAGAATCCGTAAGCGGAAACGTGGCAGAAAGATGTGAAACTTTTGCGGAAACACAACGGTTAACAGGCGTTTCCGCTCTCGGTTTAGTGACGTTTACTCGTGTTTACGTTTCCGTCACGTCGAGGAAACGCGGAAACATGGTATTTTGGTCCTGTGACACTAAGCTATGGTATCGGTGCGTCCCATAGACGCACCAGCTAGTTTACAGGTGCGCCAAGAAAACGAAATAAAAAAGTAAAAATGTGCCACAGGGTACAAATATTAAATTAAACTATCTAAGATTATATAACTGCTATAAACTATCTAAGAATGTATAAGAATATAAAAGATGTATGCATGCAAAAAAATGTATAAAAAAATGTATATATTGTACAGATTAAAACTATGCATAAGTAAGATTTGAGAAGGAAAAAATTGTTAAAATAGGTTGATATTTGGCGTCTGATGTCCACGTCACTTAGTGCACTGAGTCACGGAGTCCGGGAGGCTGTTCCATAATTTGGATCCAAAGTAGCGCCATAGTAGGGTATACCTTAGGGAGATTAAGAATGTTAGTACCCCTCAAGTTATCGGACGAATTCCTAAGTTGTATTAAGTCACGCAAGCAGGCGGGGCTAGGTACGTTGATTGTTCAAAAAAATTGAGGAGGCGACGTTGTAAGCTCGCTGCTCAGCTAATGTTGGTTTATTTAGAGTGTTGTTATTCTAGTGCAGCTCTATTTAAGTGTTCCAATATTGTTATATTATTACAATATTATTTTATTTGATCTGCTCCTTGATTGAACCTCACGAATGTTGATTTAATGATATTCCCCCGCACGGGCCTCAATGGCAAGCTACGGTAGTTCCAGTTCAAGAATACGAAAATGGCCTATTGACTAGAATTCGTTATCCACAGGAGAGAAATTTCATTGTTTAGGAACACCACTGTGGCCTCTGGGATGTGATGGGTTAATTATAACTTTTTGTGAGAGAATTCATGTATGTGCTGACAAAAGACAACGAGAGAGAGAAAAGTATTATATCATGAAGATATGATTGATCATCGCAGTGATCAATCATATCTTCATATGATCAGTCATATCTTCATATCGTTCTCCGCAGTTCAAATATATGGTCTTTCATATATTCACTTGTAAAGTATTATATTGTTAGATACAATGCATCGACCGCACTAAAAAGTAACGTTTTCCCAGACCTTACAAGATAAAATAATTGTAGTGTACTTCACTCATAAATTAATACATTAAAATTTTCCTTCTTCTAGGTGATGGCTCATATATCTGCATCGACACTTCACTTCCTCGTAAATATGACGAGAAGGCCAGGCTCAACAGCCCTTGGCTGAGAGGCGCACAGCGGATGACGTTTTACTACTTCATGTACAGCAGCACTGTTGAGTCCCTGTCTGTGTATGTTAGAAGCAATGGTAGTGATCGTGACGAAAGGATATGGAGTCGCTATGGTAACCACTTATCAAGCAACTGGACTAAGGGCTGCGTGGCTGTAAACATCAGTGGGACCTACCAGGTAGAAACCTTTTGGGCTAAATTATGCGGTTATTTCTTTAAAGATTAAATTTGGAAATACAGTTAACGATAAAGATTAGCGAAAAAACTGAGCAACGACGTTTCGGTGTCATCCTGGCACCATTTTCAAGTTAAAAAATATTTGTGCGAAAAGTAAATTAATTTATACCAATGGTAGAGGTGCGAAATTGAATAAATTAAGATTAAGATAGCTGTTCAATGTTCATGTTCATTCCAATGAGGTGTCAAACACTGGTAATGAGTTCAGTGTCTGTTCAAAGCCTAAACAAATACTTTTGCGCGAATGGAGTCTGACTGTGTGTTAAGGCTCGGTTTCTTCTTGCGAATCCACAACATTTCGTGGATCAAGCAATCGAACTTTCCCTGACATTTCTTTAGGATCTTAAAGTTGTTAGTCAGGTCACCAACCGTATCAACTCGGTGTTCATTTTGAAGGTGTTTTCCGATGGCGGTAAATCGGTGTTCCTCAATGCGCTTGTAAAGATGACGGCTAGTGTAACCGACGTATTCTGCATCACACAGATCACATATATAGTTATAAACAACGCACTGTTGATTGATCAAAGGTGGTTTTGGCTCTTGTACTTTGAGATCATCGCCAATTTTACGGCTTCTGAACACCGGCTGTAGTTTGTGATCAAGTTTATTACTCAAGTCCGAGAGATGTTTCTTTACTATGTCCGCTGATTTCTGGTCTTTAAAAGGCAGGACAATGCGGTAGATATTCTCTGTTGGAGGCGTCGATCTTGTGTCTGGTGACATCACTGAATTAACGAAACGGGTGATGGTGGAGTTCACAAGAGAATCTGAGTACTTGAGGTTAGAAAAGATCAGTTTAAGGCGTTCGCATTCTGTTGAGAATAGTTCCCATGTTGAGGACAAGCGGTAAGCACGCCACAAGTACTTACAACTTCGCCCTCGCGAGATGGCTCGACGATAAACTGAAGCCCCTGTCGATCAACAGCTACACAATATCTGACACATTTTCCTTCGCTGATGAGATTCGCAATCTGAGCCTCAACGAATCTGACATCCTAGTATCTTATGATGTCTCTTCGCTATTTACAAACGTCCCACTACAAGAAACCATCGAGATCCTTGCTGATAGAGCTTTTGTTGACAACTGGTTTAACAAAACACACCATCTAAACATCAGCAAAGCTGATCTAATTGAACTGTTGTCAGTAGCAACAAAGGACCAGCTATTTCAATTTAACGGTCAACTCTACCAACAAATTGATGGAGTAGCGATGGGCTCTCCCTTGGGTCCCCTAATGGCCAATACTTTTCTTTGTTCTATCGAGGAAAAGCTACAAAACGAGAACAAGTTGCCAGACTTCTACAGACGCTACGTGGATGATACACTAGCCACAATGAAAGACATACCAACCGCAGAAGCCTTTCTGAAGACTTTGAACAACTGTCATCCATCCATATCCTTCACCATGGAGATCGCATCTAACGGTAAGCTACCATTTGTCGGCATTGAAATATGCAAGAAGGGCTGCAAGCTGGTAACAAGTGTTTACCGTAAACCCACAAACACTGGTCTCCTCTTACACCACCAAAGTCATGTCGACAACCGCTATAAAAGATCTTTAGTTAAAACCATGTTAAACCGTGCTTACCGCTTGTCCTCAACATGGGAACTATTCTCAACAGAATGCGAACGCCTTAAACTGATCTTTTCTAACCTCAAGTACTCAGATTCTCTTGTGAACTCCACCATCACCCGTTTCGTTAATTCAGTGATGTCACCAGACACAAGATCGACGCCTCCAACAGAGAATATCTACCGCATTGTCCTGCCTTTTAAAGACCAGAAATCAGCGGACATAGTAAAGAAACATCTCTCGGACTTGAGTAATAAACTTGATCACAAACTACAGCCGGTGTTCAGAAGCCGTAAAATTGGCGATGATCTCAAAGTACAAGAGCCAAAACCACCTTTGATCAATCAACAGTGCGTTGTTTATAACTATATATGTGATCTGTGTGATGCAGAATACGTCGGTTACACTAGCCGTCATCTTTACAAGCGCATTGAGGAACACCGATTTACCGCCATCGGAAAACACCTTCAAAATGAACACCGAGTTGATACGGTTGGTGACCTGACTAACAACTTTAAGATCCTAAAGAAATGTCAGGGAAAGTTCGATTGCTTGATCCACGAAATGTTGTGGATTCGCAAGAAGAAACCGAGCCTTAACACACAGTCAGACTCCATTCGCGCAAAAGTATTTGTTTAGGCTTTGAACAGACACTGAACTCATTACCAGTGTTTGACACCTCATTGGAATGAACATGAACATTGAACAGCTATCTTAATCTTAATTTATTCAATTTCGCACCTCTACCATTGGTATAAATTAATTTACTTTTCGCACAAATATTTTTTAACTTGAAAATGGTGCCAGGATGACACCGAAACGTCGTTGCTCAGTTTTTTCGCTAATCTTTATCGTTAACTGTATTTCTTTAAAGCTGTTGAAAAAAGAAAAAAAATGATGTTAGTGCACGTAAAACTCTTGCTTACGTAGTTTACAGCGAGCACTAAAAGTCCCTACGGGACTTTAAAACAACAGTTTGTTTTAGATATGAAAGACTTATGTTAAGGGTCTTTTATTTTAATCTTATTACCTAAATATCTCTATTTACTCATTCCAGGTTATAATCGAGGGTGTGGCTGGCATGGCATTCGTTTCTAACATCGCCGTTGATGACGTCACTTTCAGCACGAACTTGACTTGTGTGTCATTTGGCAAACCAACGCCACCTGAAACATTTGAAGGTAATGTTTTCCTTACTCGAAGTTACTCGTGTTCCTCTTCATTTACCTCGCGTTATACTCTGTACTAGACGCAATCCTGATCGCAAATACCAGGCAATCAGAATATTTCATAAGGAACTGAGTTTTCTTCTTAATTCTCACCGCAAAGCTGTCCGTAGCTAGCAGTCAATACTCAGTTGTGAATGAAGAGATCCCTGTTCATAAGGTTAACTTTTAACTCCTAGTTATCTGTTTGAATTTTTAATTCTAGTGAACTGTACCTTCGATGAGAGTTACTGTGGATGGCGTAAGATTTTAACACCGCCCAATGACCGAATCGGTTGGTGCCGAACGAGATCTGGAAACCAAAGCCAAGGGAATGGACCGAGTCAGGATCACACAGGTAACCAAAACATATTAATGACAATGTAGGGGGTCTAAATTGGTGGGATGGAAAGAGGGTTACCTTCTCTTCGCAATCCGCCGTAGGAAAAAAGATGGCGACTGGTACATTTACCCATAGTTCTTAGCGCACGGAAACTTAAACAACGCTCATAAAAACGTACAGAAAAGTTCTAAAACCTTCAAACCTAAACGACACAATGTCGTTCGCACATGAAAAATACTGCAAAAATATGGCTTTCCTTGTACTTTACGGGCTGTATAAGGTTCGCATGGTATTGTGGTAAAATGTACAGCCGCCATCTTTTTCCTACGGAGGATTGTGAAAGGTGTCATTGGGGTTTAAACGAGAGAGGGACTGTTTTAGACAACGAAGAGTTTGTTTGCAGTTTAACAGAAGTCAAGTGTTTGTAATTTAATCAGAAAATATACTGTTTTCTCAGTGTGGTGCATTCCTCGCCGTATAGTGACTTTTCTTCAGCATGCCTCTTATTCTTTAGGAGGTGGAGAGTATATTTACGTAGAAGAATCACAATCTGCGCAAGTGAATCAGTTTGCACAGCTGTTGAGTCCGCTCATCCGGGGCCCGAAATGTCTCCGCTTCTATTACTACATGAATGGAAGCGATATTGGAAATCTTGATGTGTTACTTTGGCCTCGAGAACAGCAACACAGTTACTTGATGTGGCGAAGGTCCGGTAAACAGGCTCATCAATGGATGAAGGCTAGTGTCGATGTTGGCTACACTGGCGAGTTCCAGGTAGGTGGGGAGTAGATTTTTCAGGTTCTTATATGTTCTGAAGGTATTTTTGAGATGCGGGCAGATCGAAGAAAACTCGGATACGGAGAATAGTAATGGTAAATCTTAAAGGAACAATCATGATTTTACATAAGAAAGATATAGGTTTCTCGATACAGTTTTTTCTGGACCATACCAAGCATTTTCAATCAGCTCCTCGTTTCATTATCGTAACGATAAGAAAATTTCATCGAAAATCAGCCAAACGTTAAATTATAGAAGGAGTGATCGTAAGATCAAGTCTAGCTCTCGAGATCGCGAAAAAGAGTTCCAAAAAAGTTTATACTGAACACTGAAATGTTTTTATTGCAGTTTTCCTTCCAAGCAACAATTGGCAGAAACTATGCTGGGGGTATAGCTTTAGATGACGTCACATTAAGTAGTGGACTTTGTGAACACGAAAGTGAACCCCAGAACAATCGACAAGGTATTAATGTTACCTGTACTACATATGGTAATTTATTTCTCTGTGATATAAATGTGTTAAGTGTAGAATGAATAATGTTAAATAACCATGCACGACCATCTACTATTAAGGTGTTACTAAATTTGACCATCTGCCTATCGTTTATTTTTCAAGGAAATTGCAACTTTGACAGCAACTTTTGCTTCTGGAGGAATGATTTAAATTTTAATTTCACATGGACTCAACGAAGATATAATACTCCAAGCTCGGGGACTGGACCAAGCGCCGATCATACATCAGGTGACGTCAGGTTTACAGTCAGGACACTCAGCTATCATGAACACATGAACACATTTTTTTGTACAGGTTTTTTGGCACTCTAGAATGAAAGCTCTTCGTATAATGTACAAGGTTAACCTATTAACTGTGTAAAAGAATATACTGAGTTAAAATGTAAAATACATTTGTTAATATGAAGAGCTAGAAAGTGTCAAGTGTTGACTGTTGGAATGCCCTCACTATAGCTCTCTAACGTGATACCCGCTTCTGTGATATGCAATGACATTGTTTCTTTAGTTCCCAGTGTTTCTATAGTTCTAGATTACTCAAGCGTGGTTGTCTCGCTTAACTCAAGATAATGGCTTTGTTATTCCTTGTTATGTGGAAACATAACAAGGAATGGTAAATTTTGAAAGAAAGAAAAAGGAGAGCAAACAGACAGAAACTTATCACAATACCCGTAAATGTCATCAAAATTGCAATTACTTTTACTAATAATTTTTTTTTTTAATCAAGGAACTGGTATGTACATTTATCTTGAAACCTCTAGTCCACGACAGCTAGGAGACACTGCGCGACTTGAAAGTCCTTGGATGCAGGGACCGCAATGTATGACGTTCTTCTACCACATGTATGGCGCCACCATGAGCTGTGTTGTTGTATACATAAAATTCCAGGCTACAAACAGGTTAAAACCTGTTTGGTTGAGGTGTCGAGATCAAGGAAACCATTGGATACAAGGAAAGATAAGCATCAACGAGACTTCAAGTTATCAAGTGAGTTGTAAAATGTTTGTTTTACAGCGTTTGATAAAAAGAAAAATGATCAGATATGAAATAAAATGTGTTGCCCTTAGGCCAGCAAATATACAGGGCATTCGTTTCTATCGTTGGTCACAAAGTGTGCAAGGAAAAATAAGCATTAACGAGACTTGTGAGTTGTAGATGTTTAATGTTTTCAATTGTCATGCTGTCAGCCTCTGGCCAACAGACCTAACATTTCGCTGTTATTATCAGTCACAAAGTATAATATTGACTGCTCGACCTGGGGGAATATATCTTGTAAACAAGGCTACTTTTCTTTGTTGTTCATTACTAGATAAGTGTTGACGGAATTAGAGGTAGCAGTGATAAGGGGGATGCAGCACTGGACGACCTTTCGTTTGAAAGAGGAACTTGTAATCAAACAGGTAGTAATAGTGTACCTACCGTTATTTCATGGTATCGATTTCTCAGTCCATTTCAACTACCCCAAGAATTGCTTATATCTGCATGTTGTCAATTAACTTATAACGCGTCTGCCAACTAACCAAACAGGTAATTAACTTGTTCTCCTGTTTCTCGCTTAACTTTGGGTATTTTTTGCGTTGATTTGCATCGTTTTCAGCGTAGCACTGTGTCTTTACGATTATTTATTTTAATCGTGAATCTTGTTGTCCATGTCAGCGAGTAAATGGAAACACTACGCCTATTAATATTAATCTAGATATATTTAGAAATCAGATTGTATAAAGTTACTCAATGCATTTCTTTATTCCTGGATATTTCATTTGCAGAAGAGACGATATACTACGTGTACTCTTACAATGGCAAAGACTTTCGAATTTTCACTCAACCCTCCGAACACAGTCTGTACTTCGAAGAATTCCGATTCACTCTCGGGCATCCACGAGGAAATCCGAACGAGACAGCATACTTTATCTACTCTGAAGCTTCAAGCGGTGAAAGTTTTGTCACATCACAGTTGGATCCTTCTAGCTATGACAGATTTCCATTAGATGTTGTCCTCCTAAATAAGGAGAGAGTGGGAAGTAATTCCAGGAGAGTTTATTTGATCGACAGGAGTAATTATGGACCAATGATTAGCCTCTATGATCACGGAAATGTGATTTGTTGCAAAGCAAAACAAACTTTCTCTTTTTATGCTCACAGTGTCACTGAAGGTAAGGAAAAAGTTTCTATATTTTTTGAAGCAGGTTCCAAAAGGAAAATTGAATGACTGGACGGTTATTCAATGGATATCAAAAATCGAGACAAGACTCTACTTTTATTATGAAAAGTTATTTCAGCGTCCAGGATGCTTCAAAACTGGAGTTCAGAGTGTTTATCTCGCATGTTCAAAAATGTTGTTCCTAGAAAGAAGGGTTCTGTCCCAAACCTTAAAGGATAATCTTTGATCTCTGATTGGGGATCATGTCACGCTATGTTTCTGCCGAGTTGTCGTGAAAACCATTGGTAAACAATGTAAGTGACACGTGGCTACCTCCTCTTTAGGTTGGCTAGTCAATTATTGAGTTCTAAAACGTTTTTAGAAAGAATCAACATTAAATGTGTGTTTCGGGTCTGGCAGCGTGATTATTATTTTTTGGGCGGCGAGGTGTGAAGCCCTCCACAGTTCCCCGTTTTTCCTTTCCTTTCTGCTCCTTACATTTCTTATTACATGTTTTGTTTCTCACTCAATGACCTTTGAAGCGAACAGACCTGCTTTACCTGATGCCTTTCTTTTTTACATTTTGTGTTTCATACAACATATGATGTCACGCATGTCATACGTGTATGCCATCCATGGAACACACGCACGTGTCATTTTCATATAGCGTGTAATAGATGTTGGTCTGGTCATGCTGAATGGTCCTCTGAATGGTCGGGGATAAATTTTACAAGATAAATCTGACGACTAAAAAGTAGCCCTTACTACTTGTTGCATATTTTGTCTGTTGTAGAGTTTTCGGGACAGGCTCTCGGAGTTTTGCGTGAAGTGTGGTATCAGGTAAATAACCTTCAAAGCGGAGTAGCAACTATTCGCGAACAGCCCGTTTTCAAGACTCCACCTCACAGCCAGATGATTTTGCGGGATTTCGATGCACCAGTCGACGTAGCAGACTATTACGTTCAACGATTAACAAGCTACATACAGGTAAACGTTCGATTTACCATTAAAACGCGCTTCAAAAAAAGTGGTAATGGAGAAGCAGTTTCTTTGTATTTCTGTCGGGCAACTGGCTATGCCTTAACCTTTTGAATACTAACATTATTGTTGGGAGTTAGGATGCTACTGCTACTATACCAGCAACTGCCAAGTGATTTTTAATTAGTACCGTTTGCCATAAGAATGGCACGTTCTTCCCCGACATGACGAGCTTTGACCCGCAAAAAAAAATATGCAAATTAGGCTGAGTGTGGATTCCCGCCCGCATCTCGCAGAATTTATGCCAAGATTTCGCTTTGAATGGAACTTACTGAAAGCAAAAAGCAGCGATTTCAAAACGAAGCGATAAGTTTCATATTTAGTCCCGCTTTCCAGTGTATAACCGCGTAACAGCGAACTATTAAATGTCCAAATTAAGGCCGCCTTGTCACTACTGTTTTAATAAACTCGACGGGTTTTTAGCCTGCGAACAGGCTCCCGGTGAGCCCGAACGATTCGATTGTCCGATCATTGTCAAAGAGTCACGGTGCGCTAATAATTTCGAACCGTAGTATGGATTATTTAGCATTGTGTTAGAACTGAGAAAATAATCAGCCGGCAAACAACTCATAATGTTCTGTCGACAGATACGCGAAGGCTTAATTGACAACTCTTTACACTCCGCAGATCAGGAGGCGGATCATTTTCTTGCATCCCGCTGAGAATTTTTTTCGCGGTCAAAGCTCCTCATGAAGAGTTATGAAAATAACGCCTACGGAGTGGTATTACAACAAAACTTTGGTTGAGTATTCGCAGCAATCAACACATATGTGTTTCTGTTCCTTGCTTTTAGGTCCCTGATAGTGGTAATTATACATTTTACCTGTCATGCGATGATTGGTGTGAATTGTGGAAGTACGATGTAGATGAGTTTGGTATGGAAAACCAGAACAAGAAATCTGAGGAGAGCTTAACCAAGAAACCAATCATTGCTCTTTATGCATGGACTGGGCGTCTCCAGTGGAACAAGTGAGCGACACACAAACATTTCTTTGAAAGTTTCTTTTTGAACTTGAATATTTTTACGTCAGTTACCCGGGATGTTTTCCTCTATCTTACCCTTCTGTCTCCCTTTTTTAAGATACCGACAACAAATGTCGCAACCAATTTTTCTCGTCAAAAGTCATATTTATCAAATGGAGGTCTTTATGCGTGAAATTTGGCGTGGAGACCACGTATCTGTGGGCATGCGCACACCAAGTGGAAAGTATGAACGCCCTATTCGTGGAAGAAGACTGTTTTGGATTAAACCAGGTAACACTGCAGTGTTCTTATTTTAAACCCGACCATGTATTTACCATTATTAAAAGAAACCTTGACTGTCATGAATCTAGTGCTTTGCGACGCAAGAAAAGACTGAAAAGATTCTATGGGGCAAGTTTAGCGTTAGGTAAAGAATTACTTAAATTGAAAAAGTTTCTCTTGGTCATCCACGGGGAAATCCGAACGAGAAAGCGTACTTTATCTACTCTGAAGCGTCCAGCGGCTAAAGTTTTTCGCGCTAAATTAAATCCTTCCAAAGTTAAATCTTTCCAACTGTAACAATTTTCCATGAGATGTTGATGTTTTAATCAACAAGAAAGTGGGCCGCAATTCCAGAAGGGTTTACAGGAGTAGTTCGCCTCCGTTTGCTCGGAAATTGCATATTCTACTTGTCATACTACATAGTTTAAGACATTGATATTAACTTTTTTATATCGCATTTGGTTCGTGCAAAATTCATGTTAAACCGGTTTTAAAATATCGGTTGCCTTAGGAAATACATAATACCAAACTTCAATCCATTTTCAAGTACTGCCGGTGTAACTTTCACATTGATCTAATGAAAAGAAGACTAGTGACAAGCTGTTTGAAAAGTTTTGGTATGGTCCAAAAAAACTGTATCAAGACACCGTAAATATAGCGCAGTTGCCTGACAAGCTTTATGATTATGCGTTGTGATTGGTTTGTTCATTGCATTTATTTTTGTTTTACTTTCTTTCATGCAGTAAGTTCATTGTCACAGAGTAATATGACACAAAGTTCAAGTGTTCTGTTACCATTTGATCCCCTAATGGCCATTGATAGATCTTACGCCACTTGCTATCGTTCCGAAAAGGTAAGAAATAGTGCAAGAGTAAACATACAAATGAAACAAAATAAACGAAACGAAACCGAGGAGAGGGAGGCTTGAAGCTGGGACCTCCGGATTACAATACCAGCGGCCTAAACTATTCGGCCACATTCCCTCATTACAGTCGCCTCAAACATAACATTCGCTTGTCATATATGAACACAAATGGTGGGAGTGTTGCATGCGGTGATGGTGGAGACAAAGTGTACCGTGTCAGCTTTTCCTTACAGGCGTTATAGTTTCTTTTCCATCAGTTTATTAGAAGTTTAATCAATTAAACTGTGGTTGATGTTCTGTTTGCTTCACATCCTCGTCACAGCATTATTGGCTCGTAGCCAGTCCTGCCAAATCACGTCCGTTAGTATGCAGTAGGTCAGATTCAATGTCTGACTATTTTGAATATTTGTTTCTGTATGGAAACTCGTGTGACAAAGCTCCCAGTGGTTTACCCCATTAATACATAGATCTAGCAAGGCCTAAAAGCGGAGCTCCTGGGCCGGGTTGTTCAAAGCGCGATCACGCTAACACAGGATAAGCGAGAATTTTGATTTGAGTTTTGTAACTTTGCGGTCAGGTGTTCTGTATATTGTTTGGCCTTCTGTTTTGAGTTTTAATAATCTCAAACTGCACGAAACAAAAGCAGTGAAAAACATGTGAAAACAAGACATAGACATACTTTATTTAACGTGGAAAAGTACACACTTAGCTGTTCGCTAGTTTCCAGGTGCTCCACGATTTAAATTAAGTAATGTACAACATTATAAAAGCGTTAAAAAATGGTATTTACATCAAGGTAATTTAAAAATCACTTAAAAAAAAAAAAAAAAAAAACGAGCTAAAAGCGATAAAATATAATCAAAGTGTATTAAACATGAAAATCAGTTTGCCGAATCTTTTTCGAAAAGTCTTTTGAGCCTGCCAGGAAACGAATATCACGAGTTAGCATATTCCACTGCTTTGCTGCAGCATAACGCCACGACTTTTAAAGACCATATCTGGTAGTGTTCACTTTAGGTATGGAAAGATTAAAATTTCCGCGAAGATTGTACGCCGTTCTCTTCTCAGTTATAAGATTTTTGAAACTGGATGGAGCCCTGCCTTGAATAATATTGTTCACAGTCAGTAACATGTCTTGAGTGCGACGATTTTCTAAGGTTGATGTTGATCCGATACGCCCTAAGAGCGCTTCGTACGTCGAGATCTCGTCGCTGTACACAAATCTCAAGGCCCTCGCATTTCTTTCCAGTTTTTCTATATTCCTTCTTCCACAGTGATACCAAACCTGACTACAATAAGAAAAATATGGTAAAATAAAAGCTCGACGCAAGGATTCCTTCGTTTTGCAAGGTAGAATGTTCTTTAACCTGCTTAGAGCGTTTATTTGGCTCCCCACCTTGCGACAAATGTCCGCAATGTGTGAATCAAATTTTAGTTTTTCGTCTAAGTTATGCCCAGTAGTTTTATCTCCTTGGATACTGGAATCTCTTTACCCGCACATTCGATGCTGATGCCACACTGATTTGCACTTCCTAACACCATGGCGTTATATTTTGTCGGGTTGGCGATCATTCCGTTTTGTTTAAACCAAGAGGTGGCATTGAACAGATCTTGGTTAATCATGTTTTCTACTGCGCGGGGACATTCGTTTGAAGCATGTAAATTGGTGTCGTCTGCAAAGCTTAATAAGCTGCTCTAGCATAGGCCAAATCATTCATAAAAATATTAAAAAGAAGCGGTCCTAATATTGACCCCTGGGGTACACCACTACGAACGACATTCCACTCCAAAACAAGAAAAATTTGTACTTGAGTTAACTTTTAATTCGGGGTTAGAATTAAGCAGCTTTCGAACAGTCTGGCCCTAATTACAACAAATTAACTTAACCTGACTCCGCGGTCAACTTCCAAAAACAAGTGACCTCGATGAATTTTTGAGCCTGCGATATGGTTACGTAATACTGGTCAGCGGATACTTTGTTTTGACAGGGGTCAATTGACCATAACATGGATGTCCAATATTAAAGTAGGACGCTATAAACTCTTTCAACCTGTTCGCTGGAGTATGGCCTCCATCTTGTGTGACTCCGTTGTCGTGCGTACGAGCCCACGAGCAATGCCGCTAGCCATGATAACCATGAAAAAATCGATTTACGGGTTTCCTTTTTTTTCCTATATGAGTATGGGGCTCCGCTTGGCGGCCCTTCGGCCGCCGGAGCTCCGCTATTATGGCATGCTCTGCCCCAGCTCTACTCTCGGCCAATCCCCACTTAGTAAAATCCCTTTGTTTCAGATTGACCCTCCCTTTGTTGCTTCCTGTCCTCCATCTCTCAACTGGTAGCTTTTTCCTTGCTCACTTCTTCAACTACCCTTCGTCAGAATGTAGATCACCTGACACTAATGTAATGTTTTTATTTGCATCACAGTTGTTTTTCTTATTTCTTTCTATTAGGTAATTGAAGTTGTCTAGTTAATAAAGGCCTGTTGGTAGGGAATAGGTCCGGATATCTCAAGGATGGTACCATTGTATCATGCGACGTATTGTCCTCCCAAAAGAGCAGGCCTTTCCTAGTCCATCCTATGCTAAAATCTAACTGCCATCATCTTTGCTTCTTTGTGTATACTCCACCTATGCTCCACCGTGGGTGGAGCAGGGACCAATGTTCCCCACCTTGAAGCGTGGTCTAAGTTGCTTGTTAAGTTCTTTTCACTTTCAATGTTTAACGTTTTTTTTGTTGTTGTTGTTGTCTGTTTGTTTGTTTGTTTGTTTTTTCTTTCATTTAGGAGTCGAACCCTTGGTGGCAAGTAACCCTTGAAAAAACACTGTATGTTGAATCTGTTGAGATCACCGATAAAATCGATTGCTGTTCACGTGACATTGGCATGATCAAAATCACTGTATCCAGTACCAGTCCAACCGGTTTAGATCCAACGTGTACAGAATCCATGGAATATGGTGGGAAAACTCAGGACTACAAATTTCTCTGTTCTCCAGCGGCGCGCGGCAGTTCCGTGACAGTGACGCTGATTGGGGATGATGTCACGCTAGTTCTGTGCCAAGTTGTCGTGAAAACGTTTGGTGAGTTACACGTGGCTACCTCCTAACTGTTTCTTTACAAGCAGTCTTTCCGGTCAATACAGTGTATAAACTATGAATACTCTTTGAAAATTATTAGTCTGGCTAGTCAATTCTTGACTGCTGAAAAGTTTTCAGAATAAGTCAAGAAAAAATCTTGACAACGAGGAATAAAGCCCTCTGCAGTCCTCCGTTTTTCCTTTCCTCTTTCTCCCCTAAATTACAAGACCTGAAGCGTGAAGACCTGCCTTGCCTGCTACCTGATGCCTTTCTTCGTTACATAACGTATTTCGTATACCGTAAAATCCCACTTTAAAGCCCTGCGCTTATATAACTTCATATGGGGTTTTGGGTGGGCTTATAAGCGGGGGGGGGGGGGGGGGGAGGAGGAGGGCTTATATCGGGGGGCATATAAACTAAGTAAAAAACAATGTTTCGGAACGACGAGATAAAACGTATCTGAGAAACGAATTAAAGCTAACATACCATTACATTTGGAGCTATTACATTTATAACACATTTATTGGTCCTCACAATAAACGGAGATTTTATTTCAAAAACATCTATAAAACACTAATGTGACTGAACCAACTGGAAAGGGAGTCTAAAATCTACAAGCCTTAAGGTTATCAATTTGCCTGTTTGCCGTGAAACGGTCCTTTAGGTAGAATTAACAAAGTTCATACGGTATTTGTATTTCAATGTTCAGAACAATTCTATAGTTTGCATAGCTCCAATTTAAGTGGTTACTAAGGCCGCAGTAGCACAATCATTAACAAAGTTCAGCTGCAGTTTTAAACAGTCAACTGCAGTTTCAAATTCGTCGTCATCATCATCTTTGTCAACGTCTGACTCGTCACTCGCCCTATGCGTTAGCGCAAGTTCTTTGTCCATTCTTAAAAGACGGGATACTGACAAGCATGATGGGTGAAATTACTGGGGAAGCAAGGAAGACACCGGAGGGCACTTGGGTTACTGTGGAGGTGGAATTGAATTACCATGTGTGTATTAAAGTTACGGGAGCAAGAAGCACAAAGCGCAAGTGAGGAAAGGAATATGGAAGGCTCAGAGTTCATTGTAGGAGGCTACAAAAATTTGCGTGATAGAAAACTGCCGGATTGTAGCTAGCTGTTTGCTATGTTACCGTACTCCAAAACATTGTCGTTGAACAGTTGTGTTGTAAATGAACTGTGGAACAAACCTCATCGCGTTGATATGTATGCATGAAGATTTGTTTCTTCCTTTGGTATCGTTATAATTATTGTTCTAAACTCCACAGCCACTTGTTTACGCCTATAACTTTCGATTAAAAATTTGGATGTTTGTAGAGAAACACAAAAGGAACGCACTTATCCGGGGGGGGCTTTAAAATGTGATTTTACGCGACCATGTATATCGGAGGAGACAAATTTCTTATAGAAATTTAAACTAAGAATTTAGGAGCAACGTTCATGTCCATTGATTCACGTGTACGTTGTAATTGTTAGGATGTCATCCATGCATATGACTCTCTGATGTCACGCATGTGACATATATATGTCATTCATGTGATCTGTGAAGGTTACCCGTATGAGACATGTATGTCACGCATAAAAAAAAAAAAAAAAAAAAAAAATGTATGTCACGCATGTGACATATGTATATCATTTACGGGACACATGGATGTCACACTTGTGACATATACACTGTATGTCATACATGTTAGTCTAGTCATGCTAAAAAGTAATTTCTATGTATGTTTATCGGTAAAGTTTTGTACCTGCACTATAGTGTGTTTTTTACAAGACACCTCAAGAGTTGTTTCACATTTTGTCTGTGGTAGAGTTTATTGGACAGGCTCGCGGAGTTTTGCGTGAAGTGTGGTATAAAGTTAATATGGACCTGAACAGAGTGGCAACCATACGCCAACATCCCGTTTTCAAGACTCCACCTCAAAGCCAGATGAAGTTGCGCGATTTTGATGCACCAGTCGACGTAGGAAATAATTACGTTCAACGATTAACAAGCTACCTACAGGTAAACTTCGATTTCCCATTGAAGTGTAATAAATGAGAAGTGCGTAATTTCTTTGTATTTGTCTCGGGTAATTATTATTGGATATGCTTTAACCTTTTACAAACTGATATTATTGCTGGGGTTAAGATGGCAACTGATACTATACGAGCAACGGAAGTGATTTGGAAAGAGATTATATAGTATTTTAGCACCGTTTGCCATAGAACTTTCGTTCTTTCTCGAAGAAGATTCTTAAAAATGACTTCTACGGAGTCGTTCTACAACTAGAATTTAGCGTGGGAAAGTAGCAGTCAATACACAATGTTCCTCTTGTTATTGAAATTATGAAGTGTATATAATTTTACAGGTCCCTGATAGTGGCAATTACACATTTTACGTGTCGTGCGATGATTGGTGTGAGTTGTGGAAGTACGATGTAGATGAGTATGGCACAGAAAGCCGGAACACGAAAGCTGAGGAGAGCTTAACCAAGCAGCTAATCATTGCTTTTAAATCATGGACCGGGCATCTTCAGTGGAACAAGTGAGCACCACACGAATGTGACCTTGAGAGTTTTTTCTTTTAACTTGAATATTTTTTTTTTACGTTATCCGGGATGTTAATTGTTTCTTTTTACTCTTTCTTACCCTTTTTTCTCTCTTGTTTTAAAGGCACCCACAACAAGTGTCGCAACCAATTTTTCTTGACGAATGTCGTATTTATAAAATGGAGGTTTTTATGTATGAGCGTTGGGGAAGAGACCACGCAGCTGTGGGCATGCGCAAACCAAATGGAGAGTATGAACGCCCTATTCCTGGAACAAGACTCTTTCGGACTCAACCAGGTAACATTGCTGTGGGTTCTTATTTTAAAATGTACAATGCATTTACCATTATTAAGAAAAAGGAAAATCTTGGCTGTCATGACTTTAGTGATATACTTTTTTGAAGAAAATCCGTTTCAAGAAACCAATCCACTTAGCAAGTTTAGTTTTCGTTGAGGAATTGCACACATGGAAAAAGGTCTTCTCGATACAATATCTTGCCACTTTTTAACTTATATAAGATCTTTTAAGCAATGTTCAAGAGGGTTTTCTGTACGATTGCATACCCAACTATGTCATTTTTTCGATAACTCTCTTTTGGACTTGAATTTTCAACAGGAACACGCAGATTAAAGGTGACACTGCAGGATAATGAAACGCTTTTGTCTGCTGTCGTTGGATCAAAGTTTCGTATTTCAGGTTAGTTCCCTAGAGCAAACCAGACCAGTCAAACATAAATTGATAAAACGATGGAAGAAATTTTAACGATATGTTGCGTCTTTAACATCAAAGGTAGTAAGACTTCTGTAGATATTGAAGTGAAAAAAATAATTAACAGTTAGGTTATTCGCTGTCAATTTCTATGAGGTGTTAGTTGACGAGGCCCAAGGCCGAATATTCTAAATAATTTTTTTTAATTGTTCTAATTGTAGAATTGTACCTAAGATTCCTCAGATAATAATACTCGTGCTGGAGAGCGCAATACCACTCTTTTACTGATAACAAGAATTTCACTCTTTAACACTTGTATTTGCCAGTGACCTTCATTTTGAACTTTTCGATTTTTTGCACGTTCTAGTTCAATTCAAAATTTCAAAATATTCGTCAGACATTATTATAGAGATATAAAACCCATGTCGTGTCGTATCGTTTTATTTTGCACAACAGGTTTTTACCAGTTCTGCTGTGAAGGTGTATATTGCCCGAATTGCCCGTTGGAACTGAACATCTCAACCCTTGGAGAAAATGTAACGTTGAATTCGGCGCTTAACTTTTCTTGTGTAAACACATCATTCACAACTACCTTTAACACGGACCGACAACCTGGATATTCTGCAATAAAGGTCTGTTATTACCTGTTGTTGTGTAGAAAATAAACTTGGTCATGAGAATTTCCGACTTGATCATCTTGAGATAGCTTACGAAACCCAGGACGATTTGTGGAAAAATAGTATGAAAAAGGTGATGAACAACTTTGGTGATGTTATTAGAATACAAAAGTCATGATCAAGAGTTACAGGTTTAGTTGCTTTTATTCTTCGTCCCTGCTTTGTTTGCATTTTATTTGCATGATGTTTACAGAAAGAGAGTAAATACTGTAATAGGATGAATAATTAATTATAAGTGAGCGCAACATAGGAGACTGAATACGCACTGTGTTCATTTGTTTCGGATTTAACTTTCTTTAACAGGTCAGTTTTTCATCTGTCAACAATTCACAGCAAATTATTGGCGAGAGAGTGCTAGGACATATTCACATTCAAGGTAAACGATTTCTATTGACGGCGTTGGGAAAGTAAATTCCTGGACAGTTAACGACAATCTATATTAGTTAAGTTTAATAAATATTTTATTGTTTCCATTTTTTAGCACGCACATGTTTTAACGAGTTTTTATTACTCCTAAATGTTACGTGGATAAATAAAGGATTGTATTGTATTGTGATTGTATTGTATCTGTCTGGTTCTGCTCTTTCTTAAAAACGGTTTCCCTCCAGAGTTTGACATATAGGGAAGAAACTCCCTGGTCTTACATGATGCACCCGGTTTATTTCGTTGTCAGCTGCAACACTTGAAGAATGTTCTTTTGACCTTGGATATTGCGGTTGGACCAGCGTTGTTGAGAAAGACAAATGGAAGTTATCGCTAAACAGCGCCTTCATTCAATATCCAGGCAAGTTGAACAATTGAATCTATAAATATATTGTTGCACTTGTGTTTCTGTGGAACGTTCATTCTCCTGTTGTTGCTTTGACCTTCAAGTTGAAAAAAATTGTGTTCTTCTGTAACAAACCTTTTTCTTGTAAATTGGATTAATAACTTTCTTTACACTAAAAAATGAGCCGTAAACTCTGTTGATGATCTAGAGTGTAAGGGACAATGAAGTTGACTTTTTGTTCTGTTTAAGACTTGGCTACCCTAGGCTATATCTTGAGCGTTATGAATGACAAGATATAATACAATCAATCATCTCACATGGAAAGCGACTGACCCACTGGTGGAGTACCTTCAAAGGAGGTTATGTTTGCACACATTTGGCCACTCTGGACCATACAAACGTTCCAACATATTGCAACAAGATTGCCGAACGTATGCAACAATGTTGCAATGTGTTGCGTGCGTTTGACTGAGCCTTAAGAACAAAAATATATACGTTTTTACCTCTAAAAGTATGTGACTAATCGAAACAATGTCTCTTCTTTCAGGTAGTTTTGCTTATGTTGATAAGTCGTACAAAGCACGTTTGGAAAGCCCTTTGTTGCCATGGAAACCATTCCATCAATCTGTGGGCGTGTGTTTGCGGTTTAGTTACCTCATGCCCACTAAATCAAAATCAAATTTAAAGGTTTTCCTCAGAGACACGAAACGAGAAATATCGGTACTAGTGTGGCAGATGGTTGGGTACCACGGTAAAGAATGGTCAGATGCTCAAGTGGCTTGGCCAGGCGCTGTAGGAATTAAGGTTCGTGAACAATTTCGCTTTCAGGTGTCATTTAAGACCTTGGGTGTGAATAGCTTTTGAAATGAATGTCACTAAGACCTTGTATGGTTGACAATCACCGTCTAGTTTTCTATGAGACACATTTTTTTTCTTTTTCGTATTTTGTAGATAATCTTTGAGGGAGAAGGTTTTCTTGATGACGAGATGAATGTAGCAATCGATAACGTCACTGTTACGACTGAGAACTGTTCCTTAAGACCTTACTTTGCTGAACCAGGTACTGACTCGTTACTTCTTTCTCTTGTCTTTGATAAGCTTTCGTGAGTGACTGTACAAAGACTCAGAAATGAATCTCAACTGTAGCGTGGTCAGATGCTACTGATGAATGTAAACAGACATAGACACGGACACGGACACGGACACGGACACGGACACGGACACGGACACGGACACGGACACGGACACGGACATGGACATAGACATACACTGTTTATTTAACTTGGACACTTGCACACTTAAAGGTTAAAGCGGTTGAGTATCCAAAGTAAGTGAAGTGGCTTATTCAGTTCGTAATTAAATAAATAATGTAGCAAAAATAGCAATCTGGATTGTTTTTCGATGAAGATGAGTGATTCAATGAACTTTTCAGATTTCAGGTGTAGCGATAAGCAGTTTACATGCCAAAATGGCGAATGTGTCAAGAAGAATCTGTTATGTGACGGCGACTTTGCATGTAAAGATAAATCAGACGAAGACGATTGTGGATGCCCTTCCAGCATGTTTCGCTGTCAGGGGGGAGGATGCCTCCTGGTAACAGATGTGTGCGACGGAAAAATCGACTGCTCTAACGGAGATGATGAAAATAATTGCCGTAAGTAGGCTGTTTTTAATAAGGGTTTAGGGTTTAGGTTACATTCTCATGCGGCACAAGAAATTGTACCAAGCCAAACACAACGCCTTTCGCCCTTATTTTCAGGCACAGTGTATATTGGGCGGGAGATGTGGTGACTTTACCAGGTTTGTACGCTGGACTAAAGATCGAGCGATCTTGGTTCGAGACCTGGCCGAGGTCACTGTCTTAGGTTTTTAAGCACGTCATTTGACTCTCATGGTTTTCGAATTACATTTCAGGAAATCCGTGCCCGTCTAGTCATCATTGTGTTGATGGGTCTTGTATTTCGTGGTCAAAAACATGTACTCAAACAGCTTTCTGCAGGGACGGAACTAATACACCTTCTGTATGTGGTGAGTCGGGTGTAGCACGTTAGCCAAAAGAAACAAAACTTGAACGTTTGGTTTGCATTTACAGGGACTTACCCGAACATCATTCCTGTAACATTAACCAGAATGTGTTAACATTAGTCGAAATTACTTTTGTAGTGTTGACCCAGACCCGCGAGATTTATACATAAATAAGGTGGGTTTGTATATGCTTTTCGCCCATCCTTTCATTTGCAGGGTCTGGAAAGTGCCACCTTAATAATTTAGCATGTACCTCCACCGGGCCCACAAGATGTGAATCTTTCAGAGGTAAGATGTACTCACTGAACTGCTTCGCATTTAACATTTTCCTTTCTTCGTTTTTTTTCAAACAGTTTTTTATTTAACTGTATTCGGTCAACGAAGGATACTTCCTCCTTATCATGTATCACCTTTCCGCCTTCCATTGCAAATGAATTGACCAATTTGCAAAGATGGTTTGGAATGCCACTGTCAGGTGTAGCATGATTTGGAAAAGCTTGAATTTCTTTTTGTTAAATTAAACATATATTTTGCAAGTAATACCCAACAAATACAGTGTGACTATGACATGGACACCTATTACAACAGTGACAAACGAGTAATAATATTTTGTACTTCAGGAATATATAATGAAATACGAAGCAGAACTGTATATACCTGAGGCTTTCTAATCCATAAATTTTAGTTCCGTTCCAGGCTGCTATTGCTTGAAATCTTTGCAGCAGCTTGTTAAATCAAGGAATTCAAGTTTTTGTTGATAAGCTAGTCTCTAGTTTACTACTGCAAGCATCGTCTATCAAGAAGACGATTTCTTGCCTTTAGCAATTTGTTTTTGTTGAAAGTCATCCGTTGAGATCTCGATATGACAGGATGGAATTGATCTCGCATTGCACATCCTTGATTTGGTTTCATACTGTGCGTAAACTTTCCCCATTGAGCCACTGGTCTCCAACAGGTCTTTGCAGTTTCCAAAATGGACTGTGCGGATTGAAATCTGATGGGAATGCCACTTTCCACTGGACCCTGGACTCAGGCCAAACACTAACAGAAAATACTGGACCGTGCTATGATCACACCTCGTTTGATAAAGATGGTAAGAGAAGTCACAAACTTAAAAAAAATTGTAACGTAAAAAACCAATGACAAATTTCTCTAACGAGCGATTAGGGGTATTATTTGCTAAGGCTATTGTCGTTATCAATTTCAAGCAGTTAGGTAATTCCCCTGAAATAAAACTGCCAATAGAGTTTTGTTCAAACTTTGTCCACTGAATATTTATCATATGAGAACTTTAATTATAAAATAAAAAAGGGGGGTGCCCATGCTCGTTAAGGAGCTGTGAGGCATTAAAAATGTCCCATTTTAGCATTATTTAATGCTTATTTCAAGAACGCATTCCAAGTTATTGTAAACTCGTTATGAGCCCAGACTCATGAAAACGCGCCTCAAACTACAGTCAATACTTGTGTCGGACACAAATAAACTTTTTAAGTTTGATTTTGACAGACAGCTGAGTCCTTGTTAAAATATTGGAACCAAATTGCTTGCCACGGCTATCAAACTGCAAAAGAGAAAAGACTACAGTGCAGCTGCTATTTTCCTTATTTATTCAATTTTCAACAATAGAAATATGATCAGTCTTTTCTAATGATTAGTTGATTAAAATGACTGAAAAAAAATTTGGGGTGCCCGAGCTCGTTAGTGAGCTATAGCCATTTTTCAACTGACAGAACTCAATACCAAGGCAAATCCGCCATGTTTTCAATGTGCGCATGCACGAACGCGCGCTAATGACGCCATAAATTATGCACTGTAAGGATGCGCAATGCAAATGTGAGGAATCACCTTAATTAACTAATTGTTCCATTTGCCTGCCAACTTACCATAAATGTTTTCTACCTGTAATCGTTTCATGCCTATTCACTATCAAAATTTATCATATAAGTTTAATAAATTTTGTTAAAATATGTGAAGTTTAATATTTTTACACTGCTTCACAAGAATGTTACAATGATAGTGAACAGTAAAGTGGTACAAAAAAGGAAGAAAAAACAGTGCGTTAGACGGACAAGCGTCACTAACGTGTGATGTCTCCTTGGCTAAGCTTAAGTCTTCGAATTAAGCTATCTTTATCTTGTATTCTAGTTATACAATCTTGGTTTACGACAAGACCAACTTTTTCTCTTGTTTCTCTGCTAGCACTGAAAAATGATACTACACCTTTTGCTGTTCATTTACAGAAAATATCCATTCATTTGAGTCCAGATTTGTTTCATTATGGTCAATATACTCGCATTAACACCAATATGACCTTCATTTGCGCGTAAGGAACGTTCAAGAATAACACTTGCATATGCATTAACATTGAAATACATCAAAAGATAAACAATACCTTCCCTTGACATTCATTGGCTGTAACTGTATTTTCATTTTTGTCGAAAAAAAATTCGTTGTCACGAAACGACAATCATTTACACTTTTGGGCAATCCTTTTTCAACAAAAGACTTTCAGTAACAGAATTTGCATGAGCACTCACAATCAATTGCATTATTAAACAACCATATCCATGAAGGTGACAATCTTAAGTGCGGTGAGACAAACATTACAGCCATAATAACGTTTATTTTTGGAAGAGAGAATGTCAAATTTGCTGAACAATTTATCTCTCAATTGCCTCACTATTGAGGCATCGTGGCAAATATATTTGCATGAAACGATACCATTGTCCACATCAAGGCCCTGATTATCCTTTCGCTGTGTTCAAATGGGATTCTATTTCTTCGTGGCATTTGTGGGGAAATCTAACTGTTACTTTATCACATGTATACTGTAGTGCGCCCTCTGAGTTGTGGGAAAAAGGTTCGTAAGAGGCTGAATTTACATATATCTGCAAGGGGAGGATTGTGGAAATACGATTTAAAAAAAGGTACATACGGTCCCTAGTTCTATAATCAAATTTTCGAGGAAAATTGGGCGCGATATCTCTGTTCAAAAAAATTACGCTAATGAGCTATTGTTTTCTCTAAACGTTAGGTGAAAACACGGTAACGTCTGTCTCACTACACTTAAGACTGTCACCTTCACGGATATGGTTGTATAATAATGCAATTGATTGTGAGTGCTCATGCAAATTGTGTTATTGAAAGTATTTTCTTGAAAAAGGATTGTCCAAAAATGTAAATGATTGTCCTTTCGTGACAACGAATTTTATTTCGACGAAAACGAAAATACATCTACAGCCAATGAATGTCAAATGAAGATATTGTTTATCTTTTGATGATTTTGAATGTTAATACCTATGCAAATGTTATTCTTGAACGTTCGTTACGCGCAAATGAATGTCATATTGGTGATAATGAGAATATATTAACCATAATGAAACAAATTTGAACACAAATGAATGGATATTTTCTGTAAATGTACAGCAAAAGGTGTACTTGCAGCCGACTTTGACAAAGAACACAAAAATACACAAGTCTTTCTCTATATAAGTAGACTATAACAGAATTCCTATTTTGCAGGATCGTATATCTTCATTGAAACTTCTCAGAAAAACCCCGGAGACAAGGCGAGGTTGTTAAGTGACGATCTTGAACCCAGTGAAAACGTTTGTGTTCAGTTTTGGTATCACATGCATGGTTCAGATACTGGCAACCTGAGCATCTATGTCAAAACTAACCAATCAGAAACACTCGTCTGGAGGCTGTCAGGAGATCAAGGAAACCGTTGGAGATTTGGACAGACGGCTCTGAATAGTCCGAGTTCATATAAAGTAAGTTCGGGTGGCTACCTGTAAATATTGAACGTTACCCTCACGTTGGAATGGAAAGTAACGTGAACATTTTTGTCTAATTTATTAAAAAAGCCTCCAATTAGTTACGGTGATATTGTAGTTTGGTGGATCAGTCATTTATAAAATGGCTAGAACACTCTGTTATCAAGTAATTTTGTTCCAATTTATCTAAAAAGGTTTCTGCTAGGAAACGTTCTATCTGAATTAATGAACTATTGACATTTTTTGTTTGTATTTCGGTTAGTTTGTAATAGAAGGAACAGTCGGTAATGGCAGTAAAGGTGATATTGCAGTGGATGACTTAACGGTGATGGATGGAGTATGTGATGAAATTATAAAACAGGGTAAGTTGTTAAAACGTAAACCACAAATAGATAATTCCTTAATTCCAGGTTTGGCAAATCACATTAGATTAAAGAGCGATCGTTTGTTGGCAGCTCCAATCACTTTGCAGTATTCCCACTGATCATGAACACCCCAGTGTCTAGTACCCTCGCAAATGCTGACTCTGAAAAGGTATTTGTCTCTCCCGCCCCTCTCCCCCGACGGCAGCAGTAACGATTTTTGGTGTCATTTTCCAGCAAGTCCAGACTGCGAATTTGAAGAGAGTATGTGCGACTGGGATGCTGAACAGGGATGGGTTCTGAAAATACGCTTAGAGAGATTTGAAACTTCCGGTAAGATGTTGTCTACATATGCTGTTTTCCTTAGTCACAAGGTATTAATGTAGTTGTATGTTTTCAACATATTCATCTCAAGGGTGTTTTAGTATTCAAGTATGAAAAATAACCGAACACGAAGGTGATGACTCCATCAACTTGAAGTTCAAGATGAGTAAAGTAAAAAATTGCAAGATTCGTTTCTGATTAGATACTAGTGGCAGAAATTACCTTATTGCAGTGAGCACGCTAAGGGCCGATTTACACGGTACGACTTTATCGCATGCGACAAGCTTACGACGGACCTACGACATGACTTAAGACCATTTACACGCGCTCGACATTTTCACTTACAAAATTAAATATGCAAAAGTTTGCACCTGGATTTTCGGAGTGGAAGTTCTAACAAACAGCAAAAAAATAGTTTAGCTGTCCTGCGCTTTGAAAAGACTTTCTAAAGAGATGTTTTTCGCTTTAATCTGTTCAATACTTTTCGAGAAACGTCTTCATCTGAATCAGTCAACAACACGTTGTCCGCCATTTTGTCGCAAGGAAACTTCACCTCGTCCCCTGCTCAATAGGAATTTGTCACAAAATACGTCATTTTCTAACGACTTCGGCTACGATTCTCGCAGCGTTTTAAAACATGTTTTAAAATCCTACGACATTTTTTTGACGTACACAACAGTCGTAAGCGAGTTGTAGGTTTGATTTACACGAAAACAGTTCATGTCGTAGGCCTGTCGTAAGCTTGTCGTATGCGACAAAGTCGTACCGTGTAAATCGACCCTAACGGAGAATGCATAAATAAGTTTTAAAAAAAATAAACGAGAAGCGTTTGTTGATCCCCGTAGATAAGAGAAAACAAGGTAAGAGTTTTTGTGTGTTCTGAGATTTTGGTATTTTCAGTGCGTTAGTGAACAGAAAGTCCCAGTCTGTGCCCAGCGTCTACTTTTCAAATTTCTTCGTGTAAATTAATTCACCTTTTACAACTCATTTCAATTTCGTATTTGCAGCACAACAGTGTCCTTAGAAGTTGCTCTCTTTGTGAATAAAAAAAAAATTGTTTTGTTTCAAACAATGATGAGACAGGTTGATTCTTGACGAATAGTACGATAATTAATGAATATGAGTCAGAGGAAAATGGGCCCTAAATTAGGAACTGCGGCAGACATGTCTATCAAAACTGATAGACACGCTTGGCTAATTGAAATCAGTGTTTCTTAAAACGCGTGGTAAGATTTAACTATTGCACCGTGTTACCTTCTGTTATCAGGTGGATTCGTTGCCTCTCTTCCTGCTGGAGCATCTGACTCGCGTTCCTCCCTCTCATCTCCCGTCATCAACGTCCATTACTACGAATGGAAGTGTTTACGTTTCTGGTATTTCATTGGCGCTACTGATGCTCGAGACTGGTATACAACGTCGTTGATGTTGTTACTGAGGACAGTGACATCAAACCAAGCAATGGTGCTTTTTTTTGCGGATGAAGTGACAGATAAAGCGCGGTATACACAGATACCCTTATCGAGAAATTCCACTAACTCACAGGTATTAAGAAACCTCTAACTTACTTACTGGTCGTACACCAAGTAAAATATGATTGTTTACTTCTCTTGCATAGCTGAAGTGAGAGATTTTCGAAAAATGTACGTTATGTCATTTACTCGTAATTCCTTAAATTGTCAATTTTCTTTCAATGATTGCTTCTAAACCAGTTTCTATTTAACAATTATTCGCCGAAGGCGAAGTGACCGTTGGTGAATATTTACCGAGACGAAGTCGAGGTAAATGCTCACCAATTTCACTGCGCATGAGGCGAATAATTGATTTAGTATAATTTAATAATATAATTAGAGGTCAATATCAAGAACTGCAAAATAACAGACTAAAACATAAAAACACAGACGCAATTGTTCGTTTACCTACACGTATGCAGCCGTAGTTTTAATAATAATCTTACATCTAAGCTGACATCGAATGTGAATCAATTTACACATCGAGTTCGGCAGTAACACAAGCAACTGAAACAGTACGAAAAATAAATTCATCCGGTACCTTTGTTACATCGTTGTTGACTTCATTCACAGTTGTCGTCATCGTCTCAAAATAAGTAGCTTCAGTTTGAAGAGAAATGAATTTCGGTCACTCGAACTGACCTGCTGGCGATAAACAACTGTGATTGTCATTCTTAAATGCCTTGAATACGAGTTCTTGAAAAGATTTTTGGTCCAAGAGCAACAACAGTCATACTGAAAATTTTCCATGCTTTCAAATACAGTGAAACCTGCATTAAGCAGACACCCTTGGGACCCTCACTTGTGTCCGCTTAATACATGATGTCCGATCTAAGCAGGTTCTAATATGTTGTGCAACAATAGTTAGCTGTTAACTCTTTTGTATCACACTAACACACTGTAAGATCAAACACTGCTCATAGGAGAATGTCCAGTCAGTCAATGCATCAATCTGGATTAATCACTTACCTTTAAAACGACATCGCTTAAAGAATAACATCATTTAAAGATTTTAAGACAGTCATAAAGAAAATGAACTTTTAGTAGTAGTTATATTTATTGTATTAGTAGTAGTTTCAATTATTGTATTTGGATCATTTAATTGATTTATGTATTTTTATTTTATTTTATTCTTTCTCGAAGATGTTAGCTCAATAGAGCTACTCTGATAATTCGAGTTGAAATAAAATGTATGTATGTATGTATCGCTGGATAATGTTAAAGGAGTCTCAGCTGAACTTTTAGAAGTAAAATGCCCTTGAAGTTTCCGCTTAATGCAGGTTTTGTGCAACAAAATAGCTTAATATTGGTGTCCGCGTCTGCTTAACAGGGGTGTCCGCTGAATGCAGGTTTATTTTACAGTAATTGTGGGAAGGAAATTTTAGGACTTAAGCTGGTGTCCACTTAATAGAGGGTGTCCGCTTAATATGGGGTCCGCTTAATACAGGTTTCACTGTATCCTGGACTTGAAGTGATGTCTTTGGAATATACGAAAATTTGATGCGGCAACTGTCCGCCATGTTTACTTGCCGAGATGGCAAAGGTGGCTAGCTTAGTAACCAAGCGCGGAAATGTTATATTCACCGCCTAGCGCGATGAATAAAGCGTCATAAGCCAAGTTTTTCGACCAATCGGAATGTCCCATTCTTATATTCACCTCTGGAAATTATACTAATACCCATCATCCATTGAGTAAGTAGATATTAATTGCAGTAGATCTACCTTACTTTGGCCAGCACTTATGCACCTTTATGATTTTCCTGGTATGTGATATAGATTTTTTTTGAGGGCTTCAATGAGTTACCTGGTGGACAGTTTTTAGCCATTGATGACGTTTCCTTCTCCAAAGAGCCATGTAAACAAATTCCTTGGAAACAAGATGGAGGTAAGATTGAAATAAGACCCTTTTTTAACGAATGAGTTTCCCAGCAATCGATTGGTAATATTTCTTTATTACTTCTGGTATAGCCTAGTTTGTTTGTTTCTTTTTTATATCATTATTTTCTTTACCTGCGCCTTGAACAGGCAGGCTAGTTTTCCATGAAATGTACTTTTCCTTAAAATGTTTCAATTATTTAGAATGCCGAAAAGATCTCGGCATGGAAAACAGTGCGATCTCTGACAGACAAATTACTGCCTCTTCGCAACTGGATGCCAATCACGCTGCCATCCAAGGCAGACTAAACTTTAAAGCAACGGCAAACAAAGCAGGCTCTTGGTCAGCTGGCAGCAATGATTCCAGTCAATGGCTGCAGGTTGATCTGGGCAGTCAGCACACTAAAGTGACACTTGTAGCAACTCAAGGTAGTGACGATTCACCACAGTGGGTAACCAAGTACAAACTGCAGTACAGTAACGACGGAGAGACCTTCCACTATTACATGGAACAAAGAAAAAAGGAAAAAAAGGTCAGAATACGTTTGTAGTACCATGAACTTGTAAATTTTAAGAGAAGGATTAGTTCTATAGCAACAACAACAACAACAATAACAACAACAGTCGCTTAACAATTAGAATGGGCGAACGATGATAAAGCCCCATTTCACTTATCTTTCCTTGTGTAAAGCAGCCTAAATTGGATAACTGCAAAAGAACAATTTAGCTACCTTAATTTTGGTCGCGACTATACAATATTTAGGTAGAAATTTTTAAAGTGATAGATTCAAAAACAATGCCATCTTTCTGACGTAGGATTTTGCGGGAAACACAGACCAGTACTCTGTTGTCTACCATGAGTTAAATCCTCCAATCAGAGCACGCTACATGCGCTTTAGACCAGAGGCTTGGCATGGCCACATATCAATGAGGGTGGAGCTGTATGGCTGTCGGAGAGGTTGGATTTTGCATTTTGGCAAACACACTAAATCTTCTAGCAATTAATACATGCAGTTACAATGTTTGGCATTGTTAAGGTGGGAAGTTAATTATCGGTAGACGTCAGAGACTAATAGTTAACGAAAGGCTTCTGAAACTGTGCATGCCATTTTAACGAGCAAGCAACAGCATGATTCACGTTTGGTTTGAGACTATCATCGGATTCCTGTCCATTTAGCTAATTAGTAAAGCCTTTTTTTGTAAAAGAACCGTGTATCATTTGAGTGAAGCTCTGTGGGAGAAAATGATACTATGCCTAAAAAATATTAATTAAAACCATTTAGGCAGTTGTGAAAAGGAAATGTTGCAAGCGAGTCACGCAAGCACTGTCTCGTAAATAAGGACTTCTTCCTACATTTGGTGAGCAACTGCGACAAATTAGTAAAATTGACAAGACAACTGATTCCATTGTTGCGACAACAATATATATAGGGAACTTATAGTTCCAAAAACTGTTACCAACTATTTTCATTGATTCAATTAAATTATTAGCATGTCAAGAAGATCTCGGCATGGAAAACGGTGCAATCCTTGACGGTCAAATTACTGCTTCTTCACAATGGGATGAAAAGCATGCTCCCTTCCAGGGCAGACTACACTTTCAAGCAAGTGAAAATAAACAGGGAAGTTGGGTAGCTGCCAGAGGAGATCTCCATCAATGGCTCCAGGTTGATTTGGGCAGTCGGTTCACTAAGGTGACACGAGTAGCAACGCAAGGGCGAAATGGTGGTTGTTGCCAGTGGGTAGAACGCTACAAGCTGCAGTATTGTGACGATGGAGTGAACTTCCACTACTACAGGGAACAAGGACAAACTGCAGATAAGGTGTGATAAGGTTTTTGGGCTTCTTGAATTGTAATTTTTTGACGAACTGGTTTTAAAGAGGCGATGAAATGTGTAGGGGAATAACAAAACTTTACGCAGTAAGATTTGAAAATGATATATTACCGTCTTACGTTTTCAGGAATTTTCTGGAAACACAGACACTGACACTGTTGTTTATCATGACTTAAACCCACCAATCAGGGCACGTTATATCCGTTTTCGACCAGAGTCTTGGTATAACGCCATATCACTGAGGGCTGAGCTTTATGGTTGTCATGGAGGTAGAAGGTTTTTATTTTTATTCTCGATTAAAAAATAAACTTACTTTAATCTAACTTGTATGATGATAAGGTGTTTACGTTCTACTAAGAGGTAAGAGGTTGAAGTAAAAGTAAAAGTAAAAGTAAAACGCTGCGTTTAAGCCTAGTGGCCCATCAGGCCAGCCGTAATTTCCGATTTCATGAAGCTGGATGGTACGCTGATCCAAGGGGCGCTTGCAATTCAACCAAACCTCCGGAAATGCCGAAACGAGGGCATATGGTAAGGAGAAGATTCCGGAAAAGCTAAAAATTGTCGAATTTCCGAAATGCGAACCATTCGACCTAAAATTCAGGGAAGAATATAATGTGGTACATGACAAATTAAGGGGGCTAACTTGTCCAATTGTGAACAATTTCAGCTCATACTAACTAGACAGAATTAACTGGGAAGTGACAATAACAGCTGAACACCGCAGAGGATCTCAAAAGAAACACAGAAGAGCCAAAGAGGGGACACGGATGGGCAAAATTGAAGTAGAATAAAACGGAATGTAATAGGCTAAACTCGAAAACATTGACTCGGAAATTTTCAAGTTTATCTCAGTTTGTATAAAATGTTATTTATAATGCTCGGAAATCATCCTTCTTTGATATTGGCGTTGTAGAGCCAAATATTTACAAAATATGTTTTTAAGAAAGCAAGCTAAGCTTAACTCAGATATGTGTCACACTCGATTCTTGAACGCCTCTTCCGTTTGCCTTAGATACGTTTTATTCTGGAACTTTGTGTACGAAAGTTAACCGCGTACACGTTCGTGTCGTTTTTGCGACCTTGGCTATTACCTCCCCTAGGTAGATCCAAGGTTAGCTGTGGCTTAAGATTATTTTTTGTTTCTAGTTTTCCAGCAATGGGTTAATCTTTGCTTGCCTTATCAATAGCCCTTATGCGTGATGACAGCAGACTAGCTAAAATCACCACCAAGCCTCGGTTTGAGAATGCAAATCTAAAATTTTATGAACTAATTCCCAAAGTAGCAAAGATGAAAAGGATACTCACGTGAAAACAACACGAAGGCAACGACGGTTTGAGAAAATGTCGCGCAAACGAGGCCTAGGGGTAAATTTTGAGCATGTTACGTAATCGCGCACAAGACCTCTTCAGATGCGTTCGTTTGGGGTTTACATCTGTTTTGTACCATCTGTTTCACCCTTGGCTTGAATTCCAGGCGTAGCATTGTGAATTGCAAAGTAGAAGGAGAAGTAGTAGAAGAAGTAAACTCAGTAAAGCTTCAAGAGTCCCGTTACCTCTCGTTGGTGTCGAGCGAGGTCCAGTTAGTGCCCAGCAATAGAAGACTGCTGCTCACCCAATTTGAAGTTTAGAACTCTTAGTTAACAATAATAAACATAATTAGAAAAAATATTCTGAGTCAGCCTCCTTAAAAATCAATGATAAATCAATTTAATTCCGATAAATTTGCCTGCTCTCAGTCAATAACATTAAATAGTTTTCTCAGTTATATAATTTAATGTTTTATTTCAATTTCACAAAATTCTTAGAATGCCAAGAAGCTCTAGGTATGAGAACCGGTGCAATCTCTAACGCACAAATTAGTGCTTCGTCGGAATGGGATTCCAATCATGCCGCCATCCAGGGCAGACTTAACTTTAAAGTTATTCCACGGAAGTCAGGATCTTGGTCAGCTCGCAGAAATGATTTAAATCAATGGCTGGAGGTCTTCCTGGGAGATCAGCTGACCGATGTAACAGGTGTCGCAACGCAAGGAAGAAGTGATATCAATTTCTGGGTAATCCGGTACAAGCTGATGTTCAGTGACAAAGGAGGGACGTTTCAGTACTACAGAAAGAATGGTCAAACTTCAGTTAAGGTGAGATAATACAGATATAAACGGCTTCAAGTTTACGATCTTCAGGTTTGTTTACTTAATATTTTTAAGTTAAGTTTTTGCTTTAAGCATCTTACTCTAAGGTTTTTTTGTTTACATTGTTTCTTTAAAATCACTACCCAACAATTGTTTGATGTAAGAATTTGCTGGGGTGAGATAGATGAGGTCTGGTTCATGTTTCGCACACGTGTATCGAGGTAAATGATGCACGCCGGAGGTTGGAGATAAATGTACAGATGTTATTCGATTGATACAGTGTACAGTGAAAGGCATGAATAAATTCTTTTTGGACAAACGCACACTCTCTCTCCCTCTCTGCTCTGTTTGAGTGGTGTTTAATCAATGCTTTGAGGGGCTACAAAATCCCACCAAAAGAGGCACATACGGAGGCAGCGTGGCCGAGTGGTTTAGGGCACTTGTGTTGTAATCCGGAGGTCCCGGTTCAAAGCTTCTACCCTGCCACTAGCGGGATTTGTTTCTCGGTGGTCCCGAGTTCAAATCCTCGGTCACGCTTTGTAAATAGCCGACTGGTCTGCCTCTGCCAGCTAGGCTTTTTAACTATATATATTACGTTTATTTGAAATATTTGTTTTCTTTTATTTCAGTGGTATGCCTGTAAACTAGCTAAGCGTAGTGCTTGTATAGCTAAATGCATGGCCACTATAAAAAAAAATACATTTTTTTTCATCGTTGACTATTTTCGAAATTTACAAGGATTTTCCTTGTTTAGAACGAGCGAAAAAACGTTCTGGTTAGTGTTGTATTTATTTATTGTAAGTTTGCGCTGATGATTTTATGGAACACGGTACTATAAAGATCTTACCATGATCCTACAAGAACCGATCATGTTATAAAAATCCTTATACTTTTTCTCTGATGTAGATTTTTAGTGGAAATAGAGACCGGAACACTGTTGTGCGTCGTAACCTAAACCCAGCAATCAGAGCCGTACGTTATATCCGTTTCCAACCAGTATATTGGAGGGGGTTGATATCAATGAGAGTGGAGTTATATGGGTGTCTGCATGGTACTGTGGGAGGTAATGGTTTTCTTTATTATTTTTATGATGATAATAGGAGTGGTCTTAACATTCCTATAACTGAATGATTATCTTCTAGAAGCATGTGAGCGACGGTCATAAAGTCTGCTTTTGAAACCTTATATTAGTATAGAGTATCCTTTGGAATATTCTGCAATGATATGTGCTATGGCACTTGAGTGTGGAAATGAGAGATTGAAAGAGCGAGAAATCGTCAAAAATTGGAACAACTCACTTTAATTTGTAAATTGACCGTTCCCATACAATGGAAAAACCACTTTTCCCCAACTGGTGCTGATCGAACAAGAGGCCTGGTAAACCCTTCTAAATGTTTAAATAGGTCAGTTCTGATTTATTAAAAACCTAACTTGGTGCCAAGGCTTGGAGGAATATAGCACTATTTATTCGTCCGTCAACCTGGATGTGAATCGGTGTATTTCCCCTAGCTGCGGAGTCAAGATACATTTTAATGTCTAAATTGGGTTGTTGTTAAACAAGTACAACCAACAAATGGCACGTCGTAAACCCAGCAGATAGTCCTTACAGGGCTGCATGGTGACTGAGGACCTAGAAATAGAACAGCTACGAATCACTCTCCAAATTTATGTCAATGTTTGATTTACTTTGTATTCATGCTATAAAACCTTAGGATGTTGGCAAGCTCTCGGCATGGAAAGCGGTGCAATCTCTGACAAACAAATTAAAGCTTCTTCGCAATGGGATTCCAATCATGCTCCCTTCCAGGGCAGACTACACTTTCAAGGAATTTCTTTTAAAGCGGGATCTTGGTCAGCTGGCAAAAATGATCTCCATCAATGGTTGCAAGTTGATCTGGGTAGCCAGTACTCTAAAGTGACACGTGTAGCAACGCAAGGAAGGAATGCTTACAATCAGTGGGTAACCAAGTACAAGCTGCAGTACAGTAACGATGGAGTGACCTTCCAGTACTACAGAGAACGAGGAGAAACTGTAGATAAGGTACAATATACGCAATCCAACAACGCGTAGTTAATAACTGGGGTTGACTATTTTTCGCTCAGTTCATCAGATATGGTGTGACAATGAAAAGACACGTGATGACAACTGTTATACCGGTTTTTTTAATTTCAAAAAAGTAGCAAAGTTGGGTTTTTACTCTCCTCAAATCATGCAAAACAAGACGTCCAACCATACAATGTGAGTTCAGAATGGTCATATGCATACATACAAATGTAAATAAGACTTTATTTACACTAGTCGTTTTTTTTTTTTTAAATAGCTAACATGGGCTAGTATTTTCGAGATAAACGTACTGTAACGAAAGAAAGAAGGAAATAGAGTAATGCAAAAAATTAGAAACTTTATCTTAATTGAAATTACATAGTCGTGCTGCTGTGATAAAATTATGTAGGGACAGAGCTTTATTATTATTATTACCTAGCACAGAGTTCCAGGTCTTAACAACCAGGTATGTAAAAGCCTTTAGAAGATGAGTTGTTGTTGAAGGCAAGTTTAGGTAAAAACAGGAAAACATTTCTTCGTAGTTTGTTACGTAAAGACCAATAGATAACTATGACTCAAGCAAAACTTGTCGACGTTTCGACAATATCGAACAGTTTTTCTGTGGTTGCAATAGAAAAATAAATGCGGCTTGTCTCGGTCAGGTAATCAAGTATTAATCCCACTTGCTCGCGGGACTGAATCTTGTAGATGGAACGAAAACTGACGTTTTCATAATGGAAGTGTGTGAATTCTCGTGCGTCTGAGACAGTTCAGTTTTAAGTTTTTCTTTGTTTTGTTTGGTTTTTTTGGCATCGATGTGTTCTATGCAGTTTAAACCAATATTTCTAGATCAATCGACTAGGGTAAAAATTATAAACCTTACTACCAGCTAGAACGAAGTGACGTCAGCTTGGGGATAATTGTCCTGGATTTAAACAATAGGGATGTAAAACAATAGATCCTAACAGTTTAACGTCGCTTTTATTTAGAATTTCACTGGAAACACAGACCGGGATACTATAATTTTTCATGAACTAAACCCACCAATCAGAGCACGTTACATCCGTTTCCTCCCAGAGGCTTGGTATGAGCACATATCGATGAGGGTGGAGTTGTATGGCTGTCCAGGTAGCGTAGGAGATTTTCCTCTTACCCTTAAAAATAATAATAATAATAAATGTGTAAAACAAACATAAAATGTACAACATGATACAGAATAGTGTCAAATACTGAAGAATTCAGATGCTGTGGTAAAATTAAAAAAAAAAGACTGTTCGGACTGTTTCAAAATTCGTATGCTATTTGACTGGCGATATGCAGAGCCATACATCATTTTATTCATCTATTTTAAAGTTGTTACAATCTTACTCCACAAAATCTTTAGCTTGTCTAGACGCTCTTGGCATGGCAAATGGCGCAATCTCTGATGGGCAAATTAGTGCTTCTTCGCAAATAGATTCCAGTCATGCTGTTACTCAGGCCAGACTTCACTTTAAAGCAACTGCAGGCAAAGCAGGATCATGGTCAGCTCGCAGTAACGATGTAAATCAATGGCTCCAGATTGATCTAGGGAGTCGGCACAACAACGTCACACGTGTGGCAACACAAGGAAGAAATGATTCCCTTGAGTGGGTAACCAAGTACAAACTGCAATACAGTAACGATGGTGTGAACTTCCAGTACTACAGAGAACAAGGACAAACTGCAGATAAGGTGAAATGCATGTCGACCTAACTTCCCAAAAATTTAAAGATCTGGGGTTTTTTTTGGTTTTTTTTTTTTTCTACATTTCATACCAGTTTTAAAGCGAACGGGATTCGCCTTCTAATGGGAAGGAGATTAAATGGAGCATTTTCAGGAGGACTCTTTGATAAAGTAATCAATCCTGTCGCTTCGTCATGCTGATGTTCTCCAGTTATTAGACTAGGTGAAGATTAGTTGGTTAATGAAAGGATCTAGATTGTAGCGATCGATTTTTTACGACGATAATTCCTTTACATGCTACGATCTTTGTATTTTAGAATTTTACTGGGAACGAAGACCAGGACAGTGTTGTGCACAATGAATTAAACCCACCAATCAGGGCACGTTTTATCCGTTTTCTACCACAAGAATGGGTTGGTCACATATCAATGAGAGTGGAGCTGTATGGCTGTCAAGGTATCGGAGGCTTTCCACCGTCATTTTTTTAGCTTTTGCATGTTTTCCTATATCTGGCTAGACAAGACTGAAATGAGATATTTTCTCTTGCATTATTGTGTGATACTTGTGAAATGTTCGTGGCTAGTCTGACGCGGCGTTTCGTCTCGGCCAAGAGACTCTTCAGAGACCTTTAGAATTCAAAGGCAAACGCGTTGAGCATCACGCCCAAAGTCCCGTTCGCAAATTCTTGATGTTGACAGTCTGGCCCTCTATCGCAGAAGGATTCCCAACTGAAGAGTCTCTTGGCCGAGACGAAACGCCGCGTCAGACTAGCCACGAACATTTCACAAGTATTTGACAATTGTTTGCTTTTGTATAAATTATTGTGTGTGTACTTTTATGCATATGTTGACTATTACCGCTTGCTAAAAGTTTACAATATAATTAAATATTGAAGACAGTTCATTAGATTTCATTTCAGACGTTGAAAGTCTTCTTATCCTTCACTTAATATAATTAAATATAAATATCAAACACGAAAGACCATGTTTGAGCACATTTTCAAACACCGAGAAGGCAGTTCAAAATACGATGCACAGCGGAGTATATTTGACGAACTTCGAGGTGTTTGGAAATGTGATTAAAAATGTCCAGAGTGGTTGATACATCTTCTCAATCGAAACTAAAACTAAGGAGAAAACTGACAAGAAAATCGTAATTCTTAATACCAGATATCCAAACATCGTCACGGTCATGATTTCCTTTGTTTAAACTTTATGAATTATTAAGGACTTAAAGACAGTTCAGGGCACCAACCATTAGGATATAATTCATGGTAGGCCACCCAAATAGTCTCCCTGCAGTTTGCTTCTATTTACTGCCGTTTCCTTGCGGTTAGCATTTAAATATTGTGTTTAATTGCAGTTGGCATTTATTTACTACTGTTTGCTTGCGGTTAACATTTAATTACTGCTGTTTGCTTGCGGTTAGCATTTAAGGAGTAAAGGGGAAGGCGATTATATGTGGCCTACCATGAATTATCTGCCCAACCATTTCACCAGCATCCTAATCTGTCCTGAATATAATTCACTGAAACGTGAGAACTATATTATGAATCAATTTAGATGACCGTTTATGTGACATGTCCGTTGACTGGTGTGGATGGAAAAATGTGCTTGGTTGGAAAAGAATCAAATACAAAGAGCTTAACCAGGAGCATCAAGATGAGATTGACGAAGGTAATTACTTTAAAATTTTCCAAACGCCCGCAGATCTCTATTCCATCAGTAAGCCCACTGAACGATAGCTCTATCAAGAGTGCAGCCCGACAATTTGCTTTTTACAAAACTGCAAGTGTTTGAAACAGCAAAATAACGTGGAAGCAGTATATCATATGACAAATCTTCTGGAGCACCTTTCGAGCAAATACTGAACACTTTTTCCTCTATAGTCGTAAGATCTAAATGTTGTGAGCCATTCTCAAACATTGAAAGAATTATTTATTTCAAATAATTCTTTATTATGCTTATGTTCGAGTTTTTTGTTGTGTTGTTTGGAATCTTTGACTCAGGCAACTACGAGATTCATCTTCCCGACATCAGTGGTGGCTACGTGTCATTCCCACATTTCCCATGGCGTGGTAGCGACTTTACCATCTGCTTCTGGTTGAAGACGAAACACAGTGGCTTTTTCATCGAATACGAAGTCGCCGCCTCTATAGAGCAAAATGTTACGCTGGTGCTGGGGCTTTACTTTCATAGCCGCAGTTTTGAAATTCTATTTGGCAGCATAAGAAGGTATCAAATTATTTTCTCACACTGTTTTAAGTGATATAAAGAAAACTTATTCTATGATTATTAAGTGAATGCTGTCTGTTACTACTGTCCATTTATTTTCGTTACTGCCTTTAAAATGTGGGGGATCAGATTGTTAGATTTTCTTTGAGCTTTGGAACTGATGTATCGTGATAATAAGGGCAGGATGAGGCAAGGTTATAACAGCCGTTTGTTTTTTTTGTTCTTTAACACAGTTATGTTTCACCACACCTGCAAGTTGCAACAGAATAACAAAACAAATATGGAGAATTTATTCAATCACTAATTCACTCACACTAACAGACATGTTTATAATTCTTTTTACACAGCAATATCCCAATGGGCGTGACAGACGACATGTGGCATCACGTTTGTGTGGTATGGGAAGGTGAGCGCGGGCTCTTGGCATCCTTCAAAGATGGCGAAAGAAATTATCAATCAAATGAGTTTCGAGCAGACTCACTTGATGTGAGGATTGGAGGTAACGAAGAATTACGTTTGTTTTACGTTGGTGGTTTTGTCAGACTCGTTTTCATCTTGACATTGTTTCTTGAAGTTAATTGCTAATTTAGGAATTAGCTAACAGAAAGAGATAACAAACATAAAAATTTACATATATTTGGTTAATATGGCTTAATAAGCAACATGTCTCTCCTAAGGCATAGGAACTACGACTATAGGCTTCAGAGCAACAAACAAAACTGAGTCCAATGACCTTGTAAAATTGAGTGGCTTCAATGAGTGGACGTATGCAATAATCGCAGAGGAGGTATTGCGCATGTCATATGGATGTGGTCATGAGGCAGGAAACGCAAAGGCGTGGGAAATAGTTAAACAAGGATTGAAGAAAAACGTTACGGTACAATGGTTTCGAACTTGCAACGATAGAAAAGGCGAGTAATTATGGAAAGTAATGTAGTTCAGGTTTGAGAACCCAACTAAAGGCGAATTTCAGTGGGCTACTTTAGCGTTTCCGAAAATTGAGTAGAATAATTAATCCTGTGAACATGCAGCAGGCAATACTATCACAGCTTGAGAAGATCAAGTAACCTAAGGAGTTTGCCAATATTTCGAACGCTTCTCCTTGTAAAATCTGTCTGAAGATCTGAAAATGAGAAAAACCCAAAAACAGAAGTTAACAATTTATTAGAATCATAATCTGAATCTACTCTCAGATATCTCTACATATTTAAATTTAGTTAATTCAATTTGTATGAAATGCTGAAAGTAATAAAATTCGTTATTCATCTCGTGAAACATTGTTACTTCACTCGCTAACTTTTTGCATTTGGTTCGTCAAGGTAAGCTATGTTGCTCAAAGCGCATACTAAGCCCATGTAGTATTTAACTCTTACCGGGTCCTTATTTATTTACAGCTGCTTATTTGATGCTGAGTTGTTTGTTTTTGCTATCCATTAACAAACTTTTCTTACTTCCTCTTTCTTGTCAATCCAGTTAGTTTTAGTAATCAAATGAATGTTAGTGCAGTAAAGGATTTGCAGTGCGACTGATATTTGAATATGGTCTCTAAATTGCTCGAGACTTTCGGCGAGTACGATTTGAAAGAATTTTTAAATCGTGGTGTAATTGTTTTAATTGAACGAGCTTTTATTCGATTACTAATTTATCATGTGACTGAGAAAATTGCAAACGCGTCCACGTTTATTTGTACTGCAGTACAAATTAAAAACTAAATAATGATTTTCTTGCCCTCAGCCATTCACAATGAAGTGATTTGGCAGTCATAATGATCTTTTAAACTCAGACTGTTTGATTTGTTTAGGTGACCGACTTGTCATAGATACCAACGCAACTGGCTTTAACCAGGCCGCTGTTCTTGTGAGCCCAGTATACAGCAGATCACACTATGGGCACAGCAAATGCTTAAGGTTTCGTTACATGTTGAAGGGACCTGGAGAAAAAGCACTGACAATTTATCAGATAGCAGACAACGGTCGACAAATGCCAGTTTGGGTTTCTAAAAAGGAAACTGGTTCGAACTGGATTTATGGCCAAGTTCCATTGAGCTCTATTTCGAAGTTTCAGGTAAAGTTATATTAAGACCGCGGTCTGAGTAATTCAAGAACTACTAATTCATACATTTGATTTGTACCGATAGGTATCGATAAAAGGTGAAGCAGAAAAGAGTAATGACTTAATAGCATTGACTGGACTGTACATTGACGGAGAGAGATATTGCAAACACGAGCCACTGTCGGCCAAACAAGGTAACAAAAATAACTCAGTTGTGCTTCTTCTTCGTAGGTTTCCGATTATTCAAGGGGTGGTTTCACCGCTCGGCGCATTTTTAAGCTGTAACATAAGCTCACTTGATTGCATTGCTGCTGATGAATTTTGCGGGAAATATTCGCCATTGAAAGTTGCTCGATCACTTGCGACAACGAGGCGATAGAGGTGGTATTTCTCATAAAAATTCATTTTGTATGTTCTGACCCCGTGCACTACGTAATTCCATTGTTTATGAGCCAATCGAATGCGAGTGGATAAACGTTTGTGATTGGTCGAGGGGACTAGTGCGATCTCCCGGGTTAGAATAAAGCCCCAGCCAAACGATCACAACATATCAACACAACATATCGCAACATCGTTGGCCCAGCATTGGCAAGCTCCGGCCAAACGATCGCAACATTTCAGCACAACATATCGCAACATTGTTGGGTGCAACATGTTGCGTGCATTTGGCCACCCTGTTGCGACGTGTTGCGACATGTTGGGTATTGAAAATCGAACTAGTGCGCATGCCTGGGTGCAAAATTGTTGCACCAACCTGGTCAAACGACTACAATATCATGCAACATCCCCAAATGTTGCATGAAAAATTTGACCATTTTCAAATTTGAGCCAACAACACCCAAGATGTCGCAACACGTCGCAACACATCGCAACAGGGTGGCCAATCGCGTGCAACATGTTGGACCCAACAGTGTTGCGTCATGTTGAGTTGAAATGTTGATATCGTTTGGCCGGGGCTTAAAGTGGTACTATGATCAAATTTTTACCCCTTGATTTTTTAGGTTTATCACATAGAATTCCATGGAACAATAAAAAGGCCGTTTACCGTTTGCAAATATCTACATTAGTTCTGGAGATATTTAAGTTTGAAAAATGTGTGAAATATGCAAATGAGATGACTGATGACGTCATACACTCAACCCAATATTATATCAAGTCTATGAATAGAGCTATCTCAGTCAATTTGCAGCACAGACCATTGAAACTTGGCAGGCTAATAGTTCTACAGGCAACACACTATGAAAAATTCTGTACTATGAAAAATTCTGTTCCCATAGCAACTGACTCCTTTCCAATCCCCACCCACTTAATTTCAACATGTTAGTAATTTTCAACTCGCAAAACATTAAATGAGGCCACGAACTCGAGCTAACATATTTGTATGCTTGCTGAATCATGCATATGAGGCACCATTAGCAAATATCAAAATGGAACACCAAAGGTGGCCAGAAAAGCCTTTAATATTGGGGAGGTCTGGAACCCAGTATGTTGCCATAGTAACAAAACTGTTCAGCTTGTATTGTGTAGCACATTTAGTAGAATCTTACTGCAAAGAATCAAAGACTTCTGATACAAATTGGCCGAGATATCTTTCTTCATAATATTTGATCGACATTTGGTTGAGTGTATGACGTCATCACTTGACTAATTTGCATAACTTAAAAACTTGAATATCTCTAGAACGAAAAGAGATATTTGAAAATAGTAAACGGCATTTTTCTTCTCATGCAGACTACTTGTTTATGTTTTAAATCGCTTAGATAGGAAAGATGCGATTTTCGTCATAGTACCACTTTAGTTCTTTATTTTCTGATTGTTTGATAAACTTAGTGAAAGCGCCCTTGTTTACTTTCAGATGAAGAGTTTCCTTAAGTAACACAATTAAAGCAACAATGTGAAGACAGTTCATGCATGGAGAATTTGCGTGTATATTGGGGATTAACGGATTAAATCTTTTTACACTTGCTATTTCAGCTTGCAGTGAGAACTTATTCAACATGTCAGGATATTTCTTCTCTCCATCATTTCCTGGATATTATCTTGATGACATGTTCTGCGCGTGGTACATCACCGTCCCACCTGGTTACGTCATTAACCTGAAATTCCAAGAATTCCGACTCAAAGATGATCCCATGTGCGAAAACTGTTTTCTTCAGATTTTTGATGGGCGCGACAAGACAGCACCCATAAAAGGCAGATTCTGTGGCTATATGTATCCTCCTATCTTAGTCTCGTCGTCAAATCATTTTACGGTTGTCCTTTCTTGTAGTGGAAATTTGCACAAAGCAAGGTTTAAGGCCCTCTATTACGCTGTTGGTGGTATGTGAAGTTCTGTATGTTTAGCAATAGCTTGTATTTGCATTATCGTGTATTTCCTGATAAAAAAGTTGGAAAGCCTTAAATTCGAACCTTCCACAAAAGGGACAGGGGCATCCCACGTTTTCACCTGTCAGCCGAGAAATACCGGGGGAACCTTCTAGTTTTACACTTTTGGCACCTTGTGAAAGCGCCCTGGAAACTGAATATAGGTCATTATTCCATGAAAGCAGACTATACATGACCATACAAATGAATATATAAAAGATCATATATTTGAACTGCGGAGAAAGATGTGAAGATATGATTGATCATCGCAGTTATGCACACAACTTAGGCAGTTGTGAAATTAAAGCCTGAATTTTTTTTTTTCAGGCTTTAATCTCCCAACGGCTTAAGTTGTGTGCATAACTGCGATGATCAATCATGTCTTCATATACATGACCATTTTAACAAACAAAATGACATAACTTATAGGTTTTATCAGAGTATTCTTAGCAAACCTGAGACATTTTATCAGAAACTATACGTCCCAGAAAATAAGTAGAACTTCTCGTTTAAGCTGCGACTAAGAGGAGCGCTGTTATTTTGATTCAATTACAAAATTAAATGGCCTGCTCTCAGCCAATCACGATTACTCATTTATAATATGACCGAGAAAATTGCGAACGCGCGCGCGTTAATTTGCACTTCAGTGCAAATTAAGAATTAACGATAACTTGGCCTGCTTTTTTCATCGCAATTTTCATTAATTTTCTCAGTCGTATAATAAATGTAATAAAGACTAAACTCTTCTTAACTCGTAGAATGTTTAAAGATGACTACTACAATGACTTTGTAATAGACCATTTTCGATATATTAAAATTCAGCTTGATAGTGAGGCCTAGAGGACACAAACAAAAGAAATGAATAAACATTGTCATTGAATTTCCTTTGTTTGCGTCCTCTAGGCCTCGCTGCCAAGCTGAATTTTAATATACCGAAAGTGGTCTATTGGTTCATTCTTTTATTTTTCAGCTCTTCAGTATTCAGAATCGTCTTGTCTGCGTCAACAAGGTAAACAATAACGTCATCTTAGGATAAGCTTCACAATTTTTCAAGCTTTAAGGAGGAGATCCATTTACCCTGGGGATGGATAGTTAACACGTTTCAATATTTAAGGGTTGCTTGAACTTGAAATTTCAACCATTTATCAACTATTTTTCGTACATTCTTTCTGAATCACAGCCAAGCGTTGTTTGTAATTTTTATTATTTCTTAGACATTAGTCGGAAGACCTCGTTGTCAGCTGGCAATTGAAGTTTTGACCGTCTTGTGACAATCCTTTTACTGGTCTTCTTCTACAACCTTACAACCTTCCAACTTGCCTCCGTTTATCTAACGTTATCAGTGTTAATTGAGGATAAGTTATGATTACTATACTCTGACGAGGGAATTTGCTTTTAGGGTGTCCGTCGAGCTGCGAATGCAAAGAGTTTGGCGAAAATCAACGCAAGAAGATTCTGGTCACTGGAGAGGATTTGCTTACTGTTCCGAGAAACCTTCCTTTCAACACTGGAGCAGTGTATGTAAAGAGCAAAGAAGTCACAACTTTTACTTTTCTTCTCTCGCTTTTGATTGATTTATTTATACTAGCTGCGGCTGGTGTCAAGCTTAAGGCTTTGGTTAATTTCAATACAGCACGTGTCCTTGTTTTAAAAGCCATGATTTCATAGTTCCTAGGTATTTTTAAGGTGTTTCTAATGTAATGTCACCTGTTCACCAGGCATTTCCAGCAAAACCGGATCTCCCAGCTACGGGAGAAGGATTTTGCAGACCTCCCGAAACTGGAATATATGTGAGTTGATTGATGTTTTCAGTTAAGAGTGGTTTTTGTTTTCCTTAAAAGAAAGAACTAAATCTCGGGATTCACGTGAATCATAAATCAGTCGTGTTTATCTATTTTCCAATTCCCCATAATTCGTTCTATTTGCCCCCCAATATAACGCAAACTTTTGTTGTGAAATGCTCTTTGCAGGTCTGTATATTCCCAACAGCATTTTACAACAATAGTTTATGCAAAATTTGGGGGGGGGGAGGGAGGGGGAAAGTGAATTATTAGGGTTATTTTCACATCATGATAAAAGCGATACCTTGATAATCGGGACTGAATTTGTGTGTACTTGGACTGCGCTCCTCATTGGCTCCTTTGTGTACTTGGGCTGCGCTCCTCATTGCCTCCTTTGTGTACTTGGGCTATGCTCCTCATTGGCTCTTGTTGTGCTTTTGTATAAACAACAAGGATTCTTGTCAGTAAGGTTAATAAACGCACTTTCTTTCTTTCCCTGCAGCGATATGAGTTTCAATGTTCTCATTCACCTTGATGAAGAGTCTTTCCATAATGTAACGTCCGTCAAGACTCTGTAAGTATCCAACAGTAGATATCAACGCTAGCAACAACTACGGCAACATCAACAACAGACAACAAATGCGGTGACATTTGACTGTGGTATCTGTATAACTTTCTAGCTTCAGGCTTTGTCATTTTAACACTTGACCTTTGTAATCGTGGATCTCGAGTTAGGAAGGTGCCTGACTTTTGAAGTTTTTATTAATTTTTCAGGCTTTGTGATGAAAGTGTCAAACCTACTTCTCCGTACTGTAATTAACTTCAATGCCTTATAAGATGCATACATTTTAGACAGTGTTAATGTTATTCTATGTGTGTAGACATTGAATTTTTAGATTTAATAGAAATCTTGTTGTTGTAACCATCTTAATGGAGGTTTCGCCGTTTAATTAAACCTGGAATTACATTATAACTCCGATTTTCCGAACCTCTAGGAAACCTCTCAAATATCGGGTGTTTCGAGAAATTTGGGATAACATTTCAATTAATGTTCAACTGGTGAGAGGGGAACGACGTTTGGTCCGAGTTATCCGAAGTGCGCAAGATCGAGGGTTCGAGAAATCCTCTGTATATCAGAATCCACCAAACTGAATGTGTTAGGATATATGCTGATCTTAGTGATCGCTGTTCGATTGCAGATTACACCATCACAGACAGTTCGATTTTTTCGCAGCCAGCGGCGCGCGCGGTTTCTTATTTTTTACTAGGTTTCTTGTTTTTCCAGGAGACTGGATTTTAACTTTATTCGTGCTCTCCCTGTTGGGGCGTTCAGTGGACTTCCTAGTTTACGCGTCCTGTAAGTATTTGTACAAGTTGTTATTTTTATAACGTTTCTTCATACACCTAATTCCAACTGGATTAAATTATTTAATTAAATGCAGCGAAGGCTTGTTTGGGAGAGGTTGTATTTATTAGAAGTTGTCTTACCTAGTCTTAATGGAACGTTTGATTTTTTTCAGTGATTTAGGAGCAAACCTTCTTCGCAAAGCCGTTAGTGGATTATTGGATGGACTGCTTCAGTTAGAAGTTTTGTGAGTGCTTAAAATTTCACAGTTATTGTTTGTAATTTCGTTCAAGTTTACAAGAGTGTTGAATTGAACGCAATTTTTTGCATTTCTATTTCTTTAAGGGGCTTGCGTTCAAATCAGTTAAATGAGTTGGAATATGGAGTGTTTGGAAACAATAGCAACATGAACCACTTGTGAGTACATTCGACTTTTGTGTCGTTACTAAACTCGTGTCCATTTGATTTAAAAGATCGTTTCTTTCAACGTTAATAATTCGTTCGTAAAATGGTTAATTTAAAAGGGGAAAGGGAATAAAAGTGCGATCAATGTACCATGACAGTTAACAATTACTCCCTTGGAACGATAATGAAATTAATCAAATATGGACTAACTTTTGCCATACACACCGTGTTAAAGCGTTCAGACCTCCAGGTAAAAGCATACGACAGGATCCCCGGTCACACTCCCTGTACAAATCGTTTAATTATATGCCTTCCCTGATTACAATGTACCCTCACATTCATATCCGAATGTGAAATATTTGTTTACTGTTACTAAGGTACCTCCAGGAAAACAAGCTCACAACATTACCAGATGGCCTGTTTGGAGCTCTGTCACAACTGAAGTTATTGTGAGTATATAATATTTTACGCATTCTTGACTACTGTTGGTTTTTGGGTTCCCTCCAGTTCTGCTGGGCAAGCAATTAAAATGTCTCTAAGTTGTTTATTGGGCGATCAACTCAGGTGGTAACATGGTCTGTTTTTCTGTGTAACGGCGTTCTAATTTTCCTGGTTAAATGTCGTCTTTTTGTCAGGAATCTAAGCAGCAATGAACTGACTGAAGTTTCGAAGGACACTTTTCGAGGATTGATCTCGTTAGAATACCTGTAAGTACGTTATGTTGCGAGAGATAATGTTTCGATAATTTTGACAATGTATAGTTTGGTGTGAAAAATGTGCTGGCCAGATTGAAAAACAAAACACAAAAAAAATTGAAGGTTAGTATAGTATGCCTCTTTTGTAGTTCCGGAAACGTTATTAGAACAAAAATATGCACAGGATAATCTAAAGGATGATGGAAAAAGTTGAAAGGAATCTTAATCGCACAGGATAATCTAAAGGATGATGGAAGAAGTTAAAAGGAATCTTAATCGCAAAGATGATGCGTTCAAGTTTTAGGAGGGATACGAAGTCTTTTTTTCGCGCTTAGCAATTAACTATGTAAGTAAATTAAGGAATACCAGTGTAGATAACTTAGGAATGTAGTGAAATGTATTGTATCGTAGGTAATGTGATGTAGGTAAAATATATTGTTAAAAGAATAACTTTTAATAAAATAGCTATGGTGCAGTAATGACAGGAACGTTTAATTGGCGTGCATTTTTGATTTAAAAAAAAACTCTCATCATTTTTCCACACAGGTATCTGGACAGAAACAAACTCGCTAAAGTACCTTCAGATGCATTTGGTGAATTGACCAACCTGAAATATGTGTGAGTAATGTCTGTTATGCACTCGATTCAGTTTATCTCTATCACTTCACCCTTTTAGTACAGAAGAATGAATTTTAGAGCAGTGGCACGTAAAAAAATTGTGTCAGCTCCAGCTAGAAACAGAAAGTGACAAGAAATACCCAGAGTTATTTAAACTAACATTGAAATAAATGTATACAGCTAGCTGTTATATGGTGTATCATCTCAAAGCAATAAAGTGAATTGGTATTTCTTGCAATTTTCACACAGGAAACTGGATCGCTTCATTCTCTGCTGCTATGCCGAGAAATCAATCGTAGGAGTTGACTGTGAGTCTCCAGTCGATGAATTCTCAAGCTGTGACGACCTCATGAAAAACAAAACTGTCCAGATTTGTATTTGGATTCTCGGAATCCTTGCCTTCCTCGGTAACCTCCTTGTCATAATATGGCGGATCATTGATAAGGAAGAGAACAGGGTTCATTCTTTTTTGCTAACAAATTTGGCAGTTGCCGATATGTTGATGGGCGTGTATCTATTGACAATCGCAATTATGGACGTCAGATGGCGAGGGGAATACTTTAAGCATGACATCGATTGGAGATCTGGGCTGGGGTGCCAAATTGTCGGAGTTCTTTCCATGCTCTCCAGTGAAGTATCTGTGCTGATTCTAACCATTATTACAATGGACAGATTTCTCTGTATCGTCTTCCCTTTCAAGTTCAAGCGCCTCACTTTCAAAACTGCCTCTTTTGCATGTATAGTAGTGTGGATATTTGGTGTCGTCATATCTGTAATTCCCATCGCAGGGTTCGACTACTTTTACGACAACAGCGGTTACTTTGGTTTCTACAGCCGCTCTGCCGTTTGCCTTCCTCTTCAGCTGTCTGAAGGAAGACCAGTGGGATGGGAATATTCTGTTGTCTTTTTCGTCGGTTTAAACTTCGTTTCTTTCATGTTTATCCTCGTCGCCTACATTACAATGTTTTGGACAGTAAAGCGCTCGTCCCGAGCTGTGCGATCGACAAATTTAAACAAAGAATCCGCCATGGCCAAGCGGCTTGTCTTCATTGTGATGACAGACTTTTGCTGTTGGATGCCAATAATTATAATCAACATTTTATCTCTGACTGGAAATTTTGACGATCCAGACAAAATTGCTTATGTGTGGATAGCAGTGTTTGTTCTTCCACTGAACTCTTCCCTCAATCCAATTCTGTACACGTTTTCCACCGAGAGGGCCAAACGAAGCTTAACCCAGAGGAGAAAAAAAGTCACTGGTTTCGTTATGAAGACGATAAACGGCCGAGGGGCAGGTAGGTTGAACCAGTCCTTTAAAAAGCTAAAATAAAATAAAAAATTAAAGCTGTATTTATTTCATGTAACGCATACAACAAGTGACTAGCTCTTGTGCAAATGATAAAAGTAGATGACCGTTTTTGTAACTGAGCGAGTTTATTAGTTTAGCGATTAGTCGTATCTTTCGTATTTCATACGCACTCCAAGGAACACTAATACTGTCATAAAACCTAAGAAAGTTCTTGGACTCTTTCTTCATTGAACTGCAAACAAATGAGGTCACGTTGCCTGCCTAGCAATATGGTATAATCCCTAAACTTCCAGGTATTCGGGAGTTTAACGAAACCACGACGACAACGGCAACAGGAACGTCGCTAAACAAAAGGTTTAAGGAGCAAAACAATGGCTGTGCACGTGTGTTATAATTCTTGGTACATTTCTTTGCCGTCCTCTGCAAAACAACAACGTGAAATGACGAAATTCTGCGTTGTCTGGAGAACGTGAACGACAACGGCTAATTTTTTAAATTTATATTCAGAATTGAACACTGTGTTCCATATTCAGTTTCGAGGTAATTTTGACAGTGAGAAACAAACTACATGAATCTAGGATATCGCGAGATTCGTAGGTAAAATATAACTTCATTTTTTAACCGACGTTGTCCTCTGCGTCGCCGTGGTGGTTTCTTAAACTCCCTATTCATTTGAGCTACGAATCGAAACAAGCTGACAATCCATGAACGAAAAGAGTGCGCTGAAGTATTCGACTTGTTTTGCTTATAACTGAAGGCTTTATTTGATCCTAATTTGAAGGTTTAATGCCGCTGAGCTGTTGACCGCAGAAGACAGGAGGAAGAAACTTTCACAGTACTACAACACTAGACTGTAAACCGGCAATTCTTTTAAGGGATATAATTAACTGCCAGCTATATTTCATGGGTCTTTGTGAACAATTCTAAAGAACTTTTGCTTTTCTTTATCCATTTTAAGATGAAAATCAGTCGGTTGCTCGACTGAGAAATCATGGTGACAACACTGCTCAATCCAACATCAGTTCCAGTCCTTCGCAATTACCCAAAGCAGTGGGAACACCGGAACAAGAGAGCAGACAAGTTCATGTCGAGCTGAGGCTGATTGAAGAAGTTAACATACTCCAAGACGACACTGCAGGAAACCGTTCAACAGTGAGTGCCTAAGAGAATGTTATTCTTGTAGGACAGTAAGCCTTGGAAAACGACACAGTGATAATACACTTTAAAATTTGTTCAGCATGAAGTGGAGGAGAGACTGACTGACTGACTGACTGACTGACTGACTAAATCAATCAATACATCAATGAGTGAATGAATCAATGAATGAATGGAGAGATAAATGATAACTGAAAATTTAAATGAACACTAAGCCATTTATTGAGAATTTTAAAAGCTATTGTCTTTCGTTGTTTCAGGGTTATGTTACAGCTTGGTGCGAAGAAGGAAACATTTTAAGTATGGTGCTTCTGAAATACTTTGAGAAAGAATTGAAAGAAGAATGGCATCGAGAGGCTGATATAGTACAGAGCCTGTCTTGTGGTGTAGAGCCGCATGCCAATCTACTTCATTATCGCTGGCACTCCAAAGGCAAGCAACCGTCTACTAAATCTATTTAGCAAGCCTGTACTTATGTAAACTGTAACTGTGAGTATTCTCTCGAGCCAGGTGCATGATGGTGGGAAGGCTTGACATCTTGTAGAGGTAAACCATGCTTTTTTACCATCAAGCTCATTCGATCTTTGCGGCGCCATATGGATTTACAGAGCCAGAGGGGAGGCAAGGGGAAATTGTACAGAGCCCTTATGCTGTATGTTCTGTTAAATCTCCCACAGGATATCTGTTTACGTTTAATCATTATTTGTTGCTCTCCAGCTTGCGACCAAAAACTTGAACATGGGAAAGAGCATATTCGTGCGTTACACTCAAACAGTTTGTAAGTTCTTTTAGTTTGTATGTTATTTATATCTTAAGCGGGGTGTTCGTTAGTTAAACTTTAGTGTAGTGAAGCGCTACTCTTTCCATTTTTCGACTAGGGTCAGATTCAGAAAGCAAAATGTGAATCTGGTCTACTAACGTCGATAATCAACAGTATAGTAGAAAGTTTCGAGGTTAAGAATCATTTGGGATCTTCTTGAGTGACAAGTCATTGGTGCTTTACAAACAGTTGGAAACGAGCAGGAAAGTGAATAGAATCTAATAGCAAATGGCGGAGCTCGTCTTCTACAGGCATCCAGTTATAAAATGTTGAAACTGGGTAGCTGTAATTGTTCATCCACGTGAATGCGTATTAATTTCGTGACTAGGCGCGCGGAAAAAAAACTAAAAGAAGCAAGAATCTGTTACAGACGTGGTTAAGTCACAAACAGATGGAGAAGTTTAAGCTCAATACACTATACTAACTAATTCATTTTGGTTTTATTCGATTTCTTTTTTCTTTCTTTAAGTCTTATTTGCTACGATTTTGTGTCAAGTTCAACATTGGAAGATTTCCTTTGCGAGAAAGGAACTGTTCTTAACTTCGATGCAGTGTGTGCTATTGCCTATGACGTCATCAGCGCCATAGAACGACTACAGGATCTTGGGATACTCCATAACAACATTTCAACAAGCAATATTCTGATTGGTCAGTGCCCAAGAGTAAGTAAACTGATTTGCTATTTCATGTTTTGTGTTTTTCCCCTCAATTTTTTTTGTCGGTGTACTTTTTAAAATTTCTCTCGGCAGTATGTAACTGCGTTTAGATTATGAGGCGTTTCAAAGTAAGATCTTTGGCATATCCTTATTTCTTTCATTTTTGGACAAAAGAATTTATATTTTATCCCGTGCCATAGTGACGAATATAAAAATTCGCGGTGACCGTGATCTTGACTTGTACAGATATACACCGACTAACTTTGCTTGGCTTGGATTCAGTGGGAAGTGAAATGATTCTCGGGGTGAGAGTTTCTCGCCAATATTAGTGGCAATGTTCAACTCATTCGTCACTTAATAAGCTTATTTGACCTTACCGACAATTTTAGTTCGTGAAGCACTGATTCAAAAGTGTTGTGCATAGACAAAGACGTAGTTTATTTTACTTGGTCGCACAGTTAGCTATGGTAACGGTGCGTCCCATGAACCTGATAGGCAGAGTCTATAGGACGCACCGGTTAGTTTACAGGTGCGCCAAGAAAACAAAATAACAAAGTAAAACTGTGTATTTGGGAACAAACATAAAATTAAACTAAGTAAGATTACATAACTACTATGACATAGAGGGCCTAGAAGAAAAAACGTGTCCCGTCAAGCGGGAAATATTTCAACTATATTCCTCGCATTTTTTTCCTCTTTTTCTAAACACAACCTATTCTTACTCGAACAATACCTTCTCTGTAGCTTCCCCCTATAAGAGCAGTCTTGGGTGGATTTTCTCGAGCGTCCAATTTGAAGAAAGCCGGTGCCCATGGCAACGGGTCGGTCGATGAACAGAGTAACTATAGCAACGATATTGAGCAATTTGGACAGTTGTTAGCTACCTTATTAGAAAACTGCCATGGCTCCAGTGAATACAACAAGGTAAATAAATGTCACTGTTTGTAGTTCAGAAAAGGATGATGCATTACTGTACGTGTCATTAGTCTCTAGTCTCACAGGATATCTAAAGATACCTACCTTGCTTGTTTCATTGCCAAGTGTTGGGTGTAGATTGCGAAACCTTTTCTAACATCTATATATAACCCTTTCGATTCCACAGAGAGGAATTGCATTAAACAAAGTTTAGTTGTGCCTCATCTCCAAAGGTGTTGGTATTCTACAGAGTCCAACAAAATCACGAAGTTTTGAAGGTCTTCTCCGCAATTGCTATGCAATGATGGAAATAGGCAATGGGCTATATTTAAACGCTTTGTCATTTTTCATTTCTTATTTCACGTTTTGAAAGATACTGTTACGTTAATTCGACGAAACGCTTCTACTACTACCATCACGCGTGTTTGTCTTAAATCAAACACAGATTCAAAAAATAGCCATATCTTGACCAAGAAAGAATCGATGCATGCAATTAAACTTCGGAGAGATTTAAATCCATGTTAAAGTTTTTGTGATGAGAACCCAAGATTGAAGTATAACATTTCGGGTGCTCTGTAAGACAAAGTCAAATCTAAGCTCCTGGTACGAGGAAATTCTCTCATTGTGTTGAGTTTTTTCAAAATGAATCCCGTATCCTTTAGCTATTGATTAGCCCTTAAAAAAAACTGTCAAAGTATGAGCACAACGACTGTTTTGTCAGTGGCTACGATTGTCTTGATTTTTACACATTAAATATTTTTGGCTAATTTTAAGTTGATTTTTCCTCAGGTGCATGAAGTTATGAACCTTTGTTTTGAAGAGAATGTAGAAAAACACCACGGAGTGTCATACATTCGACGTTTACTGGAAGAAGCTTGGTGTACTGACGGAATGTGGGATACATACCTTTGAATAGAACTGACTGGAATTATCACTTTCGGATTATTAAATACAAGACCAGAAGTGATGCTTTTATGTCCCTTTTAATGTTACGGAGAATTTTGTTCCTAGTTCCTACTTACACTTCATTTTCAAGCTAACACAGTTTATAAACTGTATCTACATCTGGAACATCGCTGAGTTATATAAAGTTAAAGAATACTTAAGAGTAAATGTCAGTAAAAATCAAAGATTATCGGAAAAATCGCGGACACGGCCAAAAATCGATTTGGCTCATTTTTTGCTTGTAGGTAGCCTTATATAGTAAACAAACGGAAATGGGGTTAGATGTTTGAAATATGCACTTTAACGGGAATAAACCGTTAAAAACTTTCGGCGGGTCAATTGCTCAAATTTCACCAAGCGCGATCCTGAAATTAGGCACTTTTCGGGCAGTTGTCATACGAACAAAAATGTAACAGAAGGACTTTTCTAGCTATAGAAATATAGAGTTGGACTTGCTTAATCAAGACAAAGTGATAGTTTTTGTCTCGTGTTATTCCTGTAGGAGCTACGTTTCTGTTAAGAGACGACATCTTCGGCCTTTTGAAATTAAGGCAAAGGTGGCCTAGAATAGCTTGGCAAATAATACATGTGGTAGTGTCTCAAAGTTTACAATAACACTACCAAGAAGCCTTGAAAGATAGTTCTTTACGATTTGGGTTTTATTTCTTTGGGACCTTTGACAGTCAAAAGATGACCACCGGCCGTAATTCGGTTAAATACTATGACGCCATAATGAGATGCATAATAACAAAATTAAACGCGTTGTACACAAATAACTGTTTTGGTCAGTTATATCTTCACTGGCCGTTGAAATGACTAGAAACATATTAAAATGTCTATAACTACACTTGATTTTCATATACTGTGACAGGAGAAACAAATTTCGACTTTTCCTACCCTGTGAATCGCCCTGTGAATTCTGCATAATTCTGCACACAACAGGTTGAACATTTGAATTGCACACAACAGGTTAAATTTGCCACACAGCCGTTAGTTTACGTTTGCTTCGCATCCAGTGAACATGAATTCGAGCATTTGCATCCCTTCTGCGCCTTCTGCACTCGCCAGTTTCGAATATACTGAAAATCGTCAACACAAATTGGAGGAGATGCCACCAGCAGCGGCGAGCTCGAGTGACTGAAATGCGATATGTAGAACTCTGCTGTCACGCAACGCCCTCTTAAAAATTATATACGCACCGCCTTTTATAATCAGCGGATCAGTTATTCGTGAAACGTACAGGGCTCAGTTACTTGGAAGTGCAGGTACACTCCTGGACTAATTGTGTGAGTCGTGCGATGTGTGGCTTTTTCCTCTTCTGAGGTGAAATGTCAGAAATATCCAGCCCAAGGTCGATGCACATGTCTCTTAGCCTATCCACTCTTAAAGTTGTGAGTGTACGTTTTTGTACAAGTTCGCAGATGTTAAGATCGAAAGATACAATCGGATGCTAAATAGCCACATCTCTCATCACATTCGCACACACAGCAGATAGATGACTCTCAGCTTCGGCGGAAATTTCGTCCTCGTCGGCACCCTCCACGGCCACTTCTGAGACTCCACTGGCTTTTGCTTCGTTACCGGCGGCTGTAACTTCTAATCGCTTCTTTGCTGAAAGACGGCTAAAGAAGCCACTAATCTGCTGCGACTTGAGGACTTCATCAGGTTGAAATCGGCGTTCCACCGCTTGGTCTCTTGCTAAGCTCATTGCTTTCGAACTTCCTGTGGATCGCTTTTCCGTCCACTTTGCTCCCCTTTTTGAAATTGGTCAGTTAAGAATTCGGTCTGTTTCTTTGTAAAACGCACTTTTTTCTTAATTGTCTTCAGGGCCCAACCCATTGGAAGAGACAGCAAGGCGTCACTCTTTGCTTGGCCAGTAACTTGAACGCTTGGAATTTGACTGCATCCCTCCGTCAGCTTGGAAGAATATTCTCTTTTAGCTCTATCGTAGAGAGTTTCCTGTTCGAGCATCATTTGGTGTTTTCCAGTATCTAGGTGTGTCTGGAGGTTTGCAAAGCGACTGTATGCTTTTACACATCCATCCTCTGGACACGGGAAAAGCATGTCGTCTGGCTTATTTTGACCAATACTGCTTCGATCTTGGTTTTCGTTTTCAGTTGAGAAATCTGCTTTGACAGAGCTTTTCTTGATATGTCGGTGTCTCACAATCTTGAACGGCGGTGCGCCACTTACATTCTGCGATGGGGATTCTAGGATATCCAATTTTTCGGGCTGCTTCATGACTCCTTCGAACTTTGCCCATGGCACTACTTTACCAGAACCCACATTGAATGCTCTCCACACTCGTACGCCAGTTTCATCGTACTCAAAATTGTTGAGTAAGCTTATGCCATCCCACTCCTGTGGTTCCTTGGCCAGATTCAATGGCTGTTTTGAGCTGTAAAGCGTTGATGACATCATTGCCTTCGTTTACGTACCTTCCAACGTCTCCTTTGATTGTTGCTGCTTTGCGATCACATACCCCCTTTCCACCTTGAGGGTCCGAGAAGTCGTTTCTTACAACAGCCACTCCTACGGCATCGCCGGCCAGCTTAGCTGAGATGATTGAATTTCCGCTGTGATAACAGCCAGCGTTATCTTGTTTGTAATAAGCCATTTCCAGGTCTGGAATTTCCTTTTTCAGGGTAGTGAGGCAGTCAAGCATTATCGAAGCCACAGTCACACTGTCTTGGGCGCAGCTTTGAAATACGTGAACAAGTGTTTGCGACTCAAAGTGCTCAGAACCCTCTGATCGTCTTATGGCAACGCTAATGTGCCATGGCAATCCTCGCTTCGCAAACCAGTCTGACTGTGCCTCTCGATATTTTCGGGGCATATATTTCATTGCCCAGTCCTGGACTAACAGCACCGATCGGCTGTCGAGTTTGGCTAAAACTGAATGCTTCGCCTCAGCTTGGTGGACTGAACGTAGCTGATGGGCTTTCCAGCTAGTGATATCATCCCTTGCCTGTTTGATAGTATGCAGCATGTCAGCTTGATCTTCTGCTGACGAGAGCGCAATTGAACACTCATCTTCTATGGTACGCATGACGTCCTCTAACTCATAACACTGCACGCATGACTCATTGTGGAGGTGGTCGCAGGAGCCCCGAAATTCTGCATTGCTTGGATCACTTAGCGCATAAATTCGACAATGATCGGGAACCTCTGAGGCCTCCACTGCATGTACCTAAAAAAAAGTAAAATGACAACGGCGTGATTCAGTGCATATTTGCAAAGCAACGCATGCGCATCGACATTTCAGAAAGATTACTTAACCGATTCTCAGCGTTGTATACATGTGTGTAAGCGTATTACAGTGAATTGCAACCTCTTGTTTCATGAATTAAGCATAAAAAAGACTTGGAGAGAAAGAAAAAGGTAGCCGTGTATCATAGTAAGAAGTCTACTACATCACTTCCGCAAAGGCAACGCATAATAATAAAATATGCACCCACCTTGTAGTCGCCCTTTAGGTACTGCTTCGACAAACGAAGTTGCTGCTTAATTTCCCTCGCCCATTGCTGAGTCTTGCCACAGTCAACAAGCTTGTCTACGAGTTTCTCTAAATAATCAAGTGCTTCCGGTCCTTGTGCTGAAAAGTTATCAATTCCTTGCAGAGACTTGCGAACAGATGAAGAACACACGGCCAAAACTCTCTGTAGGGTTCTCTTACTCATAGGCTCAAAGTTGGTCTCACAGCAGTATTGTTGATACTGCTGGACAATGCGCTCTGGTATCATTGTTCTGATCACATTGGGTGTTTTTATGATCTCACCAGTTGACAATATCAGAAGTTTTTCCCCAAAAGGAACATCTTGAATTACGTGTGGACTCGTCATGAAAGAAACAAAATGGTCTAATATTACAGGTTCAATTCTCATTCTCTTTTTCTCCTGGTTTGGAAGAGGAGCAGCTCTTCCATGTAACAGCCTGTGGCGTCGGGCAATGTTGTAGCGATAGCTAGTAACGGTTGGAATAAACTCTCTCATCTCCTTAAGGGATAACTTATCTGCCATCAAAGAGAGTATTTGTCGTCTGGTGCTCCAATGTTGCGCGTTCAAGTAGCTCTCAGCAAATACACTAAGAAGCTCCGTCTCTTTTTCACTTCTACCTTCGACCACAACCTGACACTCTCTGCTTACAGCATGACGATCACAAAGCTCCGTCCACAGTTCTTGCGAATTTTCAGGTGCCAGAACATCAAGCATTGCAGATATACATTGTTGAGCTTTCCGTAGGTATCTGCGTTTAGTACGCTCGTGCGCTGTATTCCACGGCACTGATAACGTGTGACGTACTGGACTGACGTCTCGAAGCTGTAAGAAGCGATTAAGCTGCTCCTGGGACTCGTTGTCTAGACTGGAGCCTTCATCACTCTCTTCGGAATCTTCTTGCGGAAAAAAAGGCTCTGCCGTCTGGATGTAGAACCTCCTGGCAGAGATTCATCACCAACAGTTACAGGACAAGTAATGGCAGGAATATCAAAGTCACTCGCTTGTTCATCAACCTGACAAAAAAGTGAACACATTGCTTTGGATGGCTTCGAAATGAGATCAACCGTGTGCAAGCGCGGGGTGTCGTGTATAAAAGCGCAAGTCGCATGCGCGCTGGAAAGTAATAGTCGATAATTAATTTAATTGACTGGTAATCTATCCTGATATCTTCATCCAGTTACTACTCAGTATTATTTTCCATTTGGAACATTTAGAAAAAAAGTTGAGAAGCCATATATTAATTTAAAACCTTTATTATTTGGCTATATTTTGGGATGTGATTGGCTGTCCGGGCAGGACACGCTTTTCCAATTCTTGTGCCATGCATGTCTTGCCCAGTCGTTGACGGGCGGCCATGGCGGCGTTTTGATGTTATCCTCGACACGCCCTTCTCCCGCGTGGGTTGAACCCCTGAAAAGGGCGGAGAAGGGAGAATTCAGAGAACGCGTTAAGGTTTTTCACTTTCATTAACTATATTGGATAGAAATTTTTCATAAACACTTTGAAGAAACTCACCAAGCTTAGACCACATAAACCTTTTGTGATGTTTTCCACACCTCCTGTGGCACCCAAGTCCTGCGATTCTAAATGATTTTTTGTTTTTGCCAGGGACTGTCGACATCGTACACAAATTCCTTTAATATTTGGAGAGAAAGGATTAATTTATTCTTTTCTACTTTACACATCCCCCTTGAACAAATAACTCTGAATGTGGCAAAAGAACAAACCTAGCCCAGGAAAAAAGCCCCACAAACCTCAAATTGATTACGCAATCTGTATTTTACCTTGTCACAAGTCAGTCTTTTACGTTCCTTTCCTTTTTTCCGAGCATTGTTGGAAGGAATTCTAATATCTGTAAAATATTTCAATTCGAGTGTTCCCCTTTTGATTAAGTCTTGAAGAAGGTGAAAATGTTGAGTAAATGCCCGTGTTTGAACAAGGTTCCGACGTAAAAGTATTTGCAAAAATCCTGAAAACTCGTGAGAAATAAAAATAATTTTGCTGTTAAACTTGGCGTTATTTTACGCGGCAGTGAAGTGATTTGAAGTAAGGATATGAAGTCTGTGATTCCCGCCAAGTACCCTGCGTGAAATGAGAAGCTATACGGATGTTTATCCTTGCATAAAGTGAGAATAAACATTGTAATCGCTTACCTGATCCGACGGGTACGAGGTTTTTCGTAAGCTCAAAAATTTGTATTGAGTGCTGCAAACTAATTCCCCTTTCTGCTGCGGGTACTTTTTCAGATTCCTTTTTGTGACCGGAGACATCCTGAGGCACAGAACATAATCTACTAGCTCTTCTCCATCCGATTCCAAGGCTTGATCGATGCAACGGGCAAACAGTCATTTCCCAAAAATGGACGGGCTTCACGAAAATCCCGCTTCTTGCTAAGATAAGTTCTATCTCTGTCTCAACACCTGAAAACTGTAAAAAACGCTTGTGGCTTCTGATATCCTTGCTGCACGATGACAGCGATACTGTCTGAGTGGACGGATGCCTTGCGCGTTCCTCTGCACCACAAACGCCACCAACAATATCAAGGAAAGAGCAAGACATTTTTTTCTGCTGGAGTTTAAGCAACCGTTATCTTTATTACTTTCACCGACGATTATTACGCTTTTGCTTTTTGTTTACTTTCGTTAACTGGTTACATTTGTTTCCCGTGGGAAAATTGAATCGTTATTTTCGTTCCATAAAGTTTTCACTGTACGTTTTAAATTTGTGACATTTTGTAAAGTCTGTTTCTTTGCTGTATCTTTTTTGTTCATGACGGCAATATATTTGTTTAGATTTTATTCGTGAGGCAGAATGTACTGTTAGTTGATCTCGTTACGTGACAGATTATCACATGTCACGCAGTCGACACGCAGACAGGAACCTGTGCAACTCGCTAGCGGTGCCTGGCATGTTGTACAGGATCTTTCGTGTGTGGGACGTCAAAAAAGCCGAAATTAGGATCAAAGTAGACTAAACGAAACTGGCTGGCGACACGCTATAGAAAATGACGACAACAAGTAACTTTTAAAGTTTACTCATCACCGGCTCAGTGGCTTCAATGAGTGCGCCGGTCGGCCCCCTTTACACCAACTTGCAGAGGACAGTATTTCGAAAGTATCTTCCAAGCAGCATAATAAGGGCCTATAAAAGATTTCTAAGGTAAGGAACTATTGATGTCAAAGCAAACATAACAAACTAAGTGCGGCTGCGACTCAAACAATGCTTTGCTTGTGTCACTGCAATGTTGATGTTGTTCATTTGAATATGGCGCCATTTGCAATTTTACCGAAGTTTGGTTGGTTGGTATATTGAAACAGTAGAAGATACCAGAAAAATGAAACGATGAATTTGAAGACCTACCTCATAAGCCCTCGTGATAGTATTGCTGGAAATTTTGAGACACTACCACATGCATTTTTGCCACAATATATTAGGCCGGGTTTGACGTGAACTAAAAATGGCGAAGACGTCCTCTGGTAATTAACCCGTGGTTTCATCAGGAAGGACACGATACAAAAAATATCAGTATATCTTGGTAAAGGAAGGCCAACTGTATATATTTATAACTAGAGAATTCCTGCTGTCGCATTTTAGTTCATCTAAGGACGGCCTGAAAACTACATAATTTCGAGCTCGCACGCACTCATTTTCGATCATGCAATTCATAACGGTTTATTCCCATCAAAATGAATATTTACACAAACTAACCTCATTTCACTTTAGCTAGTACCTATAGCTACCTGTAGACAAAAAATGGAACGAAACGAATTTTTGACCATGTCCGCGATTTTTTAATTTTTCTTTGATTTTTAGAGACATCCACTCTTAATTATCTCTTTCTCTTAAACATAAGTAAGTAACTCTTAAAATATGAGTTGTTGTGTAGTTTTTTATACGGTTGATGCTAATAAATGCTGTCTCTCGCACAAAAAGAACCGTAATTGAAAACAAATTTCGAATTCTTACTCAGTCATCTTACTAAAGTTCGTGACTCTTACTTTGACTTAGGTTGAAATAAAATTAACTGCGTTCAATAATCACTACTCATTTTGTCAAACGGAATTTCTATGTGCCATAAAAAGTTAAATATGAGCCATTATGTTCACTTTTATATTTCCTCCTTATATCCGTATAAAAGGTACATACTTCGAGTTGAAAGTACTTTAGATGTAGCCAGAATTGAAACTGTTTCTCCTTTCACTTTTTAGCATGTCTGGTACATATTTACGTACAATGATTTTTAGTCGTGGATCCGCGAAGCGTAGAAAAGACTATGAGTATGGGGCAAAATATGCAAATGTTCACTCACTCAGATGTAAACTTTTGGCCGATAACATGGAGAGCCTGGGTACGAGTTTCTCAAAGACCTTTAAAGTTGAGCGCGGCCATTTTGGTTCATGTGTTTCGCTTTTGTAAATATGAAGTATTTTGCCTAGGGCTTTGCTCACACGTAGATGAAAGCTGAGAGAGGTATTTATGACTGTGATCATGTATTGGTCACCACAGCGCAGCCGGCGAGGTCAAAGAATTGTTACAAGTCAAAGTCAGGAAGTGAGATCGTGTTTACCAGACGTGGCTCATAGTTTTTTTTTCTTGGTTAGAGAATTTGTTGGTTTTCCTCTCGCTTTCCCTCCTTCTAGAGTCCAAGGCAAGCCTAAGGTAGGCTGTTTTTGTATTGTATTTTTTTTATGTACACATTGAAATTCTGGCGGTGCTCGTATCTTAAATTCGAAACCCGTGATTTAATTATTTTGTATTTTAAAATAAGCTTACTTCAAGCAAAAAATTCAGATTGCTTAATTTTTTAATTTTTTTTGTTTTTCACACTACATTTCTTCTGTATTCTACGCAGTTCGACCAGAGTGAGCATTTTTTCATGAATGGTATACATGTCAACATCGACGATCGAGTAAACATGCTCTAAAATTTGACTGATGGATAGACAAATTAGCATCCAAGAGACTATCTACTTTTTGTGAGAGAGATTTACTGTCCAATCATGTCAAACACAGCCGTGTCAAACAGGCATAGTGGCTGGTGATGGATGTATAACCTTATTTTTGTTCTAGAGACGAGATACGTAAACAACTGGAATCAAAACTTGAAATAGATATTAATTGTACCTGTCAACAACCGGTTTGAATATCTCTGCTTTGCTAGTGAAATGAACACAAACAATTGCCAATTACTAAATTGCCTGCGGCTCGTGGTTCCACAGCCACTTTGACAATGTCATGACGCAATTTATCATCAATAAGAGGACAGACGCATAAAAAACTGACGTCAATTTGTTAAATTGATAACAGATGACGTCAAAATGTGCACACGAGGCGATAGTCGATAGCCCATAGCCGAGTGTGCCACTGATGTTCTTAACACATTTTGACGTCTTCTGTGATCTATTACTGAACAGACGCATTGCAACATGGAATCTATTTGTTTTATATAATGAAATAGAAAAAAATGTTAATGCCTTCATATATGCGTCTTCCTCCAATTGATCATAAGTAAGAACAAATCAAAATGAGAGAATAATTCGACATACTATATAATTTCCAATATAACTCAGCTGAGTGGTACTAATTTTTGATTCCACCATTAAAGTTCAAAGCACTAACAACAAACGAAGTCTACTATCATAGGGCTGCATTAATCTGATGAGCAAGTTCAGAGATATCCGTTATCAAACCTTTTCTTTTAAATTACATTTAAATGATTTATCTATACAATGTTTATCCTGATACTTAATGTCCCTTTTTGTGACTACATGGATTCAGATTCTTCTCTACTAACTATGATGGATTCGGACCAAAGATAACGGAAACAATTTTTTGCCGTTTACAGTCGCGTATCTTCTCTCCCAGTACCCGAATTGGTCTTCGCTTTACACAAGAGAGAGCGATACATTTGTTTGACTCTCGATGTAAACACAAATGCTAGCGCCACGTACAGTCCCTGAAGTGTGGTGAATATGATAAATGGGTATTCAAAATAATGAGAAACCAGAACCTTTAAAAATCCGAATATCCAAGTAAAGCCCATCAAGATGAAGATCTTTAAAAACACCACAGCAGTTTTACGTTTCACCGTTTCATGTGTCGCTCTCTGCGCCACCTTGCTTGTTTTCCTGATGGCGTTTGCAGTCAAGACGAAAAATACCGTATTAAATGAAATGGAAAGAGCAACTGGTAATACAAAGGAAAACAAATTTGCAATTGAATTGTTTATCCAACACCCCTTTATACCCCCATAGTGAAAGCCAACCGCGTTGGACTGGTCAAGAGCAATACACATGACGACAATTACAAAGGCAGGAAGCCAACCCACTGCAATTCTTCGCGATGAAATGGAACGTTGCTTCCCTCCGCTTGAATTTCTGTGTTTGATGCGGGTTTTAGAGAATGCCTTCCAAGTTTCTAAGGCGATGATTGACATCCACACAAAAGAAACTAGGAAAAAATAGTGCAACAAAATGGCAATAATTGTGCATGGAACTTTGGCTTCAACATAGCCTGTTGCAAGATAAACCAAATCAACTAGTAAATGTGACAAAGAGAGATTCATGAGATTAATTCCAGGTACAGTACGAAGTTCTTTAAATAATGAATAAGTTAACAAGACTAAAACAAAGCTTACAATGGACAGGGAAAGTCCAACATAGGTAATAACCACTAAGGCAAAGTCACCATCTGTTTTACTCTGATGATCAATGCTTCCATTTACTTCGTAACTTGAAGAAAACTGTGCACAAACCCAGATGGTATCATTGTTCATGAGAAACCTTTCTAGTTCGAAGATTTCACGGGAATCTTTTCGATAAAGTGAGCCGTTTGGTAACATAATGTATTCGCTCTCGTTTAACCCAACTAAAACCCCAGAACAGTTTAATCGCGGCTGTTTGCAGACTGTAAGGTTACCGATAGGAACTAAGGATCCGTTTAACCATTCCGTTTCGTCCGTGTAATAGTCCGCTTCTTGAAATATTTCTCCTGTTTTCCAAACTCGTACTGCGTTTCCTTCAGACTTAGTATATTCATTTGGCGTGAAAGTTTGAACTTTAGCACAGTGAAAGGGTTTCACGGTAATTTTAAAGAAAGTAAAGTTTGCATAGTTTAGAATAATTGAAAGAGAACTCATGGCAGTTTGGAGAGATTGGGTAGAGACGTTCGTCTGTTTCGTGGGGTTAATGTTGATGTTGAACACTACAGTGGAGACGGGACCCGAAGGATTTCCGATAGAGATGTTAGAAATCAGAGACTTGTTCATCTTTAACTCTTTCGCCATTGCTTCCTTAAAGTTTACTTTAGTTATCAGAGGCCACCAAGGTGACAAGGCCTCGACATTGGAACGCATCCAAACACTGACGATGAAGGTTTTCTCGCGGACAGTGGCGACGTCAGAGGGTGCAATGCCGGGACGGCACACTTCAAGATGAAAATCATAAACATAGCGATGACGGCAAGTTACCTTCAGTCCACGGACTTTTGACGTTTCCCTCCAGCGATGATCCTGATCAGAAAAGTCAAGATCCATGACAAGAGAGAAGGGCTTTGCGAGTGTCCCATCTTTTCCAATAGTAGATGGTCCTGGGCCACATCTCAGTTCAGTCGTTTTTAAATGACTACAAAGAGCGCAGTATGGATTGAAAAATGTCGTTTTATCTGAACCACCTGTCTGGTATGCAAGTCTCAAAGATCCGTTAAGACATTTTTGTTGCACGTTTGGATGAAGGGAATTGTCATTACAATTAAGATTAGGTCGGACCCTATGACAGTACCTGCGTGTCGCTTGCACTGGAGGACGCCATAAAGGACGGTCACAGAAAGCGGAAACGAAGCTCAATATTTCTTTTCGTTCGTACTCTTTTGGTACTGGGACGTCACAGTCGAGTTCAAAATTATAAAATGTCAGATCAGTAAGATTTAAGCCATGACATTGCGCACAGTAACGATTTTTAAACGTTTTCCCTTCCCCGTCGATAACAGGCACGTTATCTTTTAGATTGTCGTACGAAGGAAATAAATCTCTACCGCAACGTTCCTTAATATCAACCTGAGTCCACTTTCTTGGACACGAGGAAATCATCCATATGCCAGCAGCTTTGGCGAAGGAGCCATGTCTAGAGATACACTCCCACAGGCCATTGTCATCCGGGTTGTTTGTATCTACTTCTGATATCCCGGACAAGGAACAATATTGGTCAAAGTCCGCGCAGCAGTCTTTGAAAAAAACACAGTTGCGGTCACAGAAACACTGAAGTCTTTCTTCTGTTCCTCCCAGTTCTCTTTTTTGCGTGCACCGCCGTCTGCAGGAAAACCAGTAACTTTGGCAGTGCATGGTGATGTTTACGTCTTCATCACTCATCGCTGGTGTGGGCGACTGTACGGGAATGGGTGATGTAATGTTATCCAGCAAATTTGATGGCGGAGGAGCGAGTGATGGAGTAGACAGAAGTGGCACCGTTGGTGTGGACGATTGTATAAGAATGGTTGTCGTCATCATATCCGCACTGTTATCCGCCGAGGATCGTGATAAAATAGAATTGTCTTTCAGTGGAGTTGGGTTGATATTTCGTCGCATCCTTTTGACCTTACTACCTAGAATTAACATTTAAACAGAAGCATTTTAACTTTAGAAAAAGGAAACATTTTCTCTGTTCCTGCTACGTTAATTAGCAACACGAATTAATGGTAGTTTGGGAGAATGAGAAATGCAATGGGTAACGAAACCACGAGAGTGTATTGCGACACCCTTTCGTAGTTTTCCCAAGCTTTCACGAATGTTTCAGATACCCAGTAGAACACCGACCAAATATTTTCCTTTTATTTTAGAGGCGTTTTACTATACTTTGTTAGGCCCATGACCAGTACTGATTCTCGCTCGAGAAACAAAAGTTGTTTGAGTTTCAATCAGATCTCGTAAAAGGTCGTGTCAAAATCCAACTGCCCGAGACAGAACCCAAAACAAAAATAGCGCTTACTGAACAGGAACTGCTTTTGATCTCTCTTCTTGAGCCCCTTAGCTTTGCTAGAATCCGAAATGCAGCCTTCTATAACTTGTGTTCTGCCGTCCATTGGAGCCGAACACAAGCTAACTTTTCTAATGCAGTTGTCAATCGAGTGTCGAAAAATAAACAGTTCACTATGGCAATCATAAAACGAATCATAGCACAATGGACCAAACTGTTAATAATGAACGGTGCCAGGCGCGGAAAAATGCGTCTGGCAAGATCACGGCTGAGAGTCCTGTGGGAGTTAAACAGAAACTAGGATTTTCCTAGCTTTCGTTGGGAAAATTTGTATTTGGGTCACTGGGACTGGGAGTCACAAACAAAGGTATGGTAATGAGACTGAGCTGACATTTGATTGGGAAATGGGATTTGGGAAAAATTTAGGCTTGAAAATGGTATTTTACCCCCCCCCCCCCCCCCCCCCTTCAGGATCTTCCCAATTGGGTTTGGTTTTTCACCTAATTCGCTGATTAGGTGGTGCAAAATCTTCAAATCAATGATGAACTGCAAACCCGACATCTGGATTATTTTCATCGCTCGTTATATAAGCACGTCTTCGATTGTAATTTGATTTTGGAAATTGCGCAAATTAAGTTCAATTCTTGATCGATTACTGTGCTCGCGACCACACGGAAAGGTAATCAACAAACTAATCTTTTGTAAAGAAATCCGGGAGTCAACTAAACTGTGGAAACGTGTAACTGAGCGATGATTTATCTCTAGTTCTCACACACCGCTGGGGGCCATGCGAAGCCGAACCACGCAGCCTGGCCTTTATTAACATAACAACATAGCTGCCTTACAAAAAGGTGGCTAGAGAATAAATTCACTGCAACTTAAGGTTACAGTATACCTTCGGGTCGGCAATTTTCTTCAAATTTGGATTTTTGAGTCAAAATAGAGGTCGAAGAATAATCTCTAATTTCTGAAAAAAATTTTTGAAAAAGGCTAAATATTGGCGGAGAAATGGCGGTTTTACGTTTTCACCAGAAGTAAAAGTTTACCTCTTGATTGACAGCCCTATGGCGCATATGTAATCAACCGAGACGATTTTCGCGGGAATTACCTATATGGATGTCACGAATTGACTACTCAGTTGATCAGCATTGTTGTTCCGACTACCCAGCATTTTTGATATTAGGCGTGTCTCTATTAAGTTATAAGTAAACATAGACCACGTTTAAACCATGGACCGGTTCGAAAAAGCGAAAACAGCGAAGAACGAATGAAAATACATCAATGAGTGAAGAAGCGAAAGTTCGCCACGCGGATGAAGCTATAGTTATCGTATAAGGCGGGCAAATATTCGTGGTGAGAGAAAAGAAAGGTTCTGTAAAAATTTCGGAACTTGACAGCAATAACAGGGATGCTGACAGAGACTCTTCTGATGAGTCCGATATCGACGAATCGTCGGACTCATTGAGACCATTTGAAATATTATCCATGCACAGTTGCCCACACACAGTTGCTCTCCGCGCTGTCTTTTGTTTGTTTCCTTCGCTCAGCCACTCTAGCGTTCGTATCCTTTTTAGTCTTCCCCATTTTGCCAGACCAGCTTCAAGAAAAACCGAGCTACAGAAAAATTATCTCTCTGCCTTCGGTTCCTTGAGCGCATTGCGAAACACAAGAGTTTTTTAGAGATTCGCGCGTAAATTTCACCAGGCGGTTAACGGCAGTAAACTTTCCCTGCACTGATTGGCTTAGTTACCTGAGAACCCAGTTGAAGGCGTTTGTGGGCGGAGTTTGTTCGCGAAGCAGAAAATTTTTCTTAGCGCTGTTTTCTCGAATAAATTTTTTCACTTGAAGCAGACACTTTAAAGAGTTATAACTCAAAGGGAATTTGTTCAATTTCTCTTAAATTTGGACAGTGGCTAGTTTAACATATAAACTACAAAAGCGTGTCTGGGAATTGTTAATTTCGAAATACTTTTTCTTCAAGAGCGATTTTTGTACGATCACTCCACATTTTTTTAATCCTATTTCGAAAATGTTCTGTAACTTTTTACTGCAATCGAATATGCCAAAACGCAGACACGTTTTTTAAGCGCTTTGAGCCCTGAAACCGAGGAAAAAATTAAATTGACGAAAAACGAAATTCGCTTTGACTTGTAGCTTTCGAAAGGTGATTCGGGCGCTCGCATTTAGTGGTCGTGAAAAATTCCACAATTCATTTTCTTTCAAAATTGTTGGTGTAGTTTGATAGCCAGCTCCATAAGCTTTAATTTGATATAGGGGTTTAGGTATCTACAGCTTAAACTGCACGCGCTACATCGCTTGCGCGCGAGACACCCCTGAAGGTATACTGTAACCTTAATACGTTCTTAAAATACTTCACGGGTGGGTGGGTGGGGCATGTCAGGCAATGGTGGATGGCAAAACAAAAACTGAACCTTGCACAAGCCACGTGACCTGAAACCCCCCACAAACGTGTACTCAGACTCCCAGCCGTATGTGAGAAAAACGTTTTCCGCTTCATTCGTTCCTCATCCAGCGGAAAATCACACTTTTGACAAATATACTCCATCTCATTCGCCTTGCTTTTAAGGCTGGCGAAAAATGCATAAAAATTTGAAAAAGAAAACTTTCAATTATTTCTAAATTTTGCTGATCACCATTTGATTACCAAGACAAAGAGTTTACCAAGGAATAATATACCGGTAATGAGCATATGGAGCTGCACAGACTACAACTGTTATTGGTGAAACTTTATAGATAATGTACATAAAAACAAAACATGTTGCATTGAATTAATTGGAACCCATAGTCCTAAGGACCCTCTGAGAACAGCAAGTTTTAATTGTGCCATAACTGCGGTTAGGACATGGTCACGAGATGCAGTGACAACAACATTGAAGTGACATTAGCATACACTAATTGGGACTTTCCTTCTCAATGTGATTTCTTATCAAAACAGTGTTAATGTTTCGTTCAGCAAATTGACTTCTGTTTCGAGACGAAGAAGACGTAATGTATTTAAGAAAGCTGATAGTATAAACCGTTGAGATACTGTCAGTGGAAACCTCCAAGGGAAACGAAAATTGTTTCGAGAAATTGAGAGTTCATGATATCCGGGATACTAATAGAGCGGAACAAGTTCAAGGTAAAGGATTTCAGTTCGAACTCAAAATCACTTATATTGAACGCTGTGTTAGGCTATCCAGAGTGCTTTCAACGTTGAAGGTTGAGTTTAGGCTGCGCTATAAAACTTTCATCTGTTCGGTCATTCGTGCTAAGGGAACTTGAGTCTTCTAAAATTTATTAGGGGCTTTTTTTGTCTGTTTCCCGAAAACCTTAGCAGCTGTTGCCTTTCTGAAAATAATACCTAACTCAGCCAAAGTCCAAAACGGCATTTTTATCAATCCGAAAACAACAGACATTAAATTTCTCATATCACGAAAGTTTGGGGTGACAATTCTCTTTAAAAAAGCGCGGAGTGGATTAAAGGCCTTCCGTGCAGATAATTGACCACAACGTGAAACCAGGCTCTGGGAATCATGTTGGCACTACGGACTGAAATCAAATTTTAATTTGTTTCTTTTTTATTCAAAAGAAAAGTGGTGGGAGGTATTTAAAACTAAATCGAAAACAAGGAAAATGAATTTCTCTTACCCGCGTCTGGAGAATGGAAATCTTTCTTCCAAACATTGACTTCAGATGTTTTAAGCCTGCTACGCTTGGTCACATCGTTTTGATCCTTATCTTCCAAGTTTGGTAGACAAGTGGGATACTGAATTTGTAGTCCGAGCTGTTTCAAAACAGATTTTTGGTCGTTTATATAACTCCTTCCTTGCTCAACCTCGCTTGTTTGCTTCGGAGTGGAAGAACAGCAGATATACGCCAGAAGGAAAACTGTGAAGCATTTGAGCACCATGCCAAAGAAGGCGCGCTGGCAAGATCTCTTCATCCTACTCCACATTGTCGAAATCAAATGTCAGTCGCCGCACTCTTTGAAGCCTCGTTATATATACACCGAGTGGCCTCCGGAAATAAAGAGGCAGGTTGAGGCGGATGGAAAAATAATAAATCGAGTAATTTAATCTCATACCAAAATCTATCTTCCAATGTATATTCCATTAGGATAATTTTGAACTCCCAACAACATGATTAAACCATTAAAAAAAAAAATTAAAAAAAAACTCTTATCGAGGTTTTTATTTGATTATACAATAGACGTATGTGACTCTAGTAGTTTCAGTGATCTTGCAAGTATGACTTCTGGGATTAATGCAGCTGACATATGTTTGGCAGCGAGACACTTCAACCAAAGGACGCATACGATCCAGAAGCGCCATTAAGTTGATTTTGACAACAACAAAAAAAATAGTGATATGACATTAAAACTGAGTCAATTTTGAGAATCTTATTTCAAGGATGCTAGTGATAGTATTACTTCTGATATTTGATGTTTTGCTCAGTGAAACGTGTACACATTGTAGCAAATTACTTGAATGCTCACTTGCTGAATTTATTCCTCATCTTTTGTTAAACGGATCTTTTTGTTCAATTGCTTCTGGAGTCAATTCTTTGCTGAAAAGTTAGTTTAGTGACCTGAAAAGATACGACCTAAAAGGTATAAAAAAAACTGTCTAAAACAACAAAATACCACTGTTCCAGAAAACATCTGATAACATCTTATTGTCGAAACATTTTAAAAGATCTCTTCCTGCTGCCCAGATTAATATATAATTTTGGCCTCAGGGCTGTCATCCTTTCTCAAGCGAAAGATGACAAACCTCGTGGTTTGTATTCAGTATTACTTAATTATACTTTATGTTGAATGCGTCAATCAGTCTTGGAGGTGCCAAAATGGACTGAGTAACCTTATCTTAGAAAGCTTACCTTCATTTAAATTCCATTAGCTTGACTTAGAAATATCGCTTACATGTGCCCAATATTGTAAATAAACATCTTTATTGATAATGACAGGTCCTTTTTGAGGGCGTATGTATTATAAATGCATAAGCCCTCTAAGTCAGGACAAATCTTGTGGCTATGTATACGGGATGAAACGTGACAAACCCCTGGTAACATATTCTACCTTATGGGTAGACTGGGTACTACTAATTTCGAGTGATTCTTCGATGGCGGCCATTGCCAGCGTTCTGCAGCCTCTGATAGGTGTATCGTTTCAATCGTGTCGTCTGCGCCCTTATTCTCTTGAGTAATTCTTGTACAACTTACAGTTGCGAGTTGGCAGTCATTATTTGTTTTGTTCCTCAAGTTCTTTGTATAACTACGAACTACGTCTTGATATCTTTCTCTACAATTCAAATATATATGTTCTTTCATATTTTCACTTGAAAGGCGAGTTGTGTTGTCGTGTTGCGGCTGCGGTTGCGGTTGCTTGGGTGGAGGGGGAAAGAAGATTTGTCCATCCATGCCCCTTTTGGCTTTCCTGGGTTTCTTTTGAGTTCTACAGTTTTGAACTGTTATTTTGATATTTCAGTTAATTGTGAGGCCAGTTAGGCAGAGCTGAAATTGCCGAACTTTGTGTGACGTAGCCCCTTTAACAGTGACAACTTTCTTCCTTCGCTGTTGCTAACACTGCTGCTAGTACTCCTTCACAGTTCACGAGGAACATTTTCTGCACTAATTCTACGCTGTCTTTTATGCCTCGTGTCAAATCATCAAGTAACGCATCTACGTTGCACTTGAAATATTTATTAACATTTCTCAAGAAAAACGTTAACATGCCCTTTAAATAAATAACTAAATTACAATATTTAGAGAGGAAGCCACATCAGCCTTTTACTAAATCATGATTGTAATATTGAAAACTCTATTCCTCTCTACTGAAATATTCCTCTCTAAATATTGTAATATTGAAAACCAGTTAAAACTGCATGGTTTTCATGCTGGTACTCTATCCAGGTCGAATAGGCAATTTTCCGAGTTGCCTTTTGCCTCTGTGTCAAAACGAGTTCAATGCGAAACCATTCATATGGAAATGTGTTCCGCCTACATGTTAGTTTTCATACAAATCAAACTCATTTCCCTATGAGAGGTTTTGCACGAAGACTCGTTTTGAAACGGAGGCACAAGGTGACTCGGAAATGGCCTATTGGAATTTGGAAATGTTTGCTTTTGTGGAAGCAATGTGAGTAACAAGAGAGAAATCCTCCGAGCAAGGCGAGAACCAACAACAAACTCAACCCACATATGGCACCGGGCCGGAATCGAAACCAGGCCACATTGGTGGGATTCGAGCGTTCTCACCACTGCGCCATCTCTGCTTCCCAAAGTATCGCTGCCAAGAATTCTATTTAAATGAGAAGTAGACCTCTTCACGAAGCTTCTTGAAAGCAATCCTTCCGGAGGGAGAGATTCTGTCCTCGTTGACAGGCGGCAAACGCACTGAGTACAGCGAGGAGGAAGGATCGTGAATTACCAAGGTAGGGGACAATGTATCACGGCTGCTACGTCCTTTACCAGCTTTACTCGGCGGATGGAAATGGTGAATCAGCACTACTGGAGAGCCTCCCAGCCGGCCATGTTGTGGACAGGGTGCTAACTCGGGATGGAATTCATACATCCTTCTGTTTATACGGTCCCAAATCTGTAGTGATGAAGGTGGTTTAGGTAATCACTCGATGAAAGACAACGAAGAGGAAGGTAGAATTCCATTGTCGGACTGGAAGTAATCTGCAACATGTATGATGAGATCTAAAATATGTCACTTTATATGCACACTCTGTTGTTCTACCATTTTGGGTTTTGTAATATTGTTTCGCAATGCTTATGGGACCTATTGTAGTTTATTTTAATGGAACAGTTCCCACACCCTCCTTCCCAAAACATGGCCAAACTGTGTATTCGTGCATTCGTGCTTTAGCGCCGCTGATCAATAGAACAGATAAATGAACTCAAAACGTTTAATTCTTAGTCTCCTATGTATCCAATGCTAATTACATGTAATTTGCCACTTGATCTTAATCTAATTGATGCGACAAAAACTCCCCCAGAAATGCTACACTAGCCCTTGAAATTTCTTGTGTAGACAAGTTTTCGGGTGCAGGCATCAATACCATATGATTTGGCCAATTCTTGTAAGGAGATTAACAGAAACAGAGGGTGATTTACAACGGGCTTAAGAAATAAAAAATCAGAAGTGTTAGCCATGAACACGAGGGAGTAAAATTGCTTTTTTTTATCAAAAATATATCTTGTCGTGATGAATAAAGGAATCTTAAGGAATCAAGTAAATGATTTCAAGAAATAGTAGATTACGATTTCCTCTAAGGTTGGCATGTAGTTCGCAGTTTCAGGATTTCTGTCCCAAGTGAATTCGTACAATCAGTTAGAGATATTTTTCGTTTTTCTGAAGTCAATGATCAGTGTTTTTTTTTCGCATAAAACGAATCTCTGGCTTACCTCGGTTTAATCCACAACCTATTTCCTCGACTTGCCTCACTGGAGTTGACATCGGAAAATAGAAATGGCATATGAAAGCACAAACGATTTCTGTCCAAGATTTGGTCCCAGATGATGTCGTTTTTGACGTCAATACTTCGTCATATCTCTGACCAATTTCTCCAATCGCCGTATTGCCAAGTTACTAATTATCATATTTTTCAATTGTACGTGGGTCAGGGTTTTTTGACGTCACAAGGTGACTTCAATCTTCTTTTGTTTGTTTTTTTCTGATAGGGCTGTTCGCCATTTCTGCAAAATTGTTTTCATATATTATCACCACCAATGATCAAGAATACCTGCCCTAATCTATTAATTTTCAAGAATCGAAAATTTAGCCTACATGTACAAAAAAATCAGATTTATGAAAGGTCAATTTGTAATAACAAGACTTAGGAGTTCACTCATATTCAGCATCATCCGGGAATCTTCCATTAACGTCACTCTCCAGGATGTCAAAGCTCACGTGAAAATGAGTGGGTGTATCCTTAAGCTGTTCCCAAGAGAGGCACGGGACAATGTCAGATGGCAGACATGGTGGGTGTGGCCAGCGAGGAGAAATAAGACAATCCAGCACAGCCACGATGGTTTTCTTCAGTTGTGGATGAGAAAGAAAACGTATAAGAAACAGTGAAAACATTTACTTTAAGGCAACATGTAGGGGTCGTAAAATATCGAAGCGTGTGGGAACTTAGACTTTCAATTTATAGATACGGACATGATGTTAACCAATCAAAGGAGTAAACTGTTTAGCGACAACTGCATGAGGTAAATTTTTAAGGTACCAGTGTGTTTATGCGAGGAGGATGGGTCATTATGTTTTCCCTCTGCAGGATAGTGTTAAACACGTCAATTCAGTTCGTTCGTTCGTTCTTTCGTTCATTCATTCATGCTACCAAAACGAACCATTACAGATATTTTTCAAGATCAATTCAGTAACTATTCAGTTAGTCCATAACCACTTTCTTAAATTCTTCCGTCATTTTTACCAAGCTTAGCGGAGCTGCTCTTTGTTGTGTCGTCCTGAACAAGTTTCTAACTCTAGGAATATGATGTTACGGCAATCAGAGAAATGCTGGACGAGAAATTATTATCGCGTTCAGTTAACTTACTTTTGTATGCTAGTAACTGAAGGAACGTGATCCGAGAAATAAAGCGAGTTTTAAAAATAACACTGAGTTAAGAACCTAAAAATCAACAGAATTTGATACGCACAGAATTTACTCCGAAAGGGCTATTGTAATCAATCCATCAATGAAATCTTTTTGTTCTCGCGCGCGATTGGTCTAAAATACGTCACAAAACTGGGGAATATCTCATGTTATTAAATTCTCAACCTCAAAAAGTACATTTCTAGCTATCTAATTAGTTCACTGAATCATTGTCATCAGCCATTACACCAGTGTTTCCCCGTATATGGAAAATGAGTGCTGCAAGTGTCACTTAAGGTTGGTTCTCATATAATTGCCCGATCGTTTCGATCGCCGCGATCGTTTGCAACCGCCGAGACGATCGAATGATACCTCTTTTGTTCATGGAACAGTCGTTAAAATATCCCCAAGTTCTAAAAATTCGCATTTTACGTTCCCAACTTTTAAGTTAAAATTGCTTAACTGAATAGTGAACAATTATTCCATGAGCCCACGAGGTTTAGAATTTACGATGCTAAATTTAACAGATTAGCAATATTTTTTGGAAGCCAACAGAATTAATTTGACGTTCAACAGCTTGGAAAAGAGGTCTTCCAAAAGGGGTGAACTTTTGCAAGGACATTTTGCGAGCCTATTTCATATAAAACATGGCAACTTCCACTTGGCTTGAATATTTGTCATTGGACATATCTGTACTGTTCCTCGAAGGTCACAATTCGCTTCTCGGAAACAGATCATGTTTGAGGACAAATATCGTTGCACATTTTGTCCTCTTTTATTGAAAAGCGTTATGATACTAAACATAAATGTACTAACCTTCTGTGATCTATTCTCCTTATAAAGAAAGCAGCCACGTCATCTTGTCCGTGTCTTATTGCAGTCTCCACCGGAAGTTCGCTCTGATCGTTTGTAG